>NC_056745.1:793658068-793802195 GCF_019279795.1 Protopterus annectens
CAATGAATAATGTAACAACCTGAAGAACTATTTTATCCAGAAGGCCATGAGACACATTGCTATTATCAAGCTTCATTACCTTGGAAAGCAGAGAAAAGTAATGGGTGGCGCAGAAGAGTGAGAAGGATACATGGAACAAGTTCTGATTAAATTGATGAGTTTGCTGAAGAGGTTCCCTTACCAGTAGTGCAACCTCTGTGTTTTCATTTGAGCTAACTTAAACAGATGGAGCTTCATTTATTGAATTAGGCAACAAGTCAAATATTTGCATAATCAGTGTAAGAATTAAACATGATTCCATTAATCAGCGAGTCATTAATCTAATTTACCAATAATGTAGTTATCAACTGAATCAATAAACAGCTTACTCAACTAGAAAACAATCATTTACATTGCTCTTCACTTTGTTATACAATTACTAAATTGTTCAGTTTATCAGTTATTAAATGCTCAATAACGACTAAAAGATCCATATAGGTTCACTTATCATTATGTCAAGATCTTCAGGCATGCACTTTCATGGAGGCGTTAATTATACCTATGTCAACTACTTCAACCATTTTACCAAGTTCTTTTTATACAGGTACTCTGCTCTCGCTAGCTTTTAAATCAAAGTAAAATCATCTATCTGCATTTGTCTGAAAGTGGGTTGATATGCTGTGTATACTGTTTTTATTTAGGAATAGAGAAGGTCAAAGTATGTTCTCATTCAGAATGTAAGGACTTAGGACTGCAATAATCAGAGTCATGTTACTGGC
Organism: Protopterus annectens; assembly: GCF_019279795.1. NCBI lineage: Eukaryota > Metazoa > Chordata > Ceratodontiformes > Protopteridae > Protopterus > Protopterus annectens. The sequence continues at coordinate 793,658,827 of NC_056745.1, forward strand.
TGATGGGACCAGCCAGCATCTGTAGTTACCTTAGATTATCTTGATGTATCCCACTTCATAGTCTTCCACATGAGTGTATTCCCCCAATGAATTCTCAAGGCAAGAGTGTCATTCTCCATCCATAAAGAATATGTGCAGCTTAAGTGTTTCTTTTTTTTATTCTTTGCAGCAGCACAGTGCAAAGATTTGGAACGAAGAAGCTAAATAGGCCCCAGTATTCCAATAATGTAGAGGGGTTTATGAATTCAGTGGTGGGCAAGGCAACCTAGTTTATTAGAACTGCAGATGTTTTTAAATTAACAGATCAACCAAAAGTAGATAATCTATTAGTAACAATTTCTGAATGACCATGATTATGAGTGGCTAATATTCTGCCCACCTCCCTTTTCAAAGAATCACATATTAACACAAGTAATTCTAATCTTGGTAAACAGATCTACCTTCAACCATTATGGTACAAAGATCACACATTCTTGCATCCAAAAAATATTATACACAAGCAAAAGATAAAGAATGTGAGAGTTTTAGCACCAATATTAGTGTATCTTCACACTTAAAATCTGTAATATTTGCAAACTATGGGACGCAGACCAACGACTGGTGTCTTAGTCACATTCTCAAACTGAATGCAAAAAAATGCATCATCATTCCCTTCAGTAAAAACAATGTCCCTTCACGCTATCAATTTTAAAACAAAGAAGTAGTAAGGGATCTAGGATCACAAATAGGCTGCTACCTTAACTTTGACTACCATGTGTCTACTGTAGTAAAAAAGGTCTTCTATTCAGCACACCTGATTAACAAAGGCATTGTCTCTAGAGCAAAGGAGGTTTTAACCCCTCTATATTCATCACTAATCAGGCCCATAATTGAGTATAACACCCCTTTTGGCATGTACCGTACAAAGCACCTGCAGCAATTGGAAAGACCTCAGAGGTTTCTAACAAAGAAGATCAAGGGACTCCAGCACATGTCTTACACAGACTGACTAAAGTCCCTGTCACTATACTCTCTATTGTATAGACTTATTAATGGAGAATTTTTACTGGCTTACAGAGCAATCTTCGACCCAAACCTAATAAATCTGCTGCACATCCATAAACCAAATGGGACTAGAGCTACCCGTTCCAGGGACCTAAATATGGCATGCGACTTGAACAGGACATGCTGCAGGGACAGATTTGTCTCCCAGTGACTGCTGCATCTTTGGAATAGGCTGCCAGTTCATGTGATACACAGCACCTCTATGACACTGTTCAAAAGGAACCTAGCTGAGTGGATGGGGTACCGTAAATTCTTACCGAGGATTGCACCCACAATACTTCTGGATATGGGCAGTCATTGCTAAATACAATCCTGGGTATTGACTAGAGTATCTATTGGCATACATTGGGATGAAATGGCTAGAGATGAAATGACCTCCAGTTGATAGCCTAGTAACCTTCTATGATACTATGATCCTAATGGATAACAGTTTTAGCAAGAAAACCTAAAATACTTTAGGATCATTATTTTATTGGTTAACTGTATAGAATAGTGGTATATGGTAGACAACAATGTAAATTATCAGGTGTACAGGTACGGATGTATTTAAAAGACTAGAATTTTTTTTTTTTTTTTAACAGAGTAAGCCCACTGCACCCTTAGATCTTTATTATACATAGCAAGTCCATGACTTTTTAAACTAAAGAAAATGGAAATACATGAAAGTTATTTCCTAAGGTTTTGCAGTCATGGTCTTGATGTAATATGTAGAAGGCAAGGTCTTATATAATGCCACTCATGTGCAAGTAAGGCTGCAAGACTTCTTACCAAAGCACAATTAGGCAGTTTATTATTTTCTTGTTACTGCTCAATTTAATACTAGTTGAGTTAAATAATACTAAAGGAGATTTTATGTCCTCCATGATAACATCATTCTTCAGGTTGTTGCATTATTCAGTGTAATTTACTGACACCTGTAGCTGCTATAGTTGTTTAATCTCTCAGTTATCACCTCTGTCAATTAGTCTGGTAATTAATATAGTCAATCGCTATCGCAATCAGGTTTCACAGAGTTGCTCTCTAACGTCTTCATTCTACATAATTTATCATACTAAAGCCCTCTATATGCACTGGCAGAAAAAGTTATTGCTTCTACTAAGTACATTACTTTTGTCTCTTAACCTTCTGCATCTCATAGTTTTTGCTACAACATGCACCAACTTTACTTGTCAGTCTTTGAAAGATGCAGCTAAAGATCTGTTTGCATTTAACATCACCACCAGTACTACCTTTGTTTGTACTGCAACTATGTTTTCTTTTACATCTCCCTACTTTAGGAGAAGCTTTAGTATGCAGATATGTAAATAATGTGACTCTTGTGCCTTGCAGAACCCTCAAGTCATATAGGTAAATCTTATCATAGTAGGCTTTCCTGAAAACAAATAAAAAATATATAGTTAGCCGGATTTATCTAGGCAACAAAACATTAATTTATCTACCTTATCAACATGAGGAAAGGGATAATTATATGTGCAAATAAGGTGGGAAGCTTTAGAAACACACTGTTAAGCAACATATATTAAAGTCCTACTTACACTGATATGTAATAAATATGTTTTTCTTTGCTATCTCCATCCTTACCTCAGAGGAAGGTTGTTCTATTGCATATCCATCAGTAACAGTTAACTTTCACGCTATGAACTGTAGACCAATGTGGAATGCCTAAGTAGTTAGAACTTGCAAGACAGAAAAGAAAACTACTTCTTTATTACTAAACAGAATGTATAGTTTCACTGTAAGCTAAACTATCTGTCCTAATGAAAACTTAGCAAAGTAGCAACCAAAAAATATTGTTTTAAGCATTCCATAATGGCAGATAATATATTTCTTGATACCTTTAAGTAACTTTATATTTTGGTTGCAGCTACATGGTAAAAAATGATGGCTGGGATTCACGAATGGCTGCACATCATGTAAAGCATATCTGTGAGATGAGTACTGTGAATGCTCTGTTTACTGTTCATTAAACAGCTCTTCACTATGCATGACAGTTTACATCTTATAGCAAAAACTGATGAGTTTTTGCCTTCAGCTGCATTATTCTACTGCCCTTCACAGTTATCATATGTTGAGCAAACTATAAGGTTGAATGTACACCATATGGAATGTTTCAATTATTACTATTATAAAGTAGGCTGCACACATAGTTCCTTGCTTTATTCTTTTTTCATTGTCACTTCAAATGCATGTGTGCATGTGCGTGTAAGTGTATGTGTATGTGTTTTAGCACTTGACATTGTCTTTCCTGTGTGGGGTGATCAGCTATTGTTTATGTATATAGACCGTTGATGTAGTCTGGCAGGTTTTTGAATTCAGCATCAGGTCCAAAAATTATGAGCATTATCGATTCTCATTAATTTTGTCTTGTTAAATAGATGGATACATATGTTATTCCACTAGCAATACCCTGCTTTGTTTTTTACATGGTTTACAATCATCCCAACTCTGCTCATACAACAACAGACACTGTTTAACAAAATTGCTCCTGTACACTTAGACGGTGGTATGATTACATTTTTAACATTTCCATGCATTTTCTGAAGAATATGGGGTTTGACCTGCAGATGTATGTTATCATGTAGTGAATTTAGAGCTCAGTGATTTGATTGACACAAATAAAATTGCATAAGGAACACTCCAAGATGGCTTAAATATGTGGACAGTTAGCAAATATGAAGACAATGTAAGTATGCCCCTGTACTATCCATATAATGGATATTTTACTGCAATGATCATGACACATGCTTAAATGATGACTCATAAAATGTTTGTATTATACACATCTTTATTGAAATGGCTCAGAATTAGAACTGTCTTTATGTCTGTATGCCTTATTTACATGAAGCTTGGCCTGGAGCACCATAGAACTTTGCTAACTCCCATTCTAAGTTAAAAACCTCAGAAAATAATTACACATGTGCTAATACTTTGCCATTATATACCCAAATGAGCTTGTCAGTTTTGCACTTCAGTAAGTGACAAAAAGATAGTAATGCCAATGATGTGTATTAGATTTGTATGGTTGAATGGTTTATTGTAGCCAAGCTATGACATGTTCATTGTGATGCTGTCTAACCATTACATTCTGTAAATTATGTTTCTGCTCCTACACATCAGATTTGCAAGGGATGCAAAGTGGTGTGGGGCCTGAGGACACATACTTGCTGAATGATATTAAGTAGTGTACTTTCATATGTTTGACATGCATGCCTTGTATTTATATTGCACATTGCACAAACATTAAGAGATATTGACAGTGATACACCAAAGTAATGAAGATTTGGATACAATGATCCTGAGCTGAAAAGGTATGAATGGTTGGGTGCATGATGGATGATAATCACATCTATGCTAATCATCCATCAAATACATGGTTAATATACAGTAAGTGAAACATCTAGATATTATTCACACTGCCACAATGTCCATGTATGAAATGATATATGATTTATCTGTGCAGTTATGTAATGACTTGTGATGAACACACTTCTGTTTATCCTGCTTGTCAAGACACATCCATTTCCACCCAAATATGTAATGTGCACTACGTGTATGTGCTATCTGTGAGTTGTACTCAGACTTTTCCTGTGGTGCTGACATTTGATTCAATGTACTGTAGCTTGTGTACCTTAGAATGGTAGGTATTCAAATCCATCAGTAACTGACTACTGTGTATGTGTGGGTTTGTGTGTGTGTGACTTTAGTGCTTGCCTGGTGACTGCATATCTAATGTGTACATTTACACTCAGAATAAACTTTTAAACCAGGAGAAGGCTGATGATCAATTTATTTCCCTTTTAGGATAAACATCTGCTCTACAACACACTAATGAGATTACCCTTCAAATGTGTACTATTTCATACTTGTAATCCTGTGGTGCTGGCAGTTGGCACAATGTACTCTACGTTGTGTCCCTTAGATAGGTTGTTGTTGAAATCAAGCAGTGACTGACAAGTATGAGTGTGTGTGTGTGTGTGTGTGTGTGTGTGTGTGTGTGTGTGTGTGTGTGTGTGTGTGTGTGTGTGTGTGTGCGCGTGTGTGTGTGCACATGCATGTGCATGCTTATGTGTGTGTGTCTATTAGTAGATAGTAATGGCTTCATCCACATATCTGATGTACACATTTCCACTCAAGCGAAAGCCTTTCACCAGAAGGCTGCCCCATCACTTTCTTTTCCTTTTAGGCTAAACATCTGTTTTGCAACACAATGATGATATAATCTTTCAAATGTGATATGTCTCATACTTAAGTTAGATTTCTCCTGTGGCACTGGCAGTTGATACAATATACTCTAGCTTATGTGCTTAGATATGTAGGGTTCAAATCTAGCAATGACTTACTGGTATGAGTGCTTGTGTGAGTCTAGAGCAAGGTAAGAATAGCTTCACCCACAGATTTGATCTGTAGATTTACTTTGCTAAACACTGATGAGACCAGCAATTCAAATCTGCTCTCTCACACTTGAAGTAAGAATTTTCTTGTGGAACCAAAGATTGATAGACTGCTGCCTAGATTATGGACTTAGGTAGACAGTTCTTCAAATATGACATTCTCTAAATATTGTAAGTGTATTAGTATAGGCACAGGGATGACTGGATTATCCATCATATATATTATATACTCCTCTGCTCAGTCAAGGTATTGATACAGACCTGACAGGCTTACCCAAACAGTGGTGATATGGCACACTAGCAGATCACAATTTTTGTGGACCCAAACTACATTCTAGGGGAGCCATAACCATTGCACACGACACATCAGATATGATTATTTCTGTGGTGTCAAGGGCTGATATGCAGCTCAATGAGGTATGATGTCAGGCAGGTGTTCTAATCTGTCAGGGTGTAACTGCCGAGTATGCCAGAGAATGCTTATAGGCAGGATTTGCTTCCCCAAAAGGAACACTATTTATTATACATGACTTAATTGAAACATTTAATTTTGGATTTTATTATTCTGTTCATAATATATAGTTAAAGGCAAGGATAGCTTACTTATACATTATTTATGTGTGTCATGTTGCAAAGGGGGTCACAAAGTGTGAGTGGACCTGTGCTGTGATACTTTCTTGTAGTTTTATGGTGGGTAGGTAATGTTAATGCAATCATTGCTATACTTCCTTATCAGCATGCCCAGTATAATGAGGTACTAGACACGCCATTTAGCACAAAGCAGATTAAGTAATCAATGTCATGATATAGTTATATCATTTGTTGTTATTTTGCAAGACTTAATAGAATTAACCGCCCCATCTTAGCTCTGCCTATGAGTGCATAATGGAGGTAACGACATATGTGTGGAGAATAAGATTCTTACTGGCCTGTATACATGTGTTGCATGTGAAGTGTAAATTTTCTGCAGTTCACTTACTACTTGATGTTAATATTTCATCTATTTGTGTGTAATGGTTGTGTACTGTCAGACAGGTATTACTAATTTGTTTAACTAGGCTTAGTTCAAGGCAAAATATCATGTGCTGCATTTTAGTGTGTATTTTATGGCAGCTACAGCAGGAAATACATACATAATATGATGACTACACTGTTACAAATGTGTTATAATCTTGTCAGTTAGAAATGACAGGTGAAACAGTTCCCATGCAGCTGACATCATTATACATGTAAATTGTTTTTATGCTTTGTTTTCAAATGGCTTGTTATCCATGTATGGTCTTCTTGTCTCACATTGCTACATCATATGATTAGGTATATACTGACATTATTAATCTCACAACCCAGATGTCAAGGGATTGAATGCACATGAGTTTTGCCTTACTTAACTTGCATGTTAATGTCACATGATCTTATCCATCATTTCACAGCTACAAACATCTCACATATGCTGTAGTTAGATATCTGAAATTATGGTTTGGACTACACATTTCTTGCTAAACTCCCCCTGCCTTTTAATCATGTATTCCAAGTTGCCCTTTCTTTCTATTGTGCCATCCATGTGTACTCAGTGAAGTTAAGCTTATTTACAATTTGGTGTTTATAGTGTGTGCTCAAGCCCATACGCACCTCAACATGGCTGCTAGCTGACATTCTGGCCAAGAATAGGTGCTACTTATCATGTAAGGTTGCTTAGCATCTGGCATATTCAATGAACACTTCTAATTATCATGCAAAGATGGCCAATCATGTAGGCTTTAGTATGATGCTTACTCACTTGCTAGTGACTCATCAAGAATGTCACTATAAAAGATGTTTTTAATTTCTACAAGTTGGCATTCTTTAATCTTTGCATTTTTTTATTTATATGTCATATTGATGCTGTGTATGACAGCAGCCTAGGTTTTGCACATAACCATATTAAAATCATTCTAGAGTTTAAACAAAAGTGAAGTGATTTCATTATATTGCCATTTCAGTATTAGATCTCAAGTAGTCAGAGTCAAATTGTAGTTTTTTTTACTGGCAAATATGATAATGTATATTTACAATTGTCTCCTGCAGCTGAAGTTAACTCATAAAATCTGCATTCAGTTTATTAGTAATATGTTTAGGGGTCTGGTATAGTAAATAATTTCCTGTTCTGCTGTGCGTTTTCTGATGTGATCTCATAAATGGAAAGGTGTAGCACTGAGAAAATCAGGAACGTTTGCCTTTAACAGTAAAGCAAAATCTGAAAACATTAGGGGAGGTATCTGTAGTCCCACACTCTGCATATGTATAAAGGGAATGTGCAGATCATACCACATTTAAATGAGAAATGTGTGAAGAAGAGTAGCTGATTTTAGAAATTCTGAGCCTTGAGATAGAATGCCAAGTAGGCTTTTTCACATCTTAACTGTTGTAAACTGACAAGAAACAAGTGTAGTTTTTTGTATAAAAATCCATATGTACATAACATCTCAAAATGTTGTCATTTTTTTTTTTTTTTGTCAAGAGGCAGTGAGCATGTACCTGTACAGATCTCATGAGAACTTTCTATAACATCTTTTGCTCAGTTGGGTTAACCTCCAAAGGCTCACAGCATATCAAAACATTTTTAAGGTTATTATTCACTCCGGGTGTCCTTTACTGGCAACCTATTATGGCTTTTTTAAGGTTAGAAAAGGGGAAGATAAGACATTCAAAAACTGGGAAGAGAACAAACAAGGGGAACAAATAAAGAACACTTTACAAGATGTGTACAGGAGGAGGTAGGAGAGGGTGGAAACTATGTTTTTGATAGAGATAGACCCCCATGTTTCCCAATGTTGTTTTAGTAAGGAAAGGTCAGGAAAGGAACAAAGAAAGAGTGTGTAGGAGAGAGAGACAAAGAGTTATTGAAGAGTTAAGGATTTTTTTTAAGACATGAAACCTGAACAAAACAGACAGGGTAGTAGGCTGATACTCCAGTGGAGGGGGAGGAAACACATACAAATTACAGACAGAGACAAAAAGGAAGACAAAGAAGACTGAGAGACCAATTTCAACCTGGTCCAAATGTCTTAAATATCCCCCATCTATCCCCTGCTCTCTTGGACCTGGATGGGCTGACCCAGATGATAACAGTATGGAGGCCTCTGGTTGCTTGGTAGTTCATTCTAACTAGGACAATGAACCTTCTACCCTCTGGAAGAGATATTCCCATCAGCCATAGTGCCTCTCCACTGCCCTCTTGATCACAGCCCTAACCTAGGCATGAAGTCTTTATTTCTGGCTTGGCAGGTTCAAATGCTCTTATTTTAATGAAATAAAAACAAGATAAGAAACATTTTTATTCTTGAATATGAAACTGCCATTGACCAATTATGTATCTTGCAATTAGGAACATAAAGAGCACTGCTTAATGTTCAAGTCTGTTTTCCTTGGTATTACTGCATTTACTTTAATATTATTGAATACTGATTTTAATTTTTGCAGTGAAATGCCATAAACCATCTGTAATTAAGTAGTATAACAATAAATATTGACAAGTACTGCATCAGGGTCAAGTATGCTTTGACTTCCAAAATACACTTTATTTACATACTTCATTTACTTCCAGTTGAGAAACTTACTATAATAAAAATCACATACATCTCACAGAATCTATTTACTGACTACCTAGTGATACTTTAGGAATGGTAGCCTAACAAGTTGATATCAATTATGCAATTATTCAGTGGCAGTTTATTTTTATTTTATAAACATAGCTATAATTTTTTTAAGTCATCATATGCTTACAGGGCCTGAGACCAGGTCCCCAGCTTTGAAATTGGGCCAGTTTTATTCTTGTTCCCCTAGAGCTATGAAGATATGAGTAAAATAGGAGAAAATGGGGTGAGGGATTACTGGCTCTGAATGTGGGTTAAGTATTTATTAAAAGACTGCAAAATTTTGTATTTGTACTAGTTTTAAACATGTAGCATAAGGTATACCAACACCCTCCCCTCTTCATCTTGCAGGACATCAGGTGCTCAATTCTTTTGTTCTTTGGATGTGTAGCATGTTTAGTCTGTAAAGGCATGCATATTGGATCATAATGAAATAGTTACATTAAACTTATGACTGTATAGTTCAGATGGTATCTATGCTGAAAAAAGGAAATCTTTGCGCCTTTGATGCAGTGAGGTGATGTTGCACAAATTAAAACAAATTTTTACATACAGTACTGAACATGCCTGACTTGATATATTCAGAGGCAACAAATACATTTGATTGGAGGAGGAATGATGCATTGATCCATTTATTTGCAAAAGGTTTGTCACAATGGCAACCTCAGCAGATTTTCAATTTCAGGAAGGGTAAAGTCTTGCAGGTGCTGTTTTGACTGCAAAAAAATGTGCAGGTTTCGATTCTGAGCTGCAAGAAATTATTGCCATTAATGTGCATATGTTTAATCTTTCTTTAGCAGTGCCACTACATATATGTATTGAAATGATATGTTCATTACTATTTTTATGTCTTTTTTCTGGGCTTAAAACATTAAAATTTGCATTAATGCAAATTGAATGAACACTGTAGTCAAATAAGTTTAAGCAAATCCCCCTTTCCACCTATTTTGGGTGGGCTGTATCTATATGTAGCATTAAATGAATGTGAGGAAAGTTCTTGAAATCCCCTATACATTTTAACAGTAGTTCACATCTCCCAGAGAAGGGTGCTGCAATGGTCTTTGGTCACACAACACACATACTTTGGTACACATCTGTTCTTTATACACCAGAATTTATAACGACAAAGGTATTGAATTTTTACAAGCTTTTTTTAACTCATAACACAAAGTTTGAGAACATTAATAACTATTTATGTTGTGCTTTGGAAGAAATTATTTTAGGCACCTATTTTTGTGTTAAATGAAAAATAATATAAACAAAATAGTACAATTGACATGGGGCAACAGTTGCACCACTGTATGCCAATTTGGTATTAGGGAGGTGGAAACAGTTTTTATATAAATCTAATTTATTTTGATATATATTTCTTTAAAATATATTTGTTGATGATTTATTTTTATATGGAATGGAGTGTTTGAACAAATACAGATTTTATATGTTTTTGAACACTACTTTTTTAATTTATTGCTGCAGACAAAGTATGCAAAGTTAATTTTCTTGACATAACTGTTTGTGAATGACAATAATGAAGTGTCAAGTTGTTTGTACAGAAAAATCAACTTTTGCTATTTTTTTTTCAATAGAGCACATCCAAAATTCACAAAGAAGAATATCCCAAAAAGACAGATGATGTGAGCTTCATGACTGACATCAGATGATGGGCACATTTTGGAAGAAGTGAACTTTAAAAAAATATTTATATTTAAGGAGGTTATGATTGAAATCACTTGCAACATTTAAGTCATGATATTGTTAAGAACAGGGCTAGTAAATATCCTGCCAATTAAAAAACTAAAAAACTAATCATAAAATAAATATTGTCATTCTAAACATATTGTTAGTGAGAATGCTTTTAGTAAGGTTACAAGTAATAACTGTGTAGCCTGTGCTCTATATATTACAATAGATATTAAATCAGTTAAAGATATTACTATTAAGAACTGGAATATTTAGAAAAGAAATAAGGATTTAATAGATATCACTGGACAGAAGCCACTTTTTGAAAAATCATTTGTAATTCAGAAATATTTTACTGCAAATGGCAGGAACCTTCAAACGTGAGAGATACAAATGGTGTACATACTTTAGTAAGGTTACATTTGTAATTCAGAAATATTTTACTGCAAATGGCAGGAACCTTCAAACGTGAGAGATACAAATGGTGTACATACTACATTTATTTCTTTGTTGCTATAATACCTAGCTTTCATAAAGTGATCAGATGTAATTATTATAACTGCAATACAAATAACAATGTTCGTATTGCTGTTTTTTTCAATATGTTCTTTTTTTGTTTGTTTGTTTGTTTGTTGGAATTACCACCAGAATTTAAGCAAAGCATATTAGAAAACATTTGTATGCTACTAAAGTTAAGAACGATAATAATATGTTATTTAAACATTTTCAAACTTGCAGAAGTTTAAAAAAAGTTTGCTTTTTGTGGCTGATCACCAGATATAAGTGGTGATGAAGTAGTTAATAAACTCGAGGTCCATTAAACTAAGTGACAAATTTTATTGGAAACAGACAACCCTCTGGATTTAAACAATGCTGTTAACATTAAGTTCTTTGAAAAGCATTAGATATTAAATAAGTATGCTACAGCTATTTTAGTTTGAAGATGCATTTGGACATATAAGCTCTGTCTTTGTTGTTGCTTTTATTGGTTCAATTAAATATTGCTAATATTTTAATATATGTTTGTTTTGATAGAAAAAGAGGATGTACAGAATTTAGTTTTATATCTTGAAAAAGTCCTGTGCATTATTAAATGAAAACATTAAGTAAAGTTTTGTTCCTCAGCCTTGAGAGTTTTTTTTGTTTATTTTGGGAGTTTTTGGTTAAACACTCATGTCTCTCTGAACTGATGTTGGTTTTTAGTTGTGAGTCAGTCAGATTGGATGGCAGAGGAATGACAATATTGTGATCCATTTTCTCATCTGGTTTAATCCTGCAGTCTACTCTGGATGCTCTTTGTGCCATCTCTAGCAATTTGAATGAAGCAGTTGGTTCATTGCATGGCATTGGTGTTAACAATATGGGACAGCAATGGGACTAACAACAATTTCATCACTGACTTGTTACTATCACCAGAGAATCTTTTTTGTTATATGAAGAGGACAGCAGATATTTCAGAAAATTCACCAAAAGGTAATATAAGTTTCTTATATTATTTAAGTGATAACATCAACATTTTAGAAAAGAAGTTGATCAAATATAAGGCACACATTTATGATAACTTTTATTTTGAACATTGTCTCTCCCTAAGTATTGTACATAAGCACTTAAGGATTTTAAATGACCAAATGGTATCACTAGTTCAAACTCTATATTTTTACAACTTAAGCAGTTTTATTGCAACACAAGATGCAACTTAATAAAGAATACTTGTATTCTTGTGTCTTTATCAGAGAACATACAAGCCTCAGACAAGATTAGCAGTGCAAGCATTTTTTTTCAACATAAAAAATTAAGAGCTTGTGGCTGTTGCTATTAATCATCATGCTTAAACCACTATCACTCAAAAGCAGACTAAAATCAAAAGGGACTTAGAAGCATATGCCTTGGATAGTAATAGTACTTATTTGATTTTTATAAAATATTGCTTGTTCTATTTATAAATTCAATAAGAACAATAAAGTAGTTATAGTTTCAATAAGAATAACAAAAATGCTACAGTAAATGTCTTTACTAACTCTGTATCAAGTGAACATTTGGATACTTCTGATGGCACTTTGTTGGTTTATTAGCAAAGTAATTAGTTTATCAAACAAGATTTTTTAGTACAAGGAGACAACCAGCCACCCATCAGAACTCAGTGTTTGGCTGTATAAGTTTATAATTTGTAGTACACTCATTTTAATATGTTTTTAGAGTGTTTGCTATTATATTTATGAATGTTTTTAACCTTCAGTGGATGGTATTTCAATCAAAGAAATTTAACATTTGTGAATGCTAATTAACTAATTAGCTAATTAATTTAGAGTGGAAGGTATATATACCCACACTGAGTTTTTATGTTGTCTGATGAAGTTTGCTGACAGAGCAAACGAAAAGCGTTTTACCACATTAAACTTTTTGATTTTACTGGCGTGCCACTGGTTTTGCTTTCACCCATTTTTATTTGTATTTTCAGTTTGGTGTGTTAATAATTTTTTGATGCAAGCAGTACACAGTTGATACATGGACAGGTACAGATTGTGTTGGTTGCCTGGCATCAGTGTTTACTATATGTATGTGAGTAGGAGTAAGATGTCAGTCCCTAGGGTCCTAGGTTGTCAGTGAATGTACTATGCCCTGTCTCTTAGCCAAAGACAGGGCATACTGGGTATGCCTACGTCTGCCTACAGGGACATCATCAGGGGGGTACCTTCTCTGAGTCCACCTCTGACTCTGGCTGTGGTGACCTTGGCACTGGTAGGGGGCTGTGTATCCCTTCACTTTGCTGATCCTGCTGCAGCTGTTTTTGCAGGATTATATTGTGTAGCATGGCACATACTGTGAACATATGTGCACATATGGCTGGAGAGTACTCCAGGGCTCCACCAGATATATCGAGGCACCAGAACCGTGACTTCAGAAGCCCAAGCACATGTGCTATGATATACCTATTTTGTGCATGTGCCTCATTATAGTGTTCTCTCATGGGGGTGTGTGCATTTCTGATGGGGTCATCATCCATGGTTCCAGGGTGTAGCCTGCATACCCCAGTAAATGTGCACATATGGCTGGAGAGTACTCCAGGGCCCCACCAGATATATTGAGGCACTGGAACCGTGACTTCAGAAGCCCAAGCACATGTACTATGATGTTCTTAGGTTGTGCATGTGCCTCATTATGGTGTTCTCTCATGGGTGTGTGTGCATTTCTGATGGGGACATCATCCATGGTTCCAGGATGTAGCCTGCATCCCCCAGTAAATGGCCATGTGGGATGTCCCCATAGCAAACATCTGGTACAGCTGTGATGCATGCCAGATATGGGAGTCATGACAACTGCCAGGGCTGCCAGCACACACATTTAGCATAATCCCCTGGGCACTGAACATGACTTGGCAGTTGATGTAGTGGTACCCCTTGTGATTAATGTAGATTCTGCCCTCTTCACCAGGTGGTGCCTTGATGTGTACGTGAGTGCAATCTATGGCACCCAGTACTTCAGGGTAGTGTGCTACACGGTAGAAGTATTACATATTGCTTGCCCAAAATGTGCTCACTGGCATGTGGTAGCATGGCATCGAGGAACTGGTGGAGTACCCTGGATATTGATGCCTGCGAGACCCACATCATGTCCCCATTTGGTCTTCAGAAAGTACCTCTCTCGGTCTGAGTTGAGGGCGGCAGATCTCAGTCAGTTCTGGTAGTATGTCCCTGTCCACCCTGTAGGGCTCTACAATCTCCAGGTCATGTAGTTCCTGGAAGGTTACCCTGGGCTTGAGCACTCCTCTCCTTCTCTGTCTAGGTCTATTGTCAACAGCAGCAGCAGCTTTGACTTCAGCATCTAGCACATACATGTTTAGCAGCCCCTAGCATCCACTCAGTTAAAATTCCCAAGTCTGTACTCCAATGGTCCAGATTACTTGGAAAAATCATAATGTAGGGTATATGTATACTTTATAGAGCTCTGCTGTAGGTGCAGAATGTGTGATTGGCTAACTATGATGCATTCCACCTGCCTACAATATAATTAACATCATTTATTGGCCCTATTTTAGCTTAAACAAGGGTCAAACTAATTAAATACATTTTTACAGACATGCTCAGCAAACATGAGCATGCACTGCCTGGCTGAGTGTGTCCCTTCGAGGGGGGGTGGGGGTGTCCACTAAATTATAAGCTTTGTTTACCTTCCATGCTCATGTTTGCTGAGCATGGTGTCCACTAACTTCTAAGCTTTGTTTACCTTCCATTTTTCAGTTGTGCACTTGCCCTGCTCCATTTAAAAAGTTTTAAATTGCTAATTTTGTAGAGTTTTAATTATATTTACTGTTTAGGGCTACACACTCAAGCCCGTTAGCCTTTTCTGTGTTTATTTACTGTATTATTGCATTGCTTAGCCTGTTTTAACAAACAAAAAAAAATACTATCTTGTTTGCTCGTTTCCGCCTTTCTAGCTAGTATAGTCTATATCCCAGGCTTTGCTGGTCACAGAACTTTATTTTCTGTGTTCAGAGCTATCCAGACCTTGCTGTGGTAGAGGGAAGTCTTACTGCTTATCCGCGGGAGTGGTGAGCATTTTACTGCCTATCTAACACTAGAGGAGTGGTTTCCAGCTCTGAAATTGTAATTTTATTAGCCTTTTTAGGCTGATTTCTATCCCTTTCAACTTTTTGGCTCAAAAATGTGTGTGTTTGTGCATTTTTCCCATTGTGCAGCACCGTGGGGCTGCTGTTAAACTATTCCAGGTACCAGAAAGTCTGCTCTTCAGATTTCCCTTAGAACTAGCTGGTTTCTCAGTAGTAGCACTAAAATCTGAACCCCTGTGACTTGCACTTGCTCTAGAACCTGCTGGAAAGCATTAGGAAGCCTTAAACTGATAGAAGCACTCAACTCTGTTTGTCAATAAGGAGAAATTAATTGTAGGGACTAAACAGCCTATAATTGCAAAGTACCTTGCAAAGGTAAGGGAAAACAACTCTTGTACTTTACAAAAAAAAAAAAAAAAGTACCTAAACAGGCATGTCCAAGGGTCAGCTTCCGGTGATTTTTCCTGTCCACCTGGTGAATCTGGGCATACTGTGGCAATGCAGCAACTGCCTCATGTTCACAGACAACCCTCTCCTCCTACCACCCAATACTACAACCTGGGAGAAATGCACTTACATAGCCAAAATGGAAGCAAAGCTCTCTCCAGCCAAGATTGTACTAGACAGTCAAGAGAAGAAGGTTAACACCTGCACTACACCTCAAGCAACACATAGCCCTTCAAAACTCACACCATCAACACCCACACATAGCAACACTAAACCCACATATGCGGAGGCCCTTAACATTAACCTGCCCAAGCAACAAGGATTTCTGAAGCTGAAACACAAACAAACACCAGTCACAACCAAAGTATCACATAGTTCACAACACCAGTGTGCCACCCAACAACAGCCCCTAAGGCAAGACAACGTACCTAACAATTTAGTCATAGGTGACTCTATAGTCAGGCACACTGATGTCCCACTCACTAGGTTGAACAAGGAGAAAATTACAGTCAGCTGCCTGTCGGGTGCCAGGATCTGCCACATAACGCATGCACTCAACTCACTCCACAACAAGTACAAATACGACTCTGTTATTGTCCATGTTGGAGTGAATGACTTGAGACGTACCTCCCTGGACTACAGGAAAAAAGACATGGAAGAGCTCTCGGATCATGTGGCCCAGACAGGTAAGACGCTAGCCCTGAGTAGCATCCTGCCTTCAACCAGAATGATACCACAGTATAAGGACAAAATGATTGACTTCAACAATTGGCTAAGCTTCTGGTGTCATTCAAAGGGGATCCAGTATCTGTCTTCCTGGGAAGACATGATTGACAAACCATGAGGCTTTGCCAGAGATGGTCTGCACCTGTCACCCATGGGATTCAGGTTACTGGCTAAAGCTCTTGACATCCCTATAGTACCTTTTTTAGGCAAGGTTCAAAGGACAAAACCACCACCGGAACAGTTACAAGCATGAAAAATCTGAAGGTAATGCTACTCAATGCTAGAAGTCTAAACCACAAAATGCACTCTCTTAAGGCACTCCTAAAAATGGAGAACATCGATATATGTGCAGTAATTGAGACCTGGTTCAAGGCTCCAGAGAGCACCCCTGCAATACCGGGCTAAATCTCTTAACACACTTTTCGGCCACTAAACCAAGACCAAAACACTAAAGGTGGAGGAGTGTCCATATTCACCAAGGATATTCACACCTCCATGTTAGTTGCCAAACACAATGCATCTGAAATTCTCCAAGTACAACTAAGACTAGGTAAGACTGCAATCCAAATTGTAGTTTGGTACAGATCCCCCACCATGCCCCAAGATTCTCACTAAACCTTTCTAAACATACTGGACAATATTAAGATACAACCAAACATCCTAATACTGGGTGATTTCAACTACCATGCCATTAACTGGGAAATCTACTCAGGTACCAACACCTTTTCCCAACGGTTCTTGGAATTCATAAATTTCAAAGCCCTGGATCAACTGATCCATCATCCCACCAGGGGCTCCAATATACTAGTTTGCAATAAATCGTGTTTGATGGATCCTGCCTTGTTGTTCTTTTTGCAGTCTTTTTGTGCTATTTTGGTTGCTCCAATATACTAGACCTGGTCATTACCAACATGGGAGATAGATGCTCCACACCAGTGACCACCCCCTCATTGGTCAGGTCTAACCATAAGCAAATAACCCTTGACATCCACATCCCACCCCCAACCTCCAGTAAGGAAACCTCTGTAAAAAAACTTCTCCAAAGCCAACTTCATGCTACTCGAGTCAGAAGTGACAAACTTCATGACACCCATGCAGATGGGATCTGAAAGTTTGACTGCTAAATCCTACACTAAGGCACTGTACTAGCACATCCACTCATGCATGAATCATGCCATCCCAAATAGAACAAAGACACTCTCCTCCAAAAAAAGGAAGCCAATCTGGTGGTCCCCTGCCACAAACAAACTATACAACAGATGGAAGAAACTGTTGCAGAAAAGAGGAAAATCCCAGGATGCAAAAACTCCCTTACCAGCCTCATTAAGAAGCTGAGATCCCTCTTAATATCCTCCAAAGCTAGTTACAAAAATAAAATTGCCAAAGATTCCAAAGACAACCACAAGGCATTCTATAGTTATGTCAAGAATCTAAATGGCAATGCTCAGATCTGCTCTGAGCTACAACAGAATGGCATTAAATATATTGATCCCAAGGATACTGCCAATATACTGGCAGATCGATGTAGTGCCAACTTCACCCCCCTCTTACTCCCTAACGGGCCCATCTCAATAGCAAAAGATTGCCAAATTCCAGTAATTATTGCTACACAGGTAGAAACCACACTCTCCAAAGCTAAGAATACAGCATCCATGGGACCAGATGACATCCCAGGCTGTTTACTACATGAACTACAAAATGAACTGGCACTTCACCTAAGTGTCATGTTTAATCATAGCCTCACCTCAGGCTTCGAGCCCACTGAGTGGCGTACAGCTACAATTAACCCACTCCACATGGGGGGATCCACCTTGGATCCTGGGAACTACCATCCCATCAGTCTGATGAGCCTGATCTGCAAGGGCATGGAACGCATTATCATGGAACTTATAAGCAAAGACATTGGCAATCTTCAAACACTGGACCCCACCCAGTCTGGGTTTGTGAAGGGCTGATCTTGTCTCCTTAACCTGACTGACTTCTTCGAATCAGTCTCCAGAGCTGAGGATGAGGGTAAGGCGGTCCACACAGCCTATTTGGACCTCAGCAAGGCCTTCAACACCATCCCACACTCGGGAATCATAGATAAACTTACTAAGCTGGGCATAAATCCCTACTTCACTCGAGTTGCCAACTGGCTTACTGACAGAACCCAGACTGTAAAAGTAGCCGACTCCAAATCCAGCTCCAGACAAGTGACAAGTGGAGTACCTCAGGGTTCAGTCCTGGGACCGTTCTTCTTTGGCATCTACTTCTCTGAAGTACAGGCCAACACTAAGGGACTCTGGCTAACAAAGTTTGCAGATGACTGCAAAATGGGAGCCATTATTGAATCCTCAAATGATGTGGATATTCTACAAAAGGGCCTTACAGATACAGATGCTTGGTGCCAGAGCCATGGGCTCAATCTTAATGGCAAGAAATGTATAGTTATCCCTTTTGGGAAAAAACATGTACCCATGAATCACCACATAGGTGGCAGTACACTAAACACTGAAAGTGTGATGAGAGACTTAGGGACACAGGTGGACAGTGGTCTCACCTTCGATAACCACATCGCCACAACAGTCAGAAAATCCTTCTATGTGGCACACCTCATCCCTAAGGGCTTTTCATCCAGAAAAGGAGGTAATTGTCCCACTGTACTCATCCCTCATTAGACCCATTATAGAGTACAACACCCTGTCTGGTATGTACCTCACAAGACATCTGAAACAGCTGGAAAGGCAGCAGAAATACCTCACTAAAAGAATTACAGGCCTAAAGCAGATGCCCTATGCTGACCATCTAAATAAACTCCAGCTATACTCTTTGGCATATCATCTATGAAGAGACAATCTCTGATTAACATACAAGGCCATGTCAAACCCTGAGCTGCTGGACATGCTCCACTTAAAGAAATCCCAATCCCTCAGAGCCACACACTTCAGGGATCTAAATCTTGTCATCACAATGAACAAAACATGCTGGAGGGATAGGTTTCTGACCCAGAGACTCCCAATACTCTGGAATAGACTGCCCATATATGTCAAGCAGAGCACCTCCTTGGCCCTCTTCAAAAGGAACCTTGACAATTGGATGGGAGATAGGAAATTCACACCAGGGATCACGTCAGTCACCCTGCTAGACAGGGGTCCAAGGAAGTAAATATTGTGGCAAGAAATATCCAGGGAATTGTTATGGCTAGGCTTGTATAGGCCCTAGGACTGATAGCCTAGTACCAACCTATGAACATACGTCTCAGATTTTATACTGCATCTTTATTGACATTTATATATATATATATATATATATATATATATATATATATATATATATATATATATTTGCATCGTTTTTGTCCCTGCGTTTTTTAAACAAGTGCTCTAGTATCTCACAACCCCACCAGAAGTGGAAGGAGATATGTCATATTTTGTAAGCAGACTTTAATCTTATTAGAAACACTCATTTTGGGCTAGATATTTCTTCTTTTCTAAAGCCCGTTTATCTGTTTTCAATGTTTGCAGGCTGAAAGGTAGGTTTAGGATTCAGCTTCAGCAGTACGCAGACTAGAGGAAAAAGAGATACAGAAAAAAAGCAGGCTACACCAAAGTGGGTGAAGGATTCTGATTTCCAGCAACTAGAAATAGAGGGTTTCATGATCAGTAAAGGATAATAAAAAAAACGGATGCCTACTCCTGAGAGGATGTGAAGCCTCCAGTGGTTTTATGCTTATAAAATTATCTTATTTCTTTCTTTCGTTCTACCAATGTTTTCACTTGCCTACTTCTGTATATGAGAAAACCAAGAATAAGACAGAAAGGAAAATAATAATAATGTCTACCAGTTTACTATGCTCAGTGAAATTCAGTAATGGCCTGCACATTTTAAGCTATTGTAGCAAAATAAAAGTATTCAAGGCAGCTCAGTGAAGACAATCTGACAAAATAAAGACTGTAAATCTTTAGGGCAAATTTGATGGCCAAAAATAGCACCTGTTTATGATTTTTTTCAGATGCTGTCATTAATAAATTAATTCAGAAGCCTACCTGCCCAAAATAATAAAGTATACTTGCCTAGTAAACTATGTGGATACCAATGGATGCTCCTGTGATCACTACAGGAGTTGGATGAAACTCAACAATGATGGATGGATGGATGGATTTATGTCAGCCCAGAAATCTTTCAGGACAGCACAATACTTTTCTAGACCAGTAAATCTCTGACAATTTAAATCAGAGGGCTGAAATACAGTCCCTTTTAAAATATTTATTTGGTAGTGAGGGCAGGGAAATATACATCCACTGGTACAATTATAACAATGGCTACTGATGTTCCAGCTTCCCTCTGGATAAATTCCAACTTTAGCTTCACAAAGTAGAGTAAAATCCATATCCACAGGAATGAAAACCAAATCCTTCTCTTTAAAACTGTCTTTCACCTATATAGCATGTATCACCTCACTGCCCCCAAAAATGGGGAGCACATGCTCTCATTTCCAACAAGTTTCTACCATTTTAAATATTTCAGCAGTTAGCGTACTGCAGTCTAACTGTACAACAATGTACTTCAGGCTGTTGTCATCACCTTTAATCCATATTTTTAGAGTTTTCTTCTAGGACCTTAGAGTTCACTGAAGTAGAACATTATTGCCTGCAGAATGACTGGTAAATGGTGAATCTTTTAAGGAACAGCTGTGCAGTGACCATCTCTTAAGACCTCATCCAGCTTTGGAAATATTAAAGAGTGGTGTTCTGCTGTATCTTATAAATTTCTAGCCTTCTCTGACATAAAAATCACTAATAAAATACCATAAAAACACCAACAAAACTGGCTTTGGAAAAATCAGAGTAAAATCAAAGCCACATCGCATTCTCTCTAGACATATCTATATACTCATACAACCCAAGATGCTTCAAACAAACTTCTTTTCGATAGATTTCTACAACTGGAAGTTACTCTACTTTAAGATGAAAGCACACAAAATTCATACTGCTGCACTGAACTCCTAGGCCATAGGGAGCCTGGTAACTGCTTCTGTACTCCAAAATTGTTTTAGTGATCAGCCCAAGCCTTTTTTCTTCTTTTATGCTACAAGACAAACACATGTCCTGAACATCATCATCATAACACGACCCAGCATACACAACCTACAAAGGAGGGACTCCACTCAGTGCTGAAAAGATAGGAACCAACAGTGTCAATACACAGGTTACAGCCATGGAGTTTAAGCAAGAAAATTTACTTTGATGTAAAATGAGGCAAGTCTAATAATGGCCACTTAACAGATAAAGTGTTTGTGCAAAAGATTCTCTTAAGGTAAAGAACCGCTCCTACAATCACTGATGACACAAAGAGCTCATGTTTCAGAGTAGACCAATCAAGGTAGGAAAGCTCTCCTTCTCCAGACAGTAAGGCAGACAGGCAGCTCTGACATTTTAAAAGCAGGAATGTCATCACTAAGCATGAGGTGGGGTGGGGTGGGGGGGGGGGGGTTGTCCAGGTAATGTGCAAAGTTATGGCTCTGCAAAGTCACCTGCCTAGGTATGAAGGCAGAAGGCAAAACTTCAGAAGTTAGGAAAAAATGGATCCTTGAAATTAGTCCAAAGTATTCAAAATCCATTTTATTCACACCATATATAAAAAAGACATACCTATGATGGGTGGTAAACTCCTGAAACCAAACAACAGAAAAGTAAAGCTTATGTCAGAGTCTACACCAGCAACAATCAACCATTCAAACAGGTTTTCTGTTACACTATATTTTTTAAATGAAAACAATAAAACAAACAAAAAAATTTAGAAAAAAATGTTCTTTGCTTGCCGCCTCTCTGGCAGAACTTGTAATGACATATACAACCATACACCTCTGCTAAATCTAGAGATAGAAAACAAATCAAGGCACTTGCATTTGGGACAACAGGATTCATGCACTATATCTGAAAACTGAGGAAGAAAAAGAATGGGTACCAACAGTTAAACTCACAGAAGTTCTAAAATTGTCCCTATTCTCAATTAATGGTACATTTTACCACATACTAGTAAAAATGACTTACTAAGCAGTTCTTAATGGAAAAGTGCTTCACTCAGTGTCCCTGGAGGCTCTGCCAGGGCTACTGAAGTATTTCAGCTGTTATATGCACAGGGTGATGTTATATATGGGTGCAAATCTTCTAGTCTAATAAGCTAGCTAGACTGATTTGCATATCATGTGGTACATAGTTCTTCCCAAGAGAATTTAGTCTGAATATAGTCCTAAAGGGGCTTGGACTACATCTACCGTATTATGTGTCACCTGTTAAGCTTCCTGACGTGACATTAGCTGCAAATCTGGCATGGTCATGAAAGCAACAATTTCAGCTTTGAATTTACATGCCATAATAGAAGCTCTCTAGTTTTCTGTTGTTATATTTCACTACAAGCTTCAAATTGGAAGTCACTTGTTCAACAGCATTCTGTCCTTTGACATTCAGATTTAAGTGGAAAGCAGATAAGTCCAAAAATATGTTCCAAAATACCCAAATGCACAATTATTATGTGTATTGTGCCAGCTACTGCAACAAAAATGAGTCCATGTGGAAAACAAATGCATTTTAGTAACAGACCCTCATCTTTCACCAAGGCTAATAAATGTTGGCTGCTAATTTCAGAACCAAGGAATTCCTCACAATTTTGCTCTGAGGTATAATAACAAAAATTTGAGTTTGGTGTCTTCCCAGAAGTGCTGCAGGTCCTAAGTCTCCTGATGCATATTCAATGCAGGATTCTGAGAGTTCCAGAGTTGACAGAACCACCGGCAGAAATGTTCTCCTAGCGTATGATAATCAATGTATTTTGGGTCAACATTTTTATCAGCAACCTTGGGATTCCTTCCACTACTCCAGTGCTAGCTGCGCCAGTGTAATCTTTTTGGAGGAAGGCAGAAACACAACTCCTTGTTTTGCGAAATAGAATAAAATAATGTTGGGGCTGACCTTCCTTCACTTCAGCAACTCTTCTGCACTCTGACTATAGCAGAGTACAGTGTTAATTGCTTCTTCACGGGATGTAACTTCGATAAACTCTCCTGTAATGGTATCATTTAAAGACATCAGGTTAACGG
This sequence comes from Protopterus annectens, assembly GCF_019279795.1. Lineage (NCBI taxonomy): Eukaryota > Metazoa > Chordata > Ceratodontiformes > Protopteridae > Protopterus > Protopterus annectens. The sequence goes on from NC_056745.1 coordinate 793,682,395, forward strand.
GCTGCATGTTCTCCAAGATTTCCCTGCAGCCCTTCCACTCAGAATCAAGTAGCCCTTGCATATTCTCTCCTGTGGAAACAGAAAGCAAAAAAAAATATTGGATTAATCGCACTTGTAAAATTCAAAAGACTCTACTACTGACACCTACTGACCAGCTCCCCTATTACGTGTAAAACAGGAAGGCAGGAATTCAATATACTGATCAGCCAAGGATCATATGATACAAAAATAAGGAGGAGCACCAACTGAGCTTTGCAGCTTTTCTAACATATGTTAAGATAGCAACAGAGATACACTTCTGCCAGCTCAAGATATGTAAAACATTTACAATATACACAGACAAATCCAAAATGAAACCAATAGTGGCTGTAAATCATTCACAGACACTATCAGGCACAGCTTCCTATGGATTCACTATGTAATTTCATAATACTGAAATCCGGAATTTCAGTATTTCAAAATTACATAGCCGAACACACCAAACACCAAAACCCTACAACTGCGAAATTCAAAATCCCGACGGTACACTACAGATACATCACACATAAACACATACACACAACTCCCCAACTCAAATATAATATCCTACACTACAGATAAGGAGGGGAGGCTGCACCCTCCCTGCACCCACCATGTGGGGGGCTGCACCCCCACACGCCCCCTACTTATATATACTAACTCTGAGATTGCAAAGACACACACAGGTAACTCACTTCCACAAATTGTACACACCCTTGCGCACACACATCACAGTCAAAACACACACTGACATACACTTAAGCCCCTAACCAACACACATGCAGACATACATACATACATACATACATACCCAAACTCACATCTTACCATTCACACACCACAACACCAGTACTTCAGGATTTTGAATTTCGAGCTTCTGGTTTACCGGTATTTCAAGACTTCGCTATTTAAATTTCGAAATACTGAAATTCGTGATTTCAGTATTTCGAAATTAAATAGAGAACCCCTTCCTACATATGGAGGACACACGCTGTCACAATATGCTCTCAGTTTTGATAACAGCTCTGTAAGTATAGTGTAGCATATACACAATGCAGCAAGGTTGTAAAACATCAACCTGTCTGGCTCAGCATAGCCATATTGCACAACATGTTGCATGAACATGAGACAGTTTCTAAGTTGACTGTGACTGGCTGTACGCACACAGACATGCGGACATGCACTCTTCCATCTGTATGACAATGAGCATGTTTGTGCGAGTGTAGGATTACATTGTGGGTAACACAGCAGCATATCATAGAGCTGTATTCTTAAAATCATTTGGGCAGGGTTTATCATGTAGGACTATGGGGCACAATTCAGAAATGTTAAGTGAATATGTAACCCAGTTTTAATATCCTGTCAGTTTTTTTCCTAATCACTTGGTAAGTAGATATGTTTTGTGATAGCAAAAGTTTAAATGCTGAAGAGAAAGGTCCATGCAGGATACCTAAAATTAACTTACACAAGCTTAAAATAAGTAAGTTTAATATAATATCAATATTCTGACTTAAAAAAAAACTTTGCTAGTATCATAACTAAGGATGTAGTATATCTGTCACCGATTACTGATTAGTAACACAGAAATTGAGAAAATATTCTGGTCTGGCTAAGTCTAAAACTAGTACTGGCCAATGAATCTATTAATGCCACCCATGGCCTCATATAAAATAATGGTTAGCATGTAATAGTATAATGTATAAGACAGTATCCTGGGAAAGTCCAGCTTAAGCTTACAGATGCTTATTCTATGGATTTATATAGGATAAAGCAAGAAATGGTACAGTACTGGCAACATATGCACAACTTTAGTGTCGATTCTCTGCTAGTCTATCATGCAGCACTTAATACCTTGTATAAATATTAAAGGGAGCGTGTCCCTTACCAATAAACAGGATTTGGAGAAATTCTGTACCTTACATTAGTCAATACAGTAAAATATTTATAAAATAAATGCCATATGGATTGACAGGAAATAAGTGGCATCCAAGTGATAATATCCCATTTGTCAACTACAAGTAACCTCAGAGCAAAGTAGCCTCTTCATATTTTATATATTTTGACAAAGTACCTGCAACTTTATACCATGAGTGATGATAGGCAATGGAATTCCCCAACATAGGGCAGGATTCACAAAGCCTCCGTGTAAGAGATACATGGCTTACACGGAGGCTGCAGTTAAACGGTGTGACGTCAGCATGTCATGCGTATGCATGAGGGCATGCTGAATCACACCTAAGGCTAACACTGTCCGTGGAAGACAGTAGGGGGCATGTCCGTAGGCCGAGCCCTGCAAGCGGACACGCCCCAGAAGAGTAAAATTGCCCAAAGTAAACACCCACGACAGAGGCCATGGAAATGTGAATAAACACAACACAACACATGCCCCCACAGACTATGAACATAAAATATATAAATGAACATGTTATATATTTTTTTAAATCATAAGGATGTTTGCCCATGAGTGCTTCGTTTTGGCGTGCCCATAAGCCACAGTTAGCAGTCAGTGGAAAAGGATATAAGAACTAAATATGCAAAGTAAGCCAAGAAGCAATAGCGTAGCGGTAGAGACGTTGGCTGAAGAACACGCTATTCATGGTTCGAGCCCCCACAACATCAATTTTTATTTTTAGTAAAATAAGCACGAAAAAAGTCCCTGACAAATATGTACACATATAAAATCATAGTTTATGTAAAATGTAATGAAATAGTCCATTTATTTTGAAGAAATGTGAGATAACAAAACAATAAAAAATGCGAGATGTGCCTATAGCTGAGCTACAGTTTAGCAAGGTGAGTGCATCTGCCCGTAGGCGAGCAGTGGTTTAAGCCCGTGGGTGAGCAGTGGTTTAACAGGTGTAAAATGAGTGCCCGTAGTTGAGCAGTGGTTTAACACACTGGAACTGTGTGCCCCTAGCTGAGCTGAGTGTAATATGCGTGCTAACAGCCAAATGAAGCGTAAACCAGTGTACCCCGTTTGCGGGCCGCTCGCGTAACAAGCTAACCGACAGGCAACATTGAGCAAGCTGTATCAAAACTGCCTTTACACAGACACACCCCCAGCCTGTCTAGACAGTCATAAAAAATAAAAAGCAGTGGCCAGGTTTGAACCCAGGATACTATGCACCATAGTCAAGGTACTGAACCACTAAGCCATGACAGCAGTACCTAGAAATGCAGTAATAGCAAATATATAGGAATGAATACAAAGTGGAGCATGACAAAGCAGGTTTTGTGAAGTTGATACAATTCCAAAATGGCCAATCACAGATATGTGTGGGAAAAACGGCATATATAAGCCCCATAGGTGGGAATACACAGCATAAATGATTGTAGAACTAACTTGCAGCCAGAATGTCAGGAGTAGGTGAGGGTAGTTGCTTTTGAGCACAGAGGTTGGGCGCTGAGGAGTCCAGATACATGGTCTGGCTCCTAGTCCACAATCATGAGGCCCAACTCATGCAGGGCCAGGTCCTGTGGGGAGCATATAGGGCTGAGGCATGGGACTGGTTGGCTCATGATCTCACCAGTGCCACAGGGATTCCAAGGACTGGTGAGCAGATCCGTCACCACCATGCGGACCTGAAGAGACACAAGCAGGACCAACTGAACCTTTGGATCCAGGAGGCCCGGCAAATGCCCAACGCCCCACTACTGAGTAAGTTACATGTAATTATGTATGTAAGAAATTAAACTAGCTGATATTATGGAGATGTGTATTCCAATATTACTTCATTTATATTCCAGCTGCAGGTGTCCGTTCTGCAAACCACAGAGCCTATGGCGATAGGCTGGCGCGGTTGCGCCACCAGGCAGGTCAGTAATCCTCTCCCAGTAACTGTAAAGAAATATAAAAGTTTGACAGTTAGCAAAAGAGTGCAGTGTAGTCACTAAGTAATAAAATGTGCAAGTAATAGTGTAAGAGTATTTGCAAGTATTGCTTGATTACAAAAGTGTGTTGCAGTCTGTAATCCAAACAGAAAAATGAAAATGTCTGAAATAAAGTCTGAAATAAAGATGCCCCACCTGTAATATAATAGTAAACAACCTGCAGCAGGCTGAAAAGTACAGCTGCAGAAGATGAGCAAATCACATGTGTGAAATATACCCCTGTTGAAATACTGAAACATGACAGAAGTGAGACTGCTGGAAAGGATTGTAATAACTACAGGTAAAACATGTCAATAAAGCCTAGAAGTAAGTACCATCCTGAATAGTAAAATGAAAACAAGTGAGAGAGTGTGAGAAGGAGTTATGAATCCACCAATAAAGTAGTAATAACCCCTGAATAAAGTATACTGCAGTCAGTACAGAATGAAATGAATGTGAGAAGCAGAACCAAACAGCAAAATGTGTTCAAAGTGTTGCTGCAGCTGGAATGTGTATCCCAAAATCTGGATATGTTGCTCTCAGTCTGCAATATGCAGATAGTATGATTGTCTGACATACCAAACATCCACAGTTGTCTATAGCTATATAAAGCAAATGTAGCAGGATGATGTAGCTAAACAAAGCCAGATATGAATGTGTATGAAGAACAATAAAATGTATATTGATGTAGCAGTAACAGTCCTATCACCAAATTGAAGTAGTTATCATATAGGAAGCTGTAGTTAGAACAGTAGTGTGTATATATCTGCAGCTATTAGAAATGTACAGCATATGTATTGGTATTCAAAGGTGTTAATATTATTTTCTTCACCCCACCCTATAACCTCATATAACCCATTCCATGTGAAAATGGTATGTGCAATCACAATTAACACCCCTGGACATTTGTCCTGTTGGGTCATAAATATTTGCATGTCCGATGATGCATCTGCCCTGTTCATACATCCAAACCTGATGGCCTGTTGCCATCAATCAACCCCTACATGTTGTTGGACTGTGTATTGCTGTTCAAATTATGCATGTGTTATGCTCGCTGTTCAATGGTGTGAATATCTGGGTGTTTAGTTAATGGGAATACTAATGCATGCTGTTACAACTAATTGCGAATGGTATTGTATGTTACTAACCCAAATTGTCATGACATAATGCAAAACATAGGACGACAGGGAAGGCGGGTTCCAGTGGACCCACCTCTCCCACCTCAGCTGGCGAGTGCACCTGGCACTAGTGCCCAGTCTGGACCCTCCTCCGGTGGCCCTGTGCCACCTGCGGGTGGAAGTGCTGCAGGGGATGGGGCTCATCCCCCCTCTGCAAGCGTGGCTGGAGGAGAACCACCACTCACCCTCCGTAGCGTCTGGACTGTGGTGCATAGGGAGATCTGGGACTCTGTTCTTGGGCTCCTACGCCAGCTTGAGGCACAGGTGGCACAACTTACGGGCATGCCTGTTGCCCAGCCTACACAGCCCCATCCTGGTCAGTGAAGGAACAGTGGCAACTGCCCATGGGTGGGGATATCAGTTCCACTGTTGCCATCTGTGGGCTCATGGGCTCTGGATATCCAAACTTCCGTCCCCGTCAATTGTGTAACCCCCCCACACGTGTCATACACCGCCCCTGTATGCATCTTGTTTGTCTTGTCTGTTGACCTACCCAACCTACCTCCCCAGCTATACCAACTTCCTTCACCTGACATACCACTCTCACCTGAAAAAAAAAAAAAAAAGGCACTCTGTATGCACAAAAAAATTACGCCCCATACATAGCTGCCCATTCTGCACACATGTCTGCTGGACATGGAAACTATCAATTACAATTGGCTGTACAACAAGTATTATTGTTGTCCTGACACCTCTCTCAGGGGTGGAAGGTTTCAAATGTCACACCAAATTACATGCATATGCACAGCTGTTGCTGATGAAGAAATGGGCAGCTATGGGCCTTACCTACATCCCTCCTGCAAATCCCAAGCTTGTTTCCCTACTGTCTTACCCCCATTGTGACCCCTTTTCCACCACTTTCCTTTCTCCCCATTTTAATTTCTTTCAAAGAAAATAAGCGGTGTGCGCCAGAGTAAGCACTGTTAAGCGGTTGTAAGTGGGTCTGCGTGAGCTGAACGCCAGTGCGCATGCGGAAGCTCCGCAAACCAGCGCTAACCTGGTTACAACTGCTTAAAAGTGCCTTAGTCACTCTGATTGACAGGTCCTGTAGTCAATTCAAAAGCAAAATAAAATCCCACTGTCAGTCCCAAACCCAGGACCTTGGAAACTGTAGTCTGCATGACCTACCACTAAGCCATGACTCTTATACAAGAACATTGTGCTAAAATAAATATATCATGTAATAGTAGGAATGAATGTAAAGGGAATATAGGATGTGTAGTACACAAAGCATGTCATTTATACTTACTGTCAAAACTAGTGGATTACCATAATAGTAGTGTTTGAACAGAAACAGCCATGCTAGTTGGTAGCTAGTAGGTAATAATGTCAGTTAATGTACATATATAAATGTATGTATATTTACATATATATATATATATATATATATATATATATATATATATATATATATATATATGTTTGTAGGTGTCAGTGTGCATACACACTTACTACAGGAAACAGGAGAGAGGAATGGAGAAATGTGAATCTACAACACAGCCTGAATCATGAGAGAGATACTAACCTTTACACTCACAGAACAGTGTCCACAGCATACCAGCATGGTCCCCGCCCTTACAATCTGAAAGGGCAATGCCTATCTCACATACCCTTTTATAGCACTGTCCTGAAATCACAGTGAGAACTGCAATCAGTGCAAAACTGGCTGCATGCAATTAGCAAATGCTGGCTTACAACTGGTGCAGAGGCCATCACATGGACTTATGCAGATACCTACAAAAGCATCCTGTACTCACACTCCACACATGCAATACGTTCATTGCACTGTCTGGAGGCAGACAGAGAGAGAGAGAGAGAGACAGACAGACAGAGAGAGAGAGAGAGAGAAAAAAAAACAACACAAACAACAACAACACACGGTACACACACTGAGTCTAAGCTGTCAGCAGTGACAGTAGCAAGCCGTGCCAGCAGCAGCAGGAAGCAGTAGTAGCGGTAACGCAACCAGCTGTGATAAACACAGGTAATGTAAAGTAACAGGTTAATAGTCTGCATACTGTGAACCCCCCATATGTGTCATAGGTCTGTATCTATAGGTATGTCCATGTGATATGTTGTGTGCACGTAGTTCCACCAAAAGGGGATGACTATACATTACATGTCATTCAGTGTTAGGCCATGATCCTGGCAGCAGTTTTCCGTTGCAGTGAAGCCTGTCTGTAGGATGTGTGTGCCAGCTGGTGTAACGACTATGGCGCTTAGTTAGCAGTCATCTGGGAACTTTGTCATCCACAACCCGCACATGTTCGCTTTTACATCTGAGAAATAAATGCCAAACAAGAGGGGTCCTAGGACAGAGGCCTGTGAGATACCACATGCGACTGGCATTGAGTCTGACATGGCTCCTACAATATCGATATTATGGATTCTGTATGTCAACCAGTGTGCAACCCATCATGTGACATATGTAGTAACATGTAAGCTAATGAGCTTGCCTATGATGCCTGAGTGGAGTACTGTGTTGAAGGCCTTAGGCAAGTCCAGGTAGGCTGTATGGATTGCGTTGCCCTCATCAATAACTGTAGTGACTGTTTTGAAAGGTCAACCAGGTTCAAAAGGCAGGATCAGCCCACCACAAAGGCAAACTGGCAAGGAACAAGTGTCTGCAGGTACCCAATATCGCTGTATATGCGTCCCATACTGAATCATTCCATAGCTTTGCAGCCCAGGCTGGTTAAGCTTATGGTGCAGTAGTTCCCAGGGTCAATAGAGGTGCCTCCTTAGTGGAGTGGGACCACTGTTGCTGTATGCCAGTGTTCAGGTACATATCCTGTAGTACGGCCAAGGTTAAATATCAGTCTTATATGCGGTTGTATGTCCTCTTGGAGTCCACGTAGCACACATCCAGGGATACCATCAGGTCACATTGATGCTGTTTGTTCTGCTTTGCTGAGGGTGGCCCTCACCTGGACATGTGAGATGATAGGGAGGTTACATTCAGCTGTGATAAGTATTTCTACTTGTGGGGGAGAAGGAGGGGGGATACATACACCGAACCTGTCTGCAAGAATGTTGCCAATATCTGTGTGTTCGGTGAATGTTAAGTAGGTGTGTATTAACTCAGAGCATATCTGAGGCATTTGGTCCATATGTGTAACATAACTGAAGAAGGCCTTGTGGTTATCTATAGTGTTCGTGGCCATTTCCCTCCCAGAGTAGGCTGTGGATGTTGTTATGAGAGACCGTAGCTTATTACCCGTGCTGACCACAGATGCCTTCCCTTAATGTGAATCTGCTCTGTCCTGCAGTAGCCTCCTTCTATTGTTATACAATCTGCCTTTGGCTGGGGTCCACCAGACAGGATGCCTAACCTTTGTGCATAGGGTCTGGGTTAGAAATGTGTGTGCATGTTCCATGCAATCTTTGGGATGTCCGTGGGAAGCATTCGCAAAGGGGTCAGCAGTGTGGGTTGTGGTTTTCACTGGCCCAGTGGGCTGCATGGATACCATCACAGTCCTAACAAGTGAATAACTGTCTAATCACATACATATCAAAGTAGTCTACTGTGCTGGTGGTGGTGGTGGTGGGATATGTATATCCAGGCTGTGTAAACTGTGTCCAGATCACACTAGTGGATGGCGTTCCACATACAGTACCTTGGTATGAACCCCCAGAGTGAGGTTGTGCATTGGACCTGTCGCAGTGTGCTGACCGATGGGGCATGCTACTATGTTGTATGGAATGTGGCAGGTATTGTTGCACAGGTGTTGGCTGAGCACTGATATCTGGCCATGTACTTGTGTATCCACAAAGAGACACACACATGCTACATATGGGAGTAGTAGTATATCACTACAGTTGAGTATCATGTATAGTATGTGTGCCATATATTGCTGACATAGTCTGCTGATATCCTGTTTGTATTCTCTTCCAGGGACATGGCGCGTCAGTGTAATCCCACCTACTTTGCAGCAGAAGATGAGGAGATACATAAGAGCCTGGTGTGGGATTATGACATACTGTTTTCCCGCACCAGCCAGAATCAGCAGGAGAGGGCTGCACTGTGGCAAGACCTTGTCCGTAGGGTAAATGACATTGGCACGCATAATAGGACATATGAGCAGGTACGACATCACTGCAGTGATTTAATCAGAAATGTCCGTCAGCGTGCGTCAGATATCCACAGGCAACAGGTTGCCACAGGAGGTGGGGTGGCCACACATCCCCCCTCACCAGACGGAAGGGGCTACTCCTAAGTGTTGTGGCTCCAGCCCCGGAACAGCAACAGCAATACACCTGCATCATGATGGAGGCTGGATCCACACAGCAGCACGGCATGGGCGTGCAGGTAATATGCCATATGCACACTTGACTGTTCTGTACACTGTTAGTTTATGCATGTGTAAGGTGTGTCCGTGGTATGTAGCTGTCAACATAGTATGTAATTGTGCAGGTGTGATATTGGCAATATCAGCAGCTGACGTGTGAAAGGCAACTGGTGTACTACTGCACTGTATCATATGCAGTATCAATGGCACAGTTGTGGCCACTGACATTAATCTCCTCATTTCTGCAGGTCCCTTCTTTGTTACAGCTAGGCAGGCCATCCATGCTGGTAAGTGTGTTTTAACAATACCTATAATAGTCCTGATAGTGCTAGTAATACTAGTGTAACTCAGTAGTGCTCTGTGTGTATACTGCGGGATGTGCATGTGTGCATGTGTGCCTGTGTCCACGTGTGCATGTGTGCATGTGTGCATGTGTGCCTGTGTCCACGTGTGCATGTGTGCATGTGTGCCTGTGTCCACGTGTGCATGTGTGCATGTGTGCATGTGTCCACATGTGCATGTGTGCATGTGTCCACGTGTGCATGTGTGCATGTGTGCATAAGTGCATCACTGGTAACATTGTGTGGACACTGTAAACTGTGTTTCCTGTCTTCCTCCCACAGGTTCTGGTGCTGCTCTGGTGTCCTGCAGCAGGGAACCTGAATCTGGTGCCACAGGTACTGATAATGATGATATCTGTGTAATGGCACAGGAAGGTGTGTCAGGTTCCGCCATTGTTCAGCCAATTGACAGTACAAAGCTGTCAACCCCATCATTGCGCACAGTCATCCTGCCAGTACATCCTTTGTCACCATTGTCCCTAGGTGATGGACAGGATACAGTGGGCATAGACCAGGGTAATGTGGTACCTGTGGCACATGCATCCCCACACAGCAGCCATGGGCAGGGTCCTCCGATGGTACCACACAGACAGTTGCCCATGGGTTCTGGTGGGAGCATCCATGAGAATACTGCCTCTGGCAGACGTGCCCAAAGAGGTCTGTCAACCTCAGCTATGTTTCGGGCTGTCATGCAGGCACAGTCGCATATGGAAAGGTACACCAGACAGGGTCTGAGGGAGCTGAGAGCATGTCGCACAGCCATGACTGACAGTATGCGTGACATCGCGGATGCTATCCGTAATTTCACGATGTCATAGACAGACGTTGTGGGGACATATTACAGCAGTTCCACAACCACATGTCCATGAGCCAGGGCAATGGTGGGCAGTTGCGGCGTCGACATGGCCATATGCCAGCAACAGCAGCAGCTGGCAGTCGGCGTGGACGACAACAGGCCGGGGCGCCCCATAGTGTCAGCAGCAGCCCCAGCAATGCTGGGTCTGTGCTGTCATCGAAGCCCCAGGAGACCACATGCACATTGCTCTGGACAGTACCAACAGGGACCTGTGTCCAGTCAACACACTCCCGCTTCTGATGACAGTACCCAGTCTGTCTTAGTACCAGATATGGTCTGTAGCACCCCTGCCAGGCACAGGTACCGTGTCCGTGTCCACAGACACTGATCTGTATGACCTGCCAGGTGCAGTCTGTGGCTGTCCACAAACTCCTGTATATGGCAGCCATGAGGTGGAACTGCGTGCGTGCATACACACATGCAAAAGGTTAACACCTAGGGCTACCACATACATGCACACACTGCACCAACAGTTCCCCACCCTGTACTGCTGTCCCTCACCAACACACATACACACATGTCAATTGGTGGTATCAGTGGCAGACTCAGGCATACCTAATTCACACCCTGTGCATATGATGAAACTGTGCCACCTCCTGCAATCTCCAACATCAGTGCAGGAACAGGTAAACATGTTGCTGATGCACAGGGTGACTACATAGAAGTGTATTAGTAGTATCATGTTGGTAACAGTACAGTGTGCTGATATGACTGTGTGTATATCCCAGCATGCCTGATGCAGTAACCGTATGACTGTCCTGAATTGTTATCTACACCCATAGTACGTACCAAAGTGTAACAGCTGCACATTATTGCATACCGGTGGTAAGGATGTCAACAGATAGCCACATACATGGGTAGCACAGGGGGGAAGCTAATGCAAGTAGTGATGCGCAATGATGGACATGTACAGTAATGGTGGCAAGTTGCCCACAACGACTATGCAATGTGGATGTTTGCACATGTTGATATGTGTGCAGTACCAATGTAATCAAATCACAATTAACTATGACATAATATCAGTTCTACCATGGACATTTGAGCTGTGCATTCCTGGGTACATGTTGATAGTGCCTACATATTTGCACTGTTACCTACTGTTAGTGTTACCCCTTCTTTGTTGTACAATGGACTACTTCCAGCCCTGCTTACTGTAGCTTTGTTTGCATGCATGTTTGCTTGGGGTTCCCTGGAACACTGCTTCCACCTGCAATGCAGAGTTACAGTGCTTCTGTGGACTCCTAGTAACATCTGCATAGCGTACGATACGTATGTCAAGTTTACACATGACAGAATGTCACTGTCTGTCCTGTTCGCATGTACGTTGCCTGTGACACATTGCACATGTCTTACCTGGCATTTACCCACGTGTGCAGTCATATATGCCAGTGCTATGAAATCAGTAGCAGTACACCCACACATACACACCTTCAGTATGTTGTTCCCCATTGGCCCTATGTGTTGGTAATCACCATGGCAATCACACTAATATGGTAGCATGTGCAAAGGTAACCTGTGAATCACCTCTATGGTCCAGTTGTGGTTTATGTGAGTCATGTGGCAATGTCACAGCTGCCACATGTATGCAGTCAACCCTCACCCTGGCCAGGAACAACACATGTGTGGGATGCCACCACATAGCCAATCTGGGGACTGAGCACTCTGAACCCAGTAATGCCATACCCTGTCAGGTGGCATGACATACTACAGTGACTACAATACCAGTCAGACATAGACCTGCACTGACAGCAATCTGAACACACTGGGGCATACTTGGAGACTCAGAATAGCATCCTGCCTGAGCATCACACACCTCCGCAGCTGGCACACAGGCATACGTTATGTCGGAACAGAGCACATGCCACACATGGCACACACATCCTGTGTGCCACACACTCACAGCCTGTAGGGCTACACAACACACCTGCTACAGATGTGTCAGGTACCTCTCTTGGCCGCTGCAGTGGGGTCCCACTCAACAGGCTGTACATGGTGAAGGTCACAGTGATATGCCTGTGGGTCACTATGGTCCACCACAAAACACATGCATACAGGTCAGTCAGAGGCATGGACACATATGACTCAGTCATTGACCATGCCACTATGGATGACCTGAGACATACCTCCCTGGACTACATAATAGTGAACATAGAAGGGATCTCTCAGCATGTGGCACGGGCCAGTATGAGCCTGATCTTGGTTGCCATCATACCCTCACCAGGTATGCTACCACTATATGTAGGAAGGGTGTTCTATGTCTACATTCTGCTCAATCACCAATGTCATTCATAGGGTATCCACTGGCTGTCAATGTGTGATTACATGCTAGGGAAGCCACAATGATTTGCGAGGGGCAGCTTGCATGTGACACCCATGGGCCATTGTATATTGGCGAAGCCCCTTGATACACACATAGTGCCTTATGCTGCAGGACACGGATTACATAGCCACCTCCATGGGTATCACACAGGATAGGACACTAACAGTGATGCTACACAACACCAGCAGTGTACACCAGAAGATGCATGCACTGGACACTGTCCTCAGCACGGTGAACTGCAATGTCTGTGCAGTACCAGAGTCCTGATTCACGGCTCACAGGTGCAACCCATCACTGCCAGGTTATACCTCATACCATGCCTGTCGTCCCCTACACATGTAACACACTTGGACAGGGGGGTGGTATCCCAAGGCACCACAGATACACACACCTCCATGTTGTTGGCACAGCACAGAGCATCAGGGCCTATTCATGTGCAGCTAACAGTGTGTCGGACTGCCTTCTGGTTCATAGCCTGGCACACACAACCCTCCCATACACAGGAAACCCACCTATCCTCCATAACAACACTGGCAATATGACAGTCTCAAGAAATGTCTTTATATGGCTGGACTGCATCCAGCCAAACATTGTGCGTGAGCATTACTATAGCTACAACACACTAGTTGAAAGGTTCCCAGCATGTGGTCACTGAATTGCAGTGGAATAACATGTTACCACTCCCACAACAGGTGGGAACATGCAGGACCTGTACATCGACTACATGTAGACTATAAGGCCCAGACCAGATGTGTATCCCCTGCTGTAGGCATTTTACCATATACACCCACACTGTATAGACACATACCACGTGTGGCCTCTGCACAGTAAGACACAGTCATATTGTTATGCATTGCAAATACCATGTATCCACTCGAGGCATGTGTCAGACATGGTAAATACTGCAGGTCACAGGTATCTATGTGTATGTGTCACACATACATCATGTGTGCATTGCCATTGCTGGTTTAGGCAATGGCATGCATTGTTATGCACAAAGACCCACACAAGGTCATAATGTGTGACACAACCACACGTGGCAGTTGTGGGTTTCCAAAACATACCTATCTGTACTCTGACAATGGTAATAGACCCAGTAGCAGAGCACACTATTGGCATTACTGGCCAAGTAGCCCTGTTTGGCTGTGCTGATAGTGTGGTGACATCCCCTGTGTTTACTGGGGGAATATGCAGCATCTGGTGTATTGTAGTATTTGCCAAAAGGATCTGTTCCCCCACACTTGCAACTACACACACTACTTCCACCACACACACACACACACACTTGCCATTTGCAGAATTCATACCCCTACCTAATTATGTCATGACATGTGAGAGAGACGCATTAGCGAAGCGCACTATTCGGATTACTAGGAGGTTCTTCTTCTCCGGCTGTACTTATAGGGTGCTGACATCATCAGTGTTTGGAAAGGGTAATGTGCATCATGTAGTGTGATCTCCTGATTGCCAAAAAGAACATGTTTTTCATACAGAATTGCACACACACAAACTGCCCACATCCAAACACACACACACTTGCAGGTTTCAAAACCCTACCTAACTATGTTATGACACTTGAGAGAGACGCTTTAGTAGAGTGCGCTATTCAGATTAGTGGGAGGTGCCCCTTCTCCAGCTGTATGTATAGGGTGCTGACATCATCAGTGTTTGGAAAGGGTAATGTGCATCATGTAGTGTGATCTCCTGATTGCAAAAAAGCACATGTCTTTCATACAGAATTGCATACACACAAACTCCCCACACCCAAACACAAACACACTTGCAGGTTTCAAACTCCTTCCTAACTATGTTATGACACTTGAGAGAGACACTTTAGTGGAGTGCACTATTCGAATTACTGAGAGTTGTCCCTTCACCAGCTGTATGTATAGGGTGCTGACATCATCAGTGTTTGGAAAGGGTAATGTGCATCATGAAGTGTGATCTCCTGATTGCAAAAAAGCACATGCCTTTCATACAGAATTGCATACACAAACTCCCCACATCCAAACACACACACTTGACATTTGCAGGTTTCAACCTCCTACCTAACTATGTTATGACACGTGAGAGAGACGCATTAGCAGAATGCACTATTTGAATTACTGGGAGATTTCCCTTTTCCTGCTGTACTTATAGGGTGCTGACATCATCCGTGCTTAGATAGGGGACTGTGCATCCTGTAGAGTGTTTTCACAGTTGACAAAAGGGACATCTCCTCACACAGACTTGCACACACTAACCCCACTCATCCACACACACACACACACTGGGCATTTGCAGGATTCAATTCCCTACCTAACTATGTTATGACACTTCACAATTTTCAAAATTTCGGGGGTTTTTTCCCCCCCTGCTGTATTTTGGGTGTGCATCCCAGGGTTTCCTAGAAATACCTTCCCCCGGTGGGGTTACATTAATTTCCTTTCAAACCCAAATTTTCCCGTCGCTATGCCCCTTGGAAGGGGAAAGTTCATCCATGCTTTACCACAGGACCTTAACACACACAAAACAACCACAAACACCACCCACACCAACACACACTTTGCTTTCCCCTAACCATATTTTGCATTTACATTTCACCAAATTATTTTTCATCGGTCGGGATTTTTTTGGGTGGAATCATTTTTACCAATTTACCCCCCAGACTACCTGTGGGGGGTCCCTTTATGGGAGCCCCCACCCACCACAGGGGGCAATTTTGCCATCGCAAAATGGGGTTATGTTCCCAAACCGGGGACCACAGGAACCCGAAAACCCCAAAACCCCCCTTTCCCACATCCAACCCCCCACACTTTTTTCCCTGGGGGAACCAAATGATTTCACAACAAAAATTCCCCTTGTTAAATGGGGGGGCATTTGGTGTGGGGAAATATCGGCCTCTAACCCTTTACAACCCCTAAATTTTTGGGTTTTATTTTTGCTATCCCCCAAACCCAAACCCCACAAAAAGACATTATTTCCCCCCAAAACCTCCCCAAAATGGGTTTCTTCACTGTTCCCACCCGAGGGAGGGCCCCCTTTTTGAACGACCCATACCCCCCTTTTCCCACATAATCCCCTCCCCCCCCCAGGGCAAGGGTTGTCCAAAAATGCAAACCCCTGTTTTTTTTTGGCCCCAAGAGATCCCCACAACCCCCTTTGAAAAAAAATGGGGTGGACAATTTAAAGGGGCCCATGGCCCGGGGACAAGGCCACTCCCGCCTAACCTTGCCAAATTTCCTTCTTTACATGGAAGGTTTTTCCATTTTATATGCAAACCCACATTCCCCCGCTGCTTTCCCCAAAAAGCCCCGTATTTTACCCCACCCCTATTTTAAGCGGGCACAAAGTTTTGGGGTTTTTTTCTTTTTCAGGCTTTTTAGCCCCAGAAAGGAGGGAAATTTTGAAAGAGGGGGATCCCCTTACACTTTTTCTCACAACCCCCAGTTTTTGGTGGTTGGTTTCCGGAAAAGGGAATTTCTCCCCTAGTTGGCCAAATTAAAAAAGAGGCCTAAGGGAACCCCCCCCAGCCCCCCCATGGCTGTTTTTGGCTTTTGCCCATTTTTAAATTTGGGATCCCATGTGGGCCCCTTTTTGAACCGCCCGCCACCACAGGGGGTTTTTAAATTTAAAAATTCCAGTTTTTGGTTTGGGGGTGCAGGTGCTCTGGCCAAGCTTCATTCCCACAACAAAAGGGCCCCAGGGGGTTTCCTTACCCCATAAGTTTCAAATTTTCAAATGCCAAATTTGTTGTGCTGGTTTATTTTCTGTTTGGCAAGGGCTTTGCCATAGCTTCCCTTCCTATGGAAAAAACTTGGGGATTGTGGAAATGTTTGAATTTTGAGGGATCCCTAACCCCTTTGTCCCTTGGGAGTTATTTAAAAATGGTGGACTTGGGGAAAATTGTGTGTTTGGTTTCCCGGAAAGCAGTCAAAAAGATTGTTTGGCCAACTTTTAAATGGAGTTTGGGCCTAAAGTTGGTTGAACTTTCCCGTTACCTTTCCCTGGCCCCGGGGTTTCCCACCCTTCCCATTTATCAAATTCAGATTCCCTTGAGGGTTTTATATGTTGGAACCTTCTGGGGGGGCCCCCAAATTTTTGGGGTTTTTGTTTTAACTTCAAAAATTTCCTTTATGTGTTGGGGTTGGGCTTTGTGTACTAAATGGCCCAAACTGGGGTTTTTTGCCACAAAAGGGTTATACTGGGTTTCCCTGGGGGGATTGGGATTTTGGGGGTATTTGTTTTTCCCGGCAAACATCCTTTCAAAAGCCCCCCTTTTTATCCTGGGGACTGGGTTGTACTTTGTTGGTGGAAGGGGTTTTCCCGGGTTTATCCCACAGGGGGGAATCCAAAAGTGGCCAAAGGGTGTGAGGGGCCCAGTTTTCCCCTTACCCTTTGCAATTATGTTTGGGGTATGGACTAAAACCCACAAGGTTTTTCCAAATTTTAGTGTATTCCAAACATGGTTGGACATTGGGAAAAACCCGGGAAATTTTGGGGCCTTTCTGTTATCCCCGGTGGTTTTTCCCTTCGCCAATTGTTCTGGGGTTTTTTATGGACCCTTGTCTGGGTTTTATGTGGCCCTTTGTTTCCTTTGCATGGGGGGGATAAGGGGGTTTTAACCCCCTCTCCCCTCCCCTTTTATCAAGTTTCCCCTTTATGTTGGTGACCTTGGGCTAAACCGAAGGGGAAAACCAAGGTGGGGGCCCCCAAAATTTTTGCTTTTTGTAGTCTGCTGGGGGGCAGGCCCCTGTCTACCATGCCCTTCTTTTCCGGGGGGGGGGGGGGGGGGGGGGGGGGGGGGGGGGGGGTTTTTTTTTTTTTTTTTTTTTTTTTTTTTTTTTTTTTTTTGGGGTTTTTTGCAACCCTTTTTTTTTAAATGAACCCTAGGGGTATTTTTTAATTTTTAAGGGCCCTTTTTTGGTTTTTTAAACCATAAATTTTCCAAATTTAACTTGGAACCCTTTTTTTTGGGAGGGGGGGATTGGGGTTTAACCTTTTGGGGGTTTGGGGGGGAACTTTTACAGTTGATGGAGGGGGGGTTCTTTTGGCTGAGGTTTTTTAAATAATTTCCCACAAGGGGCCCCTTTTAAATTTTGGGGGGTTTTTTTTTCCAAAAATTTGTTTGGTTTTGGGGTTTTTTGGGGAAAGGAGGGACTGCGGGGCCCACGGGGTTTGATCTTTCCTTTAAAAATCTAACCAATTTTTTTTGACAACCTTCATGATTGGGTGGGTATATGGTATGTTTCTGCGAACACTACAGCCACATGTTTGTCCAGTGCAGGATATCTATCACCTTGTGTCCCCAGGTCTCTCATTACATGTTAGGTACGTAATGGGTTAACACCTGTGTGGTAATTTGTGGGCACTTACTGTATATCCACGGTGGTTGTCTATACACAGTTCTGCAATTAGCTTGCTGACATGGCTATGGCTCAATTTGTCTGTTTCTAGGTGGCCCTTTTGTGGGTTGCTTGTGTCAGCTGGGGGTCAGATATGGTGGGCTGTTTGTACTCCTCTTGCATACATGTTCAGTCACAGTCCTTCCATGTTGGCCTGTACCTATGGGACATATATACGGAATGGGGGGGACCCAGGACCAAGCCTTGTGGGATGCCACTCATATCTGTTTTGTAGTCTGACATGGATGCAGCATGTCTGACCATGTCAGTTCTGTCCTTGGTCTGGTTTGCAACCCCTCTACTGACATAGGGGTATATATTTAAGCTGGTGAACATATCCATACTGAACTCGTAGGGTATTGTCTGGAAGCATATTCATGGTCCAGCTACGCTGTGTGGACCACATTGCCCTCATCAATGACCATAATGACTGTTTCAAATGGGTCAAACATGTTTAGGGGAAGGATCTGCAGTTATGACAGCCACACTGTGTAGGGTCCGGTATCAGTAGGTCCACGATAGCTTTATGTCTGCGGTACATACTGATCCTTTCCATAGCTGTGCAGACCAAGCTTGTCAGGATCCTGGGGTGGTAGTTTGCAGTATCCATTCAGGCAACACCTTTGTTGTGAAGGACCACTGTTGTTGTACACTGCTGTTTGGGTACATATCCTGTGGTAAGGCTGACATTGGGTAGTAGTGTGATTTGGCATTCCATTATTCTTGGAGTCCATGTTGGCCTCAGCCCAGGACACCATCACATACCTTTGCTGCTGTGTGTTTTGCTTTGCAGATGATGGCTGTTACCTCAGCATCTGCAATTTCAGGGGACCAGCAGTCTGCTGGGATAGATATTTTGCATTCTGGGGGGGGGGGGGGTTTGCACTGCACCTGTCAGGTTGTATGTTGGCAATATGTGTGTGTTTGGTATGTTGTTTGTAATATCTGTGTGATTCCGAGCATATCTGTGGATTCCCATCATGGTTCCTACCATCAGTTATGTAAGCCTTGTGATTATCCTTAGTGTCCTGTACACTTTGTATCTTCATAGGTTCATGGGTTCCTACTAGGCTATCCACCCTAGGGCATTAGTAAGCCAAGCCAAAGTGTGTGTGTCTTTTGCCGCCCCTTGCTATGTGACTATTATGGCCATTTATGATTTTCTTTACTGTGCCTCTGTCTGGACGTGACACAGTGAAGACCCCCAGTGTACATGTACGATCATCCATCCACTTGGCAATATTCCTGTTGAGGGGTGTCAGTGAGGGGCTCTGCCTAACATGGATTGGGATCTTGTTTCTGGGTGTGGGGAGCCTCTGGGTTATGTATCTGTCCCTCCAGCACATCCTATTTCATTATATGTTGAGGCTGACATCTGTCAATCTCACAGCTCCAATGGCTTTGATTTCCTGTGGTGGAGCATGTCCATTACTCCTGTGTTGGACATGGCCTTGTATAACAGACATACAATGCCTCTGTGTAGGCAGTCTGTGACTGCATTCAGCTGGGGTGTCTACAGCCAGGCAGCATATGACATATATTTAACACCCTTTATCCTCTTGGTGGGGTACCTTTGAGGTCTTCCGAACCACTGCAGGTGTCAGGTACGGTACATCCCATATGAGTCATTGTACTAGATTATGGGTCTGATAAGGGAACAGTACAGGGGCACAGTGACCTCTGTTGATGTAGATGTGAATCCTTTCATGATACGGTGTCCAATATCGACAGTCTTCCTAGCCACATTGGCATTGTGAGTGTCACATGACAGGTTACTGTTGACTTGTGTCCCTAGGTCCCTGATTACTCCTTGCATACATAATGGTTTACCACCTATGTGGTAATTTGTGAGTACCTTATCTGGTATTTGGTGGGACATTCATACTGACCAGTGTCTTCAGGATGTCTGGGTGGGGTTCTTGTGTGTGAGAGTGTGGTCTGTCACATGCTACAGACTGTACAGCAGTTTTGACTACACTTAGGTGCACATGGGTGGTCTCCGCTGCTTCATGCATTGTCAGTTACCTGGCCATATGGGTGTCTGTGCTGCATATGGATACTCCCCCTCCTTTGATGTTTTGGTCCAGGTGTTGGGGCCATAACGCATGATATGTGTTATAACCTGGTAGTGCTGGTGTGCTATCAGTAGGCTTGCAGCAGGCTTCTGTCACTGCACAGACATCGATGTTCTCCATACTGGGAAGTGCCTCAGGGGCATGCATATTGCAGTTTACACATCTGGCATTGGTCAGCATTACCCTTATGTTTCTTACCACTTATGTTTTCTAGGGTGGTGGGTTAGTCTTTTTGGCCTTGCCTACGTACGGCTCTATGGAGATGGAAAAGGCCTTATCCAGTATCCAGACGCCAAGGGGTAACAGGTGCAAGCCAACCCTGGAAAAGCAGCATGGCTTGTCATTCGTGACATCTCAAGCAGACAGACATTAGACCCTCTTGGACTGACAGCTGTAACTGTGCCACCTGTTAAAGCTGATCATTCTGTGTTTGTACTGTGGCATCATTCTTGGTGAGGGTTGGATGCTGCAAACAGCCAGTGTCATACGGGCCTGGGGTACATACTCAGAGAGCTCATCCATGTCTCTTTCATGTAGTCCAGGGAGGTACATCTCAGGTCATTCACACCAGCATGGACAATGAGTGCATCATATTTCTGCTTGCTTTGGGGTGACCTGCATACTTGTGTTATGTGGCATACTGTGGCAGCCTACATGCAGCTTAGTGTACCCTTTCCCTTGTTCAGTCTGGTGAGTGGGACAGCAGTGTGTCTGCCTATACAGACACCTATTACAACTGTATCAGGCATGTTGTTTCTCCTTCTGGCCTGTGACTGTTTGGCACACCAGCTTTGTGTACTATGTGTTGCATGTGCTATGTTTGGAGGTTGTGGTTGCTTGGGATCTGCTTTAGAGGCTTCTGTTGGTATGGTGTGTTTGTAATTTGGGCCTCTGGGAATGTTTTTCTGTGTTTATGTGTTTGGTTTACAGTTGTGATAGGTCTATGTGGGACTGGGTTTGTGGTGTATGTGGTTACCTTCTCCTCCTGACTAGTTTTGACAGTACTGAGTTGGGTGTCCTCAGCCTCTGTTTGGCATAAGTGGTTGCATCTCTCACGTATATTTGTATTTATTGGGGAGTTGTGGGTTGTCTGTGTACTTGGGCCAGGTGTCACATTGCCTCTGGATTCACAGATTCTACTTGTTGTGGCTGGCCTTAGTGGATTGTATGTGTGGACATATTTTATTGCCATACTACTGATCAGTGATTACTTCCCTTTTTATGTTTGCTCTATCATGTAGTAGCTTCCTCATTCTCTTGCATGGTTTGGTAATGGCTGGAGTCCAGCATGCCAGATGCCTGCGTGTATGGCATTGTGTCTTGTTGTTATTTGTGATTGCATACTCCAAGCATTCCTGGCTGTGTTCATGGAATGCCTGTATGACATGTTCTGCGGTGTGTCCCATATTCTGCACTTGCACAGAGCCTTTCGTGGATTCCACATCGGTTTGGAGGGGTGCAACCTATGCTTTACACATGTTTTTCACTGTGGTTTTCTGGCCAGGGACTGTGGTCAGGATGTGTATATCCAGTGTGATTACTCTATGGTCTGGTCTTACCAGTGAGGGATACACTTCTCATCTTGCCATCCAGTACACATGTTGCTGATTATCACATAAAGTATACTTACCCCTCTTGTGGGAGTGGTACATTGTTCCTGGTCATTTTGGTTTATGGATTCTGGGAACTTTTCTCCTACTGTGTTGGTGCTAGTATAATGCTCCCAGTGTATGTCTGGGTATTTTCAGTCAAGCAATATAATGTGGTTTGGGGGGCTTGATATATTCATGTATTCCAGCATAGGCCAGGTGCAGTTCCTGGTATTAGGACAGTAGTCTGCAGCAGGCTATATACTGGGAGGCAGTTTTAGCCATTGGTATTTGACCATGGCTAATCCATGCTGCTTCTTGTTGTGGTATCAACATGGGGGTGTGGTTATCCTTGACATTTATTGCTAGTCACCCTCCTTTTGTAGCTTGTTCCATGTTTTGCGGCTGTACAGCACAGTATGAGGTGTAACCTGGTAGTGTTAGGGTGCTGATTTGGGCCTTGACCCAGTTTTCTATTACAGGACTGATATCAACATTCTCCATACTGTGTGCGTTTACACTGCACACATCTTGCTGTTTAGATTTCTGGCATTGGGTAGCATTACATCTAGGTTCCTATCCCTTGTGGTACCTATGAAGGTGGGTTTGTGTTTTGAGACTTACCTATTCAGGGCATGCTGTGGGTACTGACAGCCTTTGCCAGTATCCATGGGGCCTGGACTGATAGGTGCATGCCACCCCTAGCAGGTGGTGCATCATGTCATGCTCCGCATATCTTCCCAGGCTGAAACACATTGGCTCCCCTTTGACTAACTGCATTACTTCAGCCAGTTATTGCAATTGATCATCCCATCGTCGTTTTGTGGTTTCATGCTTGGTGAGGGTGGATGTTAGTTAGGTTCCTCAGGTGTGCATATAGTACATGGTGTTATATTACTTAACACATGGCATTCATGCCTCAGGTGGTGCTGCAGGGCTGCCTCTGTCGGATGCGCATATTACACTCCCTGTACATGTTTGTTAGCAGGTCATGTCATTTTAGGCATCCCTGTTATTATTTGAGTGAGTCAGAGGGGGTATCATTCCCGGGTTCCTACTGAGCCAGTCTATGTGCTATGCGTTGCCTCTTTGCCAAGGCCAGGGCATACTGGGCACGCCTCCTTCTGCCTACTGGGGCAGGCTCAGGTTGTTCCTCCTCCGAGTCACGCTCTGCCTGTGATGGCCTTGGCAATGGTGGGGGGCTGTTTGGCCCAGCGCTATGCTGGTCCTGCTGCAGCTGTTTTCGAGAGATCATATTATGTAGCATAGCACATACCATGACAATTTAGGTACATGTAGTTGGAGTGTACTGCAAGGCTCCACCAGATGTGTCCAGACACTGGAACCATGACTTGAGCAGCCCAAACACACGCTCTATTACATTACGTGTTTGTGCATGTGCCTCATTATGGCGTTCCTGTTCAGGTGTGTGTGCATTTCTGATGGGTGTCATCAGCCACGGCTCCAGTGCATAACCTGCATCCCCCACTAGGTGTCCATGTGGGATGTCCCCATTGGCAAATGCCTGGTACAGCTGTGTCAAATGCCAGATGTGGGAATCATGGTAGCTCCCAGGGCAGCCAGCACACACATTCATTATTATGCCCTGGGCATCACACATGACCTGGCAGTTGATGGAGGGGAAGCCCTTGCAGTTAATGTAGGCCCTACCCCACACACCGGCTGATGCTTTGATGCGTATGTGCATGCAGTCTATTGCACCCACTACCTCAGGGTATTCCGCTATTTGCTGGAAGAGACGCATATTGCTGGCCAATACCTCACGGGCATTGGGGAAATATACATGATCACCGACATGTGCTGACATGGCATCCAGGAATTGGTGCAGTACCCTGGAGGCTGATGCCTGTGATATCCCCATCATATCACCAGTTGGTCTTTGGAAGGGACCTGTTGCTAGTATTCTTAGGCCAACACATACCTTGGTTTCCACTGGGATGGGTTCCCCTCTGTTGGTTCTGTGTGTGAGGCGTGGCCTGCACAGCTCAACTATTTGCTGCAGGAGCTCTCTGTCCACTCTATAGCTCTACTTTCTCCAGCTCATGTAACCCGTGGTAGGTGACCCTGGGCCTGTACACTCTTCTCCATCTCCTCACTGTGGGTTGTCTGGCACCATCTGCATTGACACCACCCTCAGCAAGTCGCCTATGTCTCATTATGACAGCTATGGCAGCCCCTAACATTTCTGCTCTGAGTTCAGCTTTTTCAGTTTTCACTTCTAATAGCTTACTCCTGTCTTGCAGTGTCTCTTGAGAGAAACATCCTGCACTGCTGTTTGCAGAGTTTTAAGTGCTGGGCTGGGCTACTATTCTGCCTGTGTAATTGCCTGCTTCTAATTGTTTTCACCTGCTTGCTCCAGCAGTATTCCCTGCTAGCTTCCTACTAATTCTGTTGCTTCCTTTTTCCTTTCTGTTTCCTCAGGGGGGAGCAGCGTGCATACCAGCAGAAACACGCTCACAGTGGCTTACACGCGCGCACACATGCTTACACGGTTCAGGATCTGCCTATTCAGGTTAAAACATGTGCACATCAGCACAAACAGTGTTAAACATCTACCAACACACTCTCACATGCTCAGTCTGCCTTACACGCGCGCACACTGCCCTACTCGCGCTTCATGGCGCGCACACGTGCGCATGCACGCCCATCAAGAAACTTTGGTGTAAGTAACAGTGTACACCTTCCATTTCTTGACTTTCCCATGCTTATCTTGTGGCACTCTTCTTTCCCTGATCTGTGTCTGTCATCTGTCATGTTACACTGACCTCCAATGAACTGCATTTCTTTCTACCATTCCCCCCTGTGATGTCACCTATCTCCTACTATATTCCTCCCCCTTATGTATCTCTTACACTACTCAGAATGTGCTCATTTGCTATGTGTCTGTGGAATTCAGTATCCAAACCCTCATTTACATGAGATTGCCTACCAATGCTTAGTTACATGTCTTAGACTCAGCTTCCCCCCTTAGCAACCACTACACGGTGGCCATGTTGTTTTTGGTCTGCTGGTCCCTGCATTGTCATTCCATGTATTGCATAAAACCCACATCTGTGGGTTTATAATCTTCATTTTTATGTTTTATGCAGCGCAGCCCGTTTTTATAATTTTTTCATCGGGTTACCTTGCCAATGGCCACATATTTGGCCATTGGCATGCTGCCTGACACATATGCACCCTTTATTTGGAGCTGACATGGCTCCATTGTGATTTTTGCAGAAACGTGCTCAGTTGTCAACTGAGTACATTTCTGCAGCTAAAACATCTCTTACACGGGCTGGTTTCTGCTTTGTGGATCGCTAATATACCTCATTTGCATACCTTTCAGCTGCAAGTGAGGTATTTAGCATATCCACGCCCAGTCCGTGTAAGAGACGTTTTAGCTGGTCTCTTACACGGAGTTTCGGGCTGTTCCTGGATCACGAGGTTTGCATGGAGTGTTACACGTCTCTTACACTCCATGCAAGCCTTCGTGAATCCTGCCCATAGTGTACTCCCAGAACATGTGTTTTTCTGGAGAAAAAATAATGAGACTACAATTAAGGAAAGGAATAGTCACCATTTTAGAAGCTGATCCAAGGAGGGACTTCATTGACTGGTTACTTTGGACAGCAGCTACATATTGCCCAAGAAATCATTTGTTCTAAAACTCGATTACAGCTCTTTTCAAGTAAGTCATATTTAGCCTTATTTAAAGTGCTTTCTTATATTGCAGGATATTGGAATACAGAAATAAAAAGTCATTTCATTCACTGTAAAATTAAAATCTCCATCTTCAAAACTGCACTGTGTAGTTTTGTCACTGGTTTCCCTTGTAATCCTTACTTTTATATTATTATTATTTAGGAAAACCATGATGAATCATGTGTTTCCCTTGCCCATATCCATTTAATGTTGCTGCTGCTTAATTAGGGGTACGGTCCACTCACCAATCCTTGAGTTATCCTTTTTTCAACTCATCATTTGCTAAAGAAAGAAGGAAAGAAGATATTTTATTTGTTTGCCATGTGTGTGCAATGGGACAGAAATTTAAGAGTTATGGAGGAACAAGAAGCAGGTAAGGCTTTGTGTCTTATATTAAGAATGTAATTTAAACCTGCAAAACTGGGAGGTGGCATTGCTGGGTATAACCCCGGGTCATAAAGCAAATACTACAGCTATTCAGGTATTCTCATATGCCTTTAAGTTAAACTCTCAAAAGGCAATACAATCTTACATTTCTCATGTAGCTTTGCAGCTAACAAGCACTCAAGAGACACAAAGGATAAGGCTAACCTATAAAGCTTCACTGTGGGAATAAAATTATAAAATGTCACTTGTACATATTTTTAGGGTATAAACTAAGTATATCCTATTGCTGTGCAGTGCAGACCCGAGCTTCTGGCAGTTCTGGTCCTAAGGGCATGTACAATATGACTAAGAGGACTGCAAGCTTTATGGTTTTATGACTATTCACTAAGGAACTTCAGAGATTTAGAAAGATTAATGATTTTTTTTTTAACAGTGGCAGCTTGTTGACTGTTAATTTTGTATTGCTGTGCTAACAGTAACAGTGATTAGTAGAAATGATGCATAGGCTGGGGTTATGCCCTGTACTGTTATGTTGGACTGATTTGCAGTAATCACCTTAGCATCTAATTTATCTGCAATGCTTATGACTATTTCATCTAAGGAGGAGACTGAACCATTATTTATGCTTACAGTTTAAATCTCAGAGATTTGCATCTGTTTAAGGCTTACTTCATAATTCATGATTAATGCTTTTTTAATAGCATACACTGTTCCTTATTAACTTCATAGTAGCCTCACTAATGGACAGCAGTGACGTGAAGGCAGCTTCTATTCTGCTGTGCTGTGCAGGGTGCCCACTAAGCACAATTAAGCTCATATGGAGATGTATGACATATGTGATATAAATCCAATATAAGTTTCATATAACAGCATGTAATGATAGCAGAGTGCATCTAAATTATTTGGGGTTTCCCACTGGGAAGATTCCATCAAGCACCTATGTAATAACACATTTTAAGGAACAACGACTTAATGATAGTGATGCCCACTCATCTTGTCTAAAGTGTAAAGTGACAAACTTGTCAAAAGTATGACGTTAAACATAGCTGAAGCAATATTTATATGCAACTTAGTCCTTAAAGAAGTTATAGGTTCAAACCCAGGCTACAGCAACAGAAAGTGAAGAGGTTAAATAAACATAGCTATAGGGTTACCAAAACAGCAGACTTTTATAAAAAAGACCTCAGTCAGATTCCCACGCTAGCTGATTTTGAGACTCATCTTTCAGATAGTATACATGAGTATACATAGTATACTGAGCAAAGGTCAGAACCATGTTAGATTATGTTTAGATTTAAAATATTTATCTTTGACAACTGTCAAATGGCCTTATGACTTCATTTATAGGTGATCAGGGACTGAGTGACTCCTCTCTGAAATCTTTATTATTAATGCAGACATTTTCTGCTGTAGAAGCTTACCATTTCAGTGATGTTGAGTCACTGTGTCCTTTTTGAGTTTTCATATTCTTCCCATGTCCTTTTGGGTTTTGTCATAGACTTCTGGTTTCCTGACTATGCAATTGCTTCATCTACATCAGCTGATCGAGTTTTCTGTAAATGAAACTCCATATGGTCGAGACCATATGACTGAGTCTTGGAAAACTTAAAGTTTTTGAATGGAGATTGCGGAACAGCAGGCCTCAGGAAAGTTACCCTTTGCCTCACTGTAGTGCAATCTTGCAGTTGGTATATATAATTTGCAGGGGGTGTGAGGGGGGCAGGGTGGCTTGCCCCACTGAAAATATGTAAAAAAGGTACAAATTTGTTTTTTTGGGGGGGGGGGGTGTTGATGTTGTAGTTTTTGGAAACGTAATCTTATGGTCTCTTCAATATATATATATATATATATATATATATATATATATATATATATATATATATATATGTATATATATGAATTCCATACACTAGATTGAATTTTCACTAATTCGAAATAGTGCATGGAATGTTCACTGCAGAGAAAGTGCACTTAATCGAAAGTGCACTTACTTGAAGTTCAGTACAATGAACGGGTGTTGTACTGAACTTCCGTGCAGTACTCACAGACCTTAGGGTTAGGGCACGGGTCATTGTAAGGGGGTGACTCGTGCCCTAACCCTAAGGTCCATGATGACTGTAGCACAGTGAAGGACATAGAAATGTCCTCCGTTATGGTGCGATAGTCACAAACCTTAGGGTTAGGGCATGGGTTAGGGTAAGGGGATAGCTTTACTAACTATCCCCTTACCTAACCCGTGCCCTAACCCTAAGGTCCATGACTATCGCACCATAGAGGAGGACATAGCTTGTTTTTTATGTCCTCCGCTGTGCTGTGGTGCTTTCGGTGAAGTGAAATTATGCGAAAGTTCGCTTTCGTTAAAGTGAACTTTCGCATAAGTGAGGCTTCCTATTACAAGTTCGAAGTGGTGAACTTTCGTTCTTATAATAGGAATCCATATATATATATATATATATATATATATATATATATATATAAATATGTGTCTGTGTATGTATGTATTTATGTAGGTATACATATCTATCTAAATATTTATACATATATATATATATATATATATATATATATATATATATATATATATATATAATATATGTGTGTGTGTGTGTGTGTGTGTGTGTGGGTCTACTTCACTTACCCAACATCCCACATACCAGACACGCAAAACACTGAGCCGGCAACACCGACATTTCACAACTCTGAAACCACACATACCCAACACACACATAACAACACTTCAAAACCCTGACACACCTCCATAAGACATACACACAACAACACACACAAGCAATATACAAAAGAAAAAACAACATCCGGCATAAAACTACCTAACTCCTCTCACTCACACCCTGCCCACCATCTACACTAAACTAAACCCTTACCACTAAAACAAAACATGAACAAATAAAAAATCTAAAACACTTACCTTCACATTTCACATTCTTGCAGGGGAGCTACACACCACTGCACCCCCATGGAAGGCTTTGCCCCTCATACCTCCCGAAACCTAAATATACCAACTCTGAGATCGCACTACAATGTTCACAAGAGCAGATTTCCTGTTCCACTTAAGTTGGACTGTCAACCATTCAGAAGTCGTCATTTTGATGTGTCGGTCATCAGACATGTCGAGCTTTTCGGCTCAGTGTTTAGTGTGTCGGTCTACTGAGATTTTCTTAGTCTCAAGTAGACCCATAATATATATAAATAAATATATATATATATATATATATATATATATATATATATATATATATATACGGGTTACCTTTAGTTAATTGACAGCCCACTCTATCGAAAGCAACTTCACCGACACAGCAGAACATCGACGACAACGGGATAGCTGACTTTTCCCACACAGTAAGTAGCCATTTGGCCATCCCGAATTCAACAATTACCAGTAAAACAAACCCACCAATGTGAGAGGCTATGGCCCCATACCCCCCTATGTGGGGAGCTTCAACCCCCACACCCCCTTCATAAATATTCCAACTCTGAGAATGCACTACCATGGAGGTAAGGGACAAAGTTCAGGTTGATGACCAAACGGTTACTTACCGTATGGGAAACGTCAGCTCTCCCATTGTCGATGTTCTGCCATGTCGGTAAAGTTGGTTTCAATGGAGTGGGCTGCCGGTTAACTAAAGGTAACCTATATATAGATATATATATATATATATATATATATATATATATATATAGATATATATATATATATATATATATATATATATTTATTTACTCGCAATTGCCTCATCATTTACTGAACTAACAAAACAATGAAAAGAAATCTTTTTAGATCAAGTTTTAAAAAAATTGAACCAGCAAAAAAAGAGTAAGAATGATATTTGTTTGCAGGGGGTAGGCCCCCTGCACAACTCACACCCTCCCTACAAATTATATATTAAAACTTTGAGATCACACAACAACAGAGTAAGGGCAAATTCCAAAGCCCTACTGATGTATGATCTCATACATAAAGCATGCAAAAAGTTAAAAAACAAGCCCTTGGATTCTGAAAAGCCTGCATGGAGTGCAAGATTGGTGCAGGAGCCCACGCAGGTAATATGTCTGCTGTGCGATCCAGGAACAGCCTGCAGGGGCGTGCACGGGCGCTCCTGCACTAATCTTGCATGGACTAAGCCCTGGTATGCAAATCACCCCATTTGCTGGTGAAATCCATGCAAATGAGGTGATTTTGCAATCCAGGAAGCTTACAACAATCCGTGCTAGACTAGTGCAATGCACAGAAATGTACTTGGTTAGTAACCGAGTACATTTCTGCAAATTCCAAAACAGAGCTATGACGGCTCCAAATAAAGTCTGCATATCATTGAGGAAGCATACCAATGGTCAAGTTTAAGCCCATTGGCATTGCAAACAATCCAAAAAATAAAAAAATCAACTTTTTTCTTTTCACCGATCTTGGCTGTTTAAGCATAGGTCAGTGGTGTGCAAATGGGATCAGCGGAAAATAAGAAAATAAACCTAAAATAAGCATTCAAACTAAAATCAGTATTCTGCCATGCAAATCAATGGCAGGCAGTACACAACCTAGCCTGTGAGAAGTGGTTGCTATGGGGGGATGCTCAGTGTGAGATATGTAACTATACATTAGCAGACAATCCTATGCAAATGAGAGGAAAGGATAGTGAATCCCAGTTTTCCCCAGCATGTGATGCAGGTCCCAACGGTGTAAAAGTATGAATAGTTGGGTGCAAGACTAGGAGGTAGATGACATCATGGGGGTGTGTGTCAGGCATACTGTAAGTGGACTGGAGGCCTGTGGCTTGGGTTTGCTCCTAGCTTACCACAGCTAAGCAAGGGGGGGTGTGTGTGTGTCAAAAGCAAGGCAGCAAGAGCCTTGGCCAGTATTCAAAAGCCAAGGGGTGACAGTTGCAAGCCATCTCTTGTGAAGCAACGCGGCTTGTTGAGCATGTCGTCCCAGGCTGACAGACACTGGATCCCCTCTGAATGACACCAGAAGCTTAGCCAATTGTTGAAATTGATCATTTTTTCTTTATACTGAGGTGTCATTCTTGGTGAGGGCATGATGTAACTCAGGGTCAGGGTCATACCAACCTGAGCCACATGATCAGAGAGCTCTTCCATGTCTCTTTTCATGTAGTCCAGGGAGGTACATCTCAGGTCATTCACACCAACATCATCATGTGCAGACACTTGCCAGATTTACTGCTGCCGGGCCTCCCTTAGCAGTCACGTATGTCAGACAGAGCAGTGGGATGCTGTACAGATGTATGTCAATATCTAGTGGGTGGTATGTGGCCGTGGCACCCCTGTACCAGCGGTTATGTGTCAGGCCAGACAGGGGTGTGTGAATGCATAACCTATGGTGGCAAATGTATTCCAGTTGTTATGTGTTACACCCATGTACATGGCTGTTGACATCTATATTGTCAGGCATGGTACACATGTTTAGCACTAAGGGGTTATGTGTACACCTCTGGACTGTACAGAGTGTGTCAGAATGTCCACATATATTGGCCAATATCTCGGCTGCAGTCCACAGGGGCATTACATGCTAGCAGCAGTACTTTACTATGATGTCCTTAGGATATATGTCAGTAGCCAATGGGCATACATGTTATAAGCAGATGTGACCTCCAACAAACACCATGTCTGTGAATACAATCCCAATGATAGTAGGAATAGTCGACTAATATACCTGCTATACATTCCTAACATCCCCTTGTACTACAACTAGACTATAGAGGCTGTGGTAGGGCTACACTCCATGTCTAGGACATGTGGTGGAAATATATGTACATATATACATATATATATATATAGTGAATCCCAGTTTTCCCCAGCATGTGAGGCAGGTCCCAAGAGTGTAAGAGTATGAATAGCTGAGTGCAAGACTAGGAGGTAGATGACATCATGGAGGTGTGTGTCAGGCATACTGTTAGTGGACTGGAGGCCTGTAGCTCGGGTTTGCTCCTAGCTTAGCACAGCTAAGCAAGGGGAGGTGTGTCAAAACCTGCCTAGCACACTTTACAAAGTGTAAGCAGGTGTGAGTGCCATGCGCTGAGTTTTACAGGAAGAAAAAAGAAGTTAAACCAGGAAATAGCAGCAGTGTGCACATTTGAGCACTCTGTTTGCGTGGTGTGCACACGGGCTTAAACAGGGAGGCAATGGGAAGGGAAAACAGCAGTAGGAAGGTATTCAAGGAGAACTAGTATAGCTGGCAGGTGAAATGTATCAGTATCAGCCAATTACACAGGCAGCAGACCAGCCCAGACATGAACACTACTATAAACTAAGCAAACACCTTCCCCTCTGATTTTTCCCACACTCTACATCACCGGTGTATACAAGCAGGGAAATTTTAACAAACAAACTTACACAATGAGAAGGGCTGCAACAGGCAACATAAAACAACATGTGCAAGAAGCTGAAGGTGGTGAGGATGTGAGTGCTGCCGAATAACCCACAGTGAAAAGACGGAGAAGAGTGTACAGACCCAGGGTAACCTACCAGGGGCTGCATGAGCTGGAGATAGTGGAGCACTAAAGGGTGGAAAGAGACCTCCTACAGCAAATTGTTGAGATATGCCGGCCACACCTGACGTACCAAACTGACTGAGGGGAACCCATCCCAGTAGATACCAAGGTATGCGTAGGCCTAGGTATACTAGCCACAGGTACCTCCCAAAACACAACTGGGGATATCATGGGTATTTCACAAGCAGCAGCATCCAGAGTATTCCACCAATTCCTGGATGCCATGTCAGCACATGCCAGTGAGCATGTATATTACCTCAACACCCGTGACGTGTTGACCAGCAATATGCGTCTCTTCCACCAAATAGCAGAATACCCTGGGGTAGTGGGTGCTATAGACTGCACACACATATGCATCAAAGCACCACCCGGTGAGCAGGGTAGGGCCTACATCAACCACAGGGGCATCCCCTCCATCAACTGCTAGGTCATATTTGATGCCCTGGGCAATATAATGAATGTGTGCACTGGCTGCCCTGGAAGCTATGACGATTCCCAAATATGGCATCTGATGCAGCTGTACCAGAGATTTGCCAATGGGGACAACCGCTACGGTCACCTAGTGGAGGATGCTGGGTACACACTGGAGCCGTGGCTGATGACACCCATCAGAAATGCAGACACACCCCTGAACAACAACACCATAATGAGGCACAGGCCAGACATATAATAGAGCATGTGTTTGGGATGCTCAGGTCACGGTTCTGGTGTCTGGACACATCCGGTGGAGCCTTGCAGTATTCACCAGCTACATCTACCCAAATTGTTATGGTACGTGCAATGCTACACAATATGATCCTGCAGAAACAGCTGCAGCAGGAACAGCATGGGGCAAGGTCACACAGCCCCCCACCAATGCCAAGGCCTGCACAGGCACAGAGTGATTCAGAGGAGGAACAATCTGAGCCTGACCCAGTAGGCAGAAGGTGGCATTCCCAGTATGCTCTGGCCTTGACAAAGAGGCAATGCATAGCACATGCACTGACACAGTAGGGACCCAGGGAGTGGCACCTCTCTCTGACTCACACATACAGAAAAAGAGATGCCAAATATGACACTACCTGTGCTCAACCATGTATAGGGAATGTACTATGTGCATCCGACACAGGCAGCCATCCAGCACCATCTGCAAGTCTGGCACACCCTCAAGGTAAGTCAATTAACCTACCAATTGCCAAATGGCATAGAATGTGTTGTTACCTGTAGCTATGGTATGGATGCGAGCATGCAAGGGAGTTGGGTGGCTGAATGTTATGGCAGCAGACAGCAGACATCCATAGTGGCAACATGACATCTGTAACTCATACTGGAGTCACCATAGTAGCCAGCACTACACAGGGTGACAAAACCCACTGCAGGAAATGTGCTGAGCGACATGTGTCCATATGACCCACACATGCCAGTCAGGACAGTTCACATACCCAACAATAGTCTCAGCCAGCAGAACAGGTGTAGACAGACCCAAACAGATCCTGTGCCATGGCTCCAGAATGATGGATATGGTTAACCTCCCCCCAAGGCTTACACAGACAGACCACAGCAGGGCAGGCAGTGGGATGTAAGTTCTGAAGGGTAGGAAGTCAGACAATAATATGTAGGGCAACCAAAGCCACAATCTGTAGTACACTGGTATGCCTCTATTCAGCATGATAGTTAGCAATACAGAATGAAATGGAGCACCTGACATACCAGTACAGTCATAGCAAATGTGTACAAGATTCACGTGTGCCCCCCACATCCTACACAGTAATGTAATAGCAGTCAGGTGTGCCCCCAACCCTGTGTAGGAATGTAGAAATAGTCCGGTGTGCTCCCCCCCATCCTGTATAGCAATGTAATAACAGTCAGGTTTGCCCCCCCCCAAACCTGTGTAGAAATGTAGAAATAGTCTGGTGTAACCCCCCATCCTACATAGTAATGTAATAACAGTCAGGTGTATCTCCCAACCCTGTGTAGAAATGTAGAAATAGTCAAGTGTACCTCCCATCCTACATAGCAATGTAATAACAGTCAGGTGTGCCCCCCCCACTCCTGTATAGAAATGTAGAAACAGTCAGGTGTGCTTCCCTTCTTACATAGTAATGTAATAACAGTCAGGGTCCCCCCCCCACTCCTGTGTAGAAATGTAGAAACAGTCAGGTGTGCCCCCCCATCCTACATAGTAATGTAATAACAGTCAGGTGTGGCCACCACTCCTGTGTAGAAATGTAGAAATAGTCAGGTGTGTCCCTCCCCATCCTACATAGTAATGTAATAACAGTCAGGTGTAGCCCCCTCTCCTGTGTAGAAATGTAGAAACAGTCAGGTGTGCCCCCCCTGGAATGTAGTAACAGTCAAAGCCAAATGAATAATGGATACTCTGCAGAGACAGCATGAAACCTGTTGGTGTACAACACAAACCTCAGCACTGCAGCACAAACTACCTAGACATGATCCACACATTCAATACAGATGGCCGTACTGGGCATGCTCACACACTTAGAGAAATGAAGGCAATGTCAGTCAACAACATACTGAAAGGTCATACTGGGCATGCTCACACACTTGAACACATGAAGGCCATGTCTGCAAACACCAGTGAACCAGACATAGCTGGCAGTTGCAGTTGTTAGTGCAGACAATCATCAGTATGCACCACTCATGGCTTGCCCACACAATGGATAGGATTACAGACATATATGTGAGGACAACACACTATAATAAGCCAAAGGTAGACGTACATAGATGTGTGGAAAAGGGTGACTGTGACAAGGAGCCATCCAGGCCTGTCCCACCCAGCACACAGCCAAAGGACCCAAAATACATGAGGTGCAGATGTCACTCACTGCAGATACTAACCACCAGTATCTGTCAGCATTACAGACTATGTAGTGCATGTGCCAGCTGTACAACATGACTGTACAAGGAAGTAGTCATCTAGCAGCTGTATACACGTACCTGTGACATATGACCCTGTGTGTGCCTGCATGTGGCATGTCAACCCTTAAATGAATGGGTTATGGCCCATGCACACACCACCCTCCCCATAGCCCTACTATGACAAGCCTGCTGAGGTCATCCAATGTGAAATACAGACTTGGCAACTGTGTGTGTTTGTGTGCATGTCTGTCTGTCTCTGACTTTGTAGAGAGCAATGTTTCAAGGGTAATCATACTCCTTAGAATTCATATACTCAACTTTGGCAAGGCTGCTGATGTCACCCACCTAGAAATACACCTCTAGGAAGGCTGTAGCCCAGTAATTGTAACACATCCTGTAACTGCGTACTGCTGTAGTTTGATAAAGTAATTAGGTATGAGCTCTAACCCCAGACTTGGCAGCTGTGTGTGCGTATGTGTCTGTCTCGGACTGTGTACAGAGCAATTCACACTCCTTACAATTCATATACTCAGCTTTGGCAAGGCTGCTGATGTCACCCACCTAGAAATACACCTCTGTGAAGATTGTAGCCCAGTAATCTCTGAAGCGTGTCCTGTAACTGCATACTACTGTAGTGTGATAAAGTCTTTAGGTAGAAGTTTTAACCCCAGACTTGGCAACTGTGTGTGTGTGTGTGTGTGTGTGTGTGTGTGTGTGTGTGTGTGTGTGTGTGTGTGTGTGTGTGTGTGTGTGTGTGTGTCTGTGTATAGAGCAATGCTTTTTAGGGTACTCACACTCCTTACAATTCATATAGTCAGCTTTGATAAGGCTGCTGATGTAACTCACCTAGAAATACACCTCTGTGAAGACTGTAGCCCAATAATCTCCATAGCATGTCCTGTAACTGTGTACTGCTGTAGTGTGATAAAGTAGTTAGGTAGGAGTTATAACTTCAGACTTGGCAAGTGTGTGTATGCATTTGTGTGCGTGTCTGTCTGATGCTGTCTGTGTAGAGAGCAATGCCTTTTAGAGTACTCACACGCCTTACAATTCATATACTCAACTTTGGCAAGGCTGCTGATGTTACCCACCTAGACATACACTTCTGGGAAGGTTGTAGCCCAGTAATCTCTGTAACGCACCCTGTAACTGTGTACTGCTGTAGTGTGATGTAGAACTGTGGTAGGATTCCATCCCCACCCATGGCATTTCTGGATGTTTTGTGAGCGTTTCATTGTTTGCGGAGTAATGCATTATAGGCTAGTCACACTCACTATATTTTAAATGGTCTACTTTGGCAATCCTGCTGATGTCATTCATTGTGAATTGCACCTTTGGGGAAGTAGTTCCCTAGTAATACCCGTGGTGTGTCCTATAACAGCTCTATGCTGTAGTATGATATAGACCTCTGTTAGGGGTTATATACCCACACATGTCAGTTGTGAATGTTTTGTGCATGTCTCACTGTCTGTGTAGGGAGCAATGCATTTTAGGCTAGTCACACACAGCTCATTTAAAATGGCCTACTTTGGCAATCCTGCTGATGTCATTCATTGTGAAATACAGCTTTGGTGAAAGAGTTCCCAAGTAATCCCTGTGGTGTGTCCTATAACAGCGCCATGCTGTAGTGTGACATAGACCTCTTTTAGGGGTTCTCTACCCACACATGTCAGTTGTGGATATTTTGTGTGTATCTCACTGTTTGTGTAGGGAGTAATGCAATTTAGGCTAGTCACACACAGCACATTGAAAATGGCCTACTTTGGCAATCCTGCTGATGTAATTCATTGTGAAATACACCTTTGGGGAACAAGTTCCCCTAATAATCCCTGTTGTGCATCCTATAACAACTCCATGCTGTAGTGTGGTAGTGACCTCTGTTAGGAGTTCTGTACCCACACATGTCAGTTGTGGATATTTTGTGTGAGTCTCACCATCTGTTTAGGGAGCAATGCATTTTAGGCTAGTCACACACAGCACATTTAAAATGGCCTACTTTGGCAATCCTGCTGATGTCATTCATTGTGAAATACATCTTTGGGGAAGAAGTTCTATAGTAATCCCCATGGTGCGTCCTATAACAGCTCCATGCTGTAGTGTGATATAGACCTCTGTTAGAGGTTCTATACCCACTTATGTCAGTTGTGGATGTTTTGTGTGTGTCTCACTGTCTGTGTAGGGAGCAATGCATTTTGGGTTAGTCACACAGAGCACATTTAAAATGGCCTAGTTTGGCAATCCTGCTGATGTCATTCATTGTGAAATACACCTTTGGGGAAGGAGTTCTCCAGTAATCCCCGTGGTGCATCATATAACAGCTCCATGCTGTAGTGTGTTAGGTGTTCTATACCCACGCATGTTGGTTGTGGATGTTTTGTGTGTATCTCACTGTCTGTGTAGGGAGAAATGCATTTTATGCTAGTCACACTCACTACAAATTGAATGTCCTACTTTGGCAATCCTGCTGATGTCATCCAATGTGATCTACACCTTTGGGGAAGGAGTATTCCAGTAATCTCCATGGAGTGTACTATAACTGCATAGTGATGTAGTGTAATAAACTAGTTAGGTAGGGATTCTACTTCCAGACATGACAGGTGCATGTGTGTTTGTGTTCTTATAACACGTATCCTGTCTGGAGGTGATTGTGAGTATGTGACACCAGTGGCCAATGTGGAGCGGGTTTTGCATATTTCATATATGGTGGCCCTACTATATATCACAATGTCCACCGTACAGGGATAACAGATGTGAAATAGTTGAGAGGCTGGGGTGCAAAGCCATACCCATACATGTGACATCAAGGCCAAGCAATCACAGTTAGCAACCCCAGTATTACCAAGAACACACTCTCAACCCACGTCTCATATACACATACACATGCCTAGGCAACAGCCAATATGTGGGGAATACACTGTATATTGGCCAGTGATAGTAACTATGGGTGATAGCTGTGGGCTACAGAGGGCATGGCACTCTGTCCATCTGTACAAAATGCATGTACGTGCAGACAGTGCACCTTCCCCATGTTCCCCAATGGACACCTAAAACACCTGTGCTGCCATCACGTGACCCACAAAGGACATACCATGCCTGACAACATGTCCTGTATTGACAGATGCCACTGACACCAGAGAATGTCGTTAGCATGCTATGAATTAAGGTGCTGGGTAAACCTGCTGCTCATTACCAGTTCCTGCCACATGTGGGCAAGACTGGCACATCTGAAGATAATATGTGTTCACAACATGGGCCACATGTCACTGTACATGCATCTCAGACACCGTCCATGTCATGGACTAAAGAACATACATGGCAAACAATGCACAGCATTGGCTACAAACAATAGTCACCTAGGTGACTGGATGGGCGGATACAATACCCACCTGTGTGGGCAAATGCAGAGACTACAGCCCTGAGCCACAATGCAGACCAATTTCATGTGGCTTAACACCAAGGTATACCCATCGCCTAGCCTTGTTCAGCTGTCTGGCACAGTCGACCACCACACACCCATGCAGGCATGAATCCATGCATATCAGTACTGGTACCCTGTGTGTTTGTGTGTGTTGTATGGTGCGTATCTTCACAGCCATACTCCCTACAACCCCCATGGGCATACTGAAGCATGCTATCTGATGTCAGACACTTCCCCATGCCCTGTGACCATACAACCCCCATATGACCCGTATGGTGCATGTGATACCTGCACGGTGATGTGTTGTGGCAATCCCACTACTGATGAGTTGTAATCCTGGCCCTGCAAAGTGTGTCAATGGGTGTGTGTCCCTGTGATAGTGTGGCTGTGTTGATGCTGGCACCTATTCATGTGGACAGGCATGTGTACATCACCTACCATATAGCTACCGTATCCCTGTTGCAGATGTCAGTCACCATCACATATATGTTCTGAGGGCTCCACAACAGGTAACCCATGTGGTGCATCCAATAACTGCATAGAACTATGATAGCACTACATAGTCATCAGGGGTTTGATACCCTGTGCTGGTAGGTGTGTTACACAAACATGCTTAGGTTTTACTCTCCCACCACTCCCTGACTTGTCTTTGCCTCTGTCTGCCTCTCCCACTCCCTGTCTGGTGGATGTGGAGACCTACACCTGCTTTGCTTGGCAGCAGCATGTGTATTTTAAGTGATGCTCATGATCAGCTGATGGCCTCTGCATGAATTGCAGCCCTCCTCTAGCTGATTGCATGTGGATCAGCTGTGGTAACTTTCCCATAGCCAGTTGCATGGAAACACACTCCAATATCCAGGAACATCATGTTGGTGTTAGACCTTTTCATTCACTGCAAGCAGGAACTAGATCTGTTGTTTGTCAAATAGCATCTCAGATGGATTGGGGATTTACCTCTAACAATATACACTGTGGAAACAGGGCAACACACAGGAGGGGGATGTGCCTGACCTGACTACAGACTGTAAGTGCTGCAATACTGCATTTGGAGAATGTTGGTTTAACAGTGTGTGTGTGGATATGACTGTCCTATGTGTCTCAATACCTGCTATGTCATTTCCATGT
Source organism: Protopterus annectens (assembly GCF_019279795.1). Classification (NCBI taxonomy): domain Eukaryota; kingdom Metazoa; phylum Chordata; order Ceratodontiformes; family Protopteridae; genus Protopterus; species Protopterus annectens. The sequence goes on from NC_056745.1 coordinate 793,722,333, forward strand.
TTATGAGGAATCCCCATCTGCAAGGTCATCTGCAGACAGAGCAGTGTGTTGTGCCTTTGGTTTCATGTGTTACCAATGGAACCTCTATCTGTTGACTGCAGAAGGTAGTGTGAGGATTGCAGACTGTAGATGGTGAAAGCCGTGACAGTTACTGGCTTCTTATCCCTCATAGGACATATGTTGCAAGAAACCCTGTTACAACAGTAAATGTATGTGGTTATCACAGCAACATGTCATTATTGGCCATGTGTATGTGCTTCCAGCCACAACTCTGTCAACCTGTGTACATATGTCATGCATGAAGTGGTGCATATGTGCTGTACACAATAATTAGTGTCATATCTGTTAACAAGCCAGTGAGATATCATACTGCTACACATGTTATGTACAGTAGGGGTTATATTTGATGACATAACCTGGACATTCTGTGGATGTTTGTACAGTACTGCGATCTGTGTACTTATGGTGAATGTCAACAGTGTGTGTATTGTTAATATGTACTTTAGTCTGTGTACAGACTGTGGTTATGTCATTGTTCTAGGTCCCGTCCTATCTGATGTTACATGCTGCTCCACTGTATGGTACCATAGTGGCGTACATGTTTGTAGGGCCATACATGCACATGTCCCATACCACAAACAGCCATCAGACCAAACTGTGTAGCAGCCCAGTATATGTAGGGTCAGTCTGTGAGTGGCACATATGAGGATGGTGTCGAACGGATAGTCTCTATACTGTTATATTATGCTAGCTTAACATATATGGCTGTGGCTGTTTTCACATTGGTTGTGGTTATGCACTGCCCCACAGGTGTATTTTACCCTGGGCTGTGACATGCCTGTAGAGCCTGCTATATATATACAGGTACATGTGCATTCCCCCATAGGAGATGTAGCCAGTGTTGAGCCAGTCTGCCTGTAGCCTACACAGTGCATTGTTACATGTGGGCTGCATAGGACATATGTTTGAGACCAGTAATCCTCTTGGTGAGGAACTTTTGTGGTCTTTCCAGCTGTTGGAAGTGTCTTGAGAGGTACATCCCAAATGGGGCATTATACTCTATGATGGGTCTAATGAGTGACGAGTAGAAGGGCACTATAACCTATTTATTCCTAGATGCAAGCCCTTAAGTAATTAGATGGGCCACATAGAAGGATTTCTTAACTACTTTGGCAATATGATTGTCAAAGGAGAGATTACCATCTACCTGGGTCCCCAGATCTCTTATTACCTCTTCTGTATTAAGGGGGCTACCACCTATGTGGTAATTCGTGGGTGTTTTGTTTTTCCGAAATGGGATGACTATGCACTTTTTGGCATTTAGCTTAAGGCCATGACTTTGACACCAGGTGTCTATCTCAGTAAGGGTGTTTTGGAGGATGTCCATGTCAGCTGGAGAGTCAATTATGGCTCCCAGTTTACAGTCATCGGTGAACTTGTTTAGCCATAGTCCTCCTGTGTTTGCCTGTACTTCTGTGAAGTATATGCCGAACAGTAGGGGTCCCAGGACCGAGCCTAGCGGGACACCACTTGTGACTGGTTTAGAGTCGATCCTGGAGCTCACTATTCTTACCATGTGAGTTCTGTCTGTAAGCCAGCTGGCAACCCATCTCGTGATGTAGGGGTTTATGTTCAGGCTGTTGGGTTTTTCTGTAATACCTGAGTGGGGAATGGTGTCGAAAGCCTTGGTGAGGTCACTGTAGGCTGTGTGAACCACCTTCCCCTCATCTATAGCCTTGGTGACTGTCTCAAAGAAGTCAACCAGGTTTAGTAGGCATGATCTGCCTTTAAGAAAGCCGAACTGGATCAGGTCAAGTGTTTGTAGGTTCCCAATGTCTTTGTTAATGAGTTCCATGATGATGCGCTCCATACCCTTGCAGACCAGGCTAGTCAGGCTTTTCGGATGATAGTTACCAGGGTCAGCTGTGGCCCATCCTTTGTGGAGAGGAATAACCATTGCTGTTCACCATTCTATGGGCATGTAGCCTGTGGAGAGGCTGAGGTTGAGCAGTGTGTTTAAGTGGGGGGTAAGTTTGTTCTGTAGTTTGTGCAACACACAGCCTGGGACACCATATAGCCCCATTGATGCTGTGTTTTTGGCTTTTGAAAGGGCTGTTTTCACCTGTGCGTCTGTGATTTTTGGGACATTACACTTTTCCGGTATTGTTGTGGACCCTTTTGGAGGTGATAGGGGGGTGAAGTTTGCACCGAATCTATCTGCCAGGATGTTGTCGATATCAGTAGATTCAGTATATTTTGTGCTATTTTGCACTAGTTCAGTGCATATCTAAGTGGCAACTCACAATTTTGCACTAGTTCAGTGCATATTTGCGAGTTGCCACTTAGATTCTTAACATAGCTAAAGAAGGCTTTGTGGTTATCTTTTGAATCCTTGGCTATTTTTCTTTCGAAGTTAGCCTTGAATGATTTCATGAGGGATCTCAGTTTCTTACTGATACTGATCAGGGATGTCTTTCCTTCTTGGGATTTGCTTTTTTTCTGAACTAGTTTCCTCCTTTTATTGTATAGCCTGTTTATTGCAGGGGTCCAACAAATTGGTTTCCTTCTCTTAGAGGAGTGAGTCTTGGTTTTGCTAGAGATGGCATGATCCATGCATCCTTGTAGGTGCTCATCAAGTGCATTTGTAAAGGTTTCTGCATCTTGGGCAGCATTATCCTTTAGCGTGGGGGCTGTGAAACTTACCACCTCTGTCTTAAGTAAGGTGAACTTTGCTTTAGAAAACTTTTTTACTGTGGTTTCCTTAGTTGGGGGTGGTGGTGGGGTGTGGATATCCAGAGTGATTAGTTTATGGTCTGATCTAACCAGTGATGGGTTGACCTCCGGTGTGGAACACCTGTCGCCCATGTTGGTGGTGACCAGGTCCATTATATTTTCACCTCTGGTAGGGGAGTTTACCAGCTGATCCAGAGCATTTGAGTTGATGAATTCCAGGAAGTGCTGGGCCTGGGAATTTGTACTTAAGTAGTTTTCCCAGTGAATGTTAGGGTAATTGAAATCGCTCAATATCAGGGTGTTTTGTAGGACCTACATGTTTTCCAGTGTCACCAGAAAGGTGGAATGGTGGTCCTGGGTCATGGAGGGTGATCTGTAGCAGGCCACAATTTGCATTGCAGATTTGCCCGATGTTAGTTGCACATGGATGATCTCAGATGTATCATGCTGTGCCATTAACCTGGAGGTGTAGGTATCCTTGATGAATATGGATACACCCCCTCCTTTTGTGTTTTGGTCCGTGTTCTGTGGCCGAAACATGTGGTATGAGTTGTAGCCTGGTAGTGCTGGGGTGCTGTCTGGAGCCTTGAACCAGGTTTCAGTTACTGCACAGATGTTGACATTCTCCATACTGAGGAGTGCTTCGAGCTTGTGCATTTTGAGATTTAAACTCCTGGCGTTGAATAGCATAACCCTCAGTTTTTTGTTAATTGTGCTGTTTACGAAAGTGGGTTTGATTTTTGAGCCTTACCTAAAGAAGGCACTATGGGGCAGCAAGAGCCTTGGCCAGTATTCAAAAGCCAAGGGATGACAGTTACAAGCCATCTCTTGCGAAGTAACCTGGCTTGTTGAGCATGTCGTCCCAGGCTGACAGACACTGGATTCCCTTTGAATGACACCAGAAGCTTAGCCAATTGTTGAAATTGATCATTTTTTCTTTATACTGAGGTGTCATTCTTGGTGAGGGCATGATGCTACTCAGGGTCAGGGTCATACCAACCTGGGCCTCATGATCAGAGAGCTCTACCATATCTCTTTTCATGTAGTCCAGGGAGGATTTACTGCTGCTGGGCCTCCATTAGCAGCCATGTATGTCAGACAGAGCAGTGGGATGTTGTACAGCTGTATGTCGATATCTAGTGGGTGGTATGTGGCCATGGCACCCCTGTACCAGCAGTTATGTGTCAGGCCAGACAGGGGTTTGTGAATGCATAACCTATATTGGCAAATGTATTCCAGTTGTTATGTGTTACACCCATGTACATGGCTGCTGACATCTATATTGTCAGGCATGGTACACATGTTTAGCACTAAGGGGTTATGTGTACACCTCTGGACTGTACAGAGTGTGTCAGAATGTCCACATATATTGGCCAATATCTCTGCTGCAGTCCACAGGGGAATTACGTGCTAGCAGCAGTACTTTACTATGATGTCCTTAGGATATCTGTCAGTAGCCAGTAGGCATACATGTTATAAGCAGATGTGACCTCCAACACACACCATGTCTGTGAAAACAATCCCAATGACAGTAGGAATAGTCGACTAATATACCTGCTATACATGCCTAATATCCCCTTGTACTACGACTGTGGGACTATAGAGGCTGTGGTAGGGCTACACTCCATGTCTAGGACATATGGTGGAAATATATGTACATATATACACACACATCTGCATATATATATATATATATATATATATATATATATATATATATATATATACACACACATCTGCATATATATATATATATATATATATATATATATATATATATATATATATATATAATTACACATGTGTAATACTTCCAATCACGACCGTCATGGCAACCACCTACTCTAACCCCCTACATCATGTGGGCGTGGTCCCTTTACATTGCCTGTGTGATGGACATCCTTCCTCTGTATGAGCATCAGTGTTACAGACAGCAGGTAGCAATACCTCATACAGGAGAACCGGTACACTCAGGGCAGCTACATATTTGTAGGAGGTTCAGAAACTACAGACAGAGGGTTGAGTAGAGTTGTGTTATGCTTTGTATAGTACTGGTGTTACAGTGTGTGTGTGTACATACTGCATTAACTTGGAATGCAGTCTGTCTGCATAGCTCTCAACTGTGGGCCTATCCTCTTGGTGGCAAGAGGTGTGCCTATCATGTGTTGTCTGTCCACCACACAGGTCCTGTGTCAGATATTTCACTGGCAGTGTGTGTGTGTTGAGTGCTATCAGTACATGGCTACATCCATTTCTGTTTCTAACCTCAATTCCCTGACTAAGGGTATGTTGCAGACTATCCTGTAACACCAGCAACTTGTTTAGTGTAATGCAACAGTTCTTCATATTTGTGCCTGTGTTCCAGCCTCTGTCCTCCACCTACATATCAAGCTTTGCACATATGACATGCAGTCGGGGGTTGTTCCATAGTGGGCTGTGAGTATATCACACTGCCATTGCTGCCATCAGTCCACTGCTGTTGTATCCACCACACATACGGTGGGGCTGGGGCCATATATGTGTGGGCGTCACCTACACAATACATGTGAGCTCTTATACACTCCAGAGGCCAGTGTATGTAACAGTGGTATATGGCCCTGTATTATTCAGTCTGGGGGGGTGGAGCACCATAAATGACCTAGGCTGTTAAAAACTGTGGGGGTATCAGGGGTGAGCTGCCTTAAGATATCTGGATGTACAGTACCGTATACTTCACCTATATTTACATTACTTACATAAATAGGGTTAATGCAAGCCTACTGCCGACTGCCATACAGACTGTTCTGTTTGTCAGTGTGCATGTGATGGTGTCAGTTATGCCTTGTTTATGTAACAGTTACAACCCATTTGATCACATGACATCTTTACCACTTAGTAATTTTGTACAGAGTGTAGATAGAGGTTGCTGAACTATATACCTGCATTACATACTGTTGATTGTTTGGTATCTTGTGGTCCAGTCTGTCTTCACTATTGTACAATTTGAAGGGCTTGGCCTGGACAGCAACAGTTGTGAACCTCTCCAGACTACTGTACTAGTATGACTGTTATCACAGTTGCCTTACTCTGTTTATATGTGGATGTCAGTGCCTGAACAGCTATATGACATGGCTTAAAGAACTGTAATAGTACACAATTAAAGGTATTCCATTTCTGCAAACCTGTGTGTGGTGTTTTCCCTATGACATCTCTATGGGTATATGTTGCAGGCAATGATTGTCATTCATATGGGTGGCCCATACAGTATCCATTTGTTCAGGTGTTAACTGTAGGCATAGTGGCTGTTCCATATTGTGTGCACTTTCTATATATGTATCTTACTGCACATATATCTGTGTGTGTATGTGTAGTCACATGTATATCGATATATATATATGTACATATATATATATATATATATATATATATATATATATATATATATATATATATATATATATATATATATATATATATATATCTGCATATCTGTGTCTGTGTATCTGTATCCTGGGGATGTTGATGGCTTCCACATTTTACATTTCCTATGGGAGGCAGACTGTACCGCATTATATGTTACCAATACTAGCCTGACATTATACAGGTGGGATGTATTACTGTTAACATCTTGTTCCCATGTCACGTCAGGTCCTGGTTATGGGATCTGCAACACTTGGTAGTGTATTGCATGGAAGATATGTTTGGCTGTGGGGGTGGGATGCCTATTCATACAAGACATATAGTAGTGTGTGGGGGCTCTCAACCCCATTAACGGTGCATGTGGACATATGTGTTCTTGTTAATCTGACATTGTTATCTACAGATGTATGGCCATATATACCTATATAGAGATATATCTGCTTACATATATATATATATATATATATATATATATATATATATATATATATATATATATCTATATATATATACACATATACACCTATTTCCATATATACCTACATAGATATATATTTGCGTACACATATGTAACTTGCTGTGTATATGTAGCCATATAAGTGTAGACACATATATATCTGTTGATGTAGGCATTTGCATATATATATATATATATATATATATATATATATATATATATATGTTCATCGATATTAATATATATGTATATAGTTTTAGATATATATATATATATATATATATATATGTCGTATCTGTTTAGATATTAGTATATTTACACACACATACATCTTGATGTTAGTATACATTCTCTGTACTGTTGCATGACTGGACTGGATGATATGTTTCTGAAAATATCGGATTTATTAATATGTGGCATGGCTTAGTGGTAAATTACTTTGTCTACAGTGTGCAAGATCCTGGGCTCAAGCCTTGCAGGAGCTGTTTATTTCACTGCTGGGCAGAACACAGGCCATTGGATGCAGAGTGATTAAGGCACTTTAAAGCAGTTGTAAGTGGGTTTGCATGGGTTTGCGTGGAGGTAAGCACTGCTAACTTCCGGTCACCGTTTCTTATAATCAGTTAGCTTCTACATTGCTTAACCTGTGTGGGCAGTGCTTACTCCTGTGCAAACAGGCTGAAATTGGCTTACTGCTGCTTAAAACTGCTTACTCATGCTTACCCCCACACTAATTTCTTTAAAAGAAAAGAAAAAGGGTTGATAGGAAAGTGGTGAAAAAGGGGCACAAAGAGGGAAAGACAGTAGGGAAATTAGCTAGGGATGTGCAGGAAGGATGTAGGGAAGTTCCATAACTGCCCATTTATTCTACAGCAACAGCTGTGTATATACACTGAATTTGGAGGTAGGTTTGGGCACTCAAACCACTGGGAGAGGGGAGAGGACAACAACAATTCGTTGTGATGCTAATTAGACCAGATAAGATTTGTCCAGTGGACATGTGTGCAAAATGGACAGCTATGTATGGGGTGAGATTTATTTCTGGGAACAGATTGCCCTTTTTTTTTCAGGTGGGAGTGGGATGTTGGGGAGGGGTAGTAGGTATATTTGGGAGGTAGGTTGGGTAGGTTAACAGACAAGACACACAAGATGCACACAGGGGCGGTATATGACACATGTGGCAGGTAAACACCTTGATGGGGAGGGGTGTTGGGATATCGGAAGCCCACAAGCCCCCTAGTGGTAACAGTGGGACTGAGGTCCCCACCCATGGGCAGTCACAATGGCACCTTCACAGCCCTGAAGGTGGCTGTGCTGGGGGCTGAGCCACAGATCCAGGCTGACTCTCTAATCATGACACATGGCCCTCAAGCTGGCATAGAAGATCACCAACCTGTTCATTGATCGCTCTATGCACCACAACCCCGACCTGGCGACGGTTGACAGGTGCCTGTCCACACCCACTCCTGCAGGGGTGAGCTCCATCCCCTGAGGTGGTTCCATGCAAAGATGGTGCAGGACCAATGGAGAGGGGAGGTGTGGGGTTGCGCCCCGGACATGCTGGTGCCCGGTGCCTCGGACAACTGAGGTGGGGCAGGTGGGTCCACAGGGACCAGCCTTCCCAAGCATGCTATAGTGTTTAGATTTCAACATCATATATGGGCTAGTAATAGCTAACACATTCCAGGGTTAGGTATAACAGCATGCATAGATATTCCCATTAACCCAGACACCAGATACAGAACAGTTGCATAGCAAACAGAACACATGCATATATGGGACCACAGTGGTAATACGAACAGCATGCAGGTACATTGATGGCACCATACCAACAATGTTGGAATAATTCAATATGGCACGTGCATGGGAACCATTAGACTGTTTATCAGATTGACCGTTATCAGTCAGTACATACCAGATGGGGTGGGTATGTTGATTATTGTTGGAGATAAGGTGGGGGAGAGAAAGATGTCCATTAACAAGTAGTATATTCCTGTATTCCACATTACTTTCCTAGTCAGTGCTGTTATCTGAACCTTACAAGTCTTACTATACTACCCTATACACCTATATTGGACACTGATATGGTTGTCAACATCATTACACATTAACTGGTTTTACCTGCATTATACACCTCTTACCTGGTATACCTGTGGAGGGAATGTTTGCTAACATTGACTAACTGTACACATACTGCCGATTCTGGGTTGATGTTTTGCACTATGCTCTCCAACTCTTTCTGCACATACTCTGGCCATGTGTTGACCACATGCTGGTATGCCTGGACATATCTAGAATATTGCCCTCTTCCACCTTTAGTGACCTGACACACACATATACATGCTTTCCTACACAGTTATATTATGTAGCACAGTGTGGGCAACAGTGACCAGTGATACTTTATTATTCAGAGAAACTGCAGCACTCACAATTCCCTACAATACCAGGGTGGATGGTACCAGTACAAGTTATATTGGTCTGTATTTCACAGCACAGTGTTTGTATCCAACATACCTGTGGTAGCAATGCTTGTTAGCACTACCTAACTGTTGCCACACAAGGTCCTAGATTACACATTAGTATTATGCACACACATCTCACTCTCTTACTGTACATACTCTGACCACAGCTTAATAGGTTGGGATGTAAATGGGACATACATAGCTTCTTAGTCACATAAGGTATTGGGGAGTTGCTAGTGTGCCAGGTCTGTTGTCATAGATGTGTGTCAGTCAGTTATATTTCCTGTTTGCTGCCTATATGTCTGGGATCATCCCACTGATTTGCCAGGGGGACAGGTTGATAGGCATTAGATATGGGCCACTTTAATAGACAGTCTGGATATATCTGTACAGTTGTGGTGTATAATTCTGTATGCAGACAACTACCACTGGCAGGATTCAAACTGTGGCTGTGTGTGCTAATAAAACAACAGTTCGCATCTCAGTTGCATGTGCTATTTTGGTTTTGTTGTCTGCATTTCCCCTGTTTACTGTCTATGTGTCTCTCAGTTGTACTACATGGCCTTTGGGGATTACACCTGTCATATACAGGCATTCCTACACATTCACATTATGGTTCATGGTGTGGGTAACAGTGCTTAATATTACAGTACTATTACATGATTGCAAATCTACAATACCATATGATACCAGAATATGCACATACAGTCCAGCAGTTAGACCTGCGTTGTCTGGGTATTACACTTTTATTGCCATACTAACAATATGAGACTCTTTCTGTCATATTCTCTAGTGTCTGCAGTACTTACCTTTAAGAATACAGGTTTTAAACTAGCAATTGCTTTACTACTACTTTTATTTTTATTTCCTATGTCAGATAAAGCATGAGTATTACTAACCTGCCTCACGTCACAACCGTACCAGGTGGCAGATGTGGGCCTCCTGGTTCGCAGTCCGCTCCATTGCAGCTGTGGGGGACATAAGAGGAATTAAACAAAAACACGACCACCCAAATATTTCCAAAGCATTTTAAAAATCCACACACTAAGCGCTTTCACCATCAACACATGGCATCATCAGAGTGAATGGAATCCAGTTGAACCAATGCTTTATACATTTTGGTTAAACCCTATTCCAATTAACCAGAGCCTTAATTACCTTGTCCTTAAAGAAGCATGTGTCAAATAAATACAAATACATATACTGTCCCATCCTCAAATTTGACAATAATAATTGTATAAAATACACATAGAAAATACATGTAAATACATACAAAAATGCATATCCAATAATTTACCTTGTAATCTATACACTTAATTGTTGTGTCATTTTAATATTTAAATAACATTTGCTTTTTGCTTCAATATTGGTTTTAAGGAGATGTATTCATTGAGCTCAGGTGGCATGAAGGCATTCAACATAATCTGCCATTTGTACTCCAAAAGTTCCACCTTTAATTTTTCATCTCCTCCTCTTTCACTATGCAACACACTGGGCAGGATTCACGAAACCTCCATATAAGAGTTAGCAAGTCTTACACGGAGGCTGCAGTTAAACGGTGTGATGTCAGCATGCCATGCATATTCATGAGGGCATGCTGAATCACACCCTAGGCTAACACGGTCCATGTAGGAAAGTAGGGGGCGTGTCCGCATGGCGAGTCCTGCAAAGGGACACGCTCCCAGAAGAATCACAGTCCCAAAAGGAAACACCCACAAGCGAGTCCGCGGAAATGTCAAGAAGCACAACAGCACACATGCCCCCACAGACTATAAACCCAACTGTAATGTAAAACGTAAAAATCAACAGTTTAATTTTTTTTTTTTATTATTTCAAAAATGTTTGCCCGTAATTGCGCTCATTTGCGTAGGTGTGCCCTTTGCTCAGTGACAGTTAGCACTGATTGGAAAAGCATATAAGATCTAAATATGTAAATTAAGCCAAGTAGAAATAGCGTAGTGGTAGAGACATCGGCCAAAGAGGAGGTAGTCACGGTTCGAGCCCCAACAACATAATTTTCTATTTTTAGTGAAATAAGCACAAAACAATCCCCTGACATATATGTGTATATATATATATATATATATATATATATATATATATATATATATATAACTATAATTTAAGTAAAATGTAATGAAATGGGCCATGTCTTTTGAAGAAATCTGACACAATAAAAAAAAAAAAATTTATAAGTGCCCATAGCTGAGCAGCGCTCTAACAAGCTGAGTATGATTGCCTGCAGGTGACCAGTGGTTTAACAGGTGTAATATGAGTGCCCAGAGTTGAGCAGCACTTTAACACATTGAAACTGTGTGCCCGTAGTTGAGCAACATTTCTCATAGCATAATATGCATGCTCATAGCCAAATAACGCGTTAACCAGCGTAACCCGTTTGCGTGGAGCTGCGCAGCATGCCAACCAGCGGGCAACGTTGAGCAACCTGTATCAAACCCGCCTTTACACAGACACACCTACTAGCCTGTCTAGACAGTAGTAAAATGAAAAGAAAAAGCAATGCCCAAGCTCGAACCAAGGATACTGTGCATCATAGTCAAAGTACTGAACCACTAAGCCATGACAGCTGTACTGAAAAATGCAGTATTAGCATATATATAGGAACGAATGGAAATAAAAGCATGACAAAGCAGTTTTTTTTAAGCTGATACAATTCCAAAATGGCCAATCACAGATAAGTGCGGGAAAAACGGCATATATAAGCCCCATAGGTGGTAATACACAGCATAACTGATTGTGGAACCTATTTGCAGTCAGGGTGGCAGGTGTAGGAGAGGGTAGCCTCTTCCGAGCACAGAGGTGGTGTGTTGAGGAGTTCAAATATATGGTTTGGCTCCTAGTCCATGATCATGAGGCTCAACTCATGCAGGGCCAGGTTGTGTGGGGAGCGTACAAGGCAGAGGCATGGAACCAGTTGGCACATGATCTCACCAGTGCCACAGGCATACCAAGGACTGGTGAACAGGTCCGTCACCACCATGCGGACCTGAAGAGACGAAAGCAGGACCAACTGAACCGTTGGATCCAGGAGGCCGGCAAATGCCCAGCACCCCACTACTGAGTAAGTATCCATGTAATAACATATGTAAGGAATTATCCTAGCTGATATTATGGAAATGTACGTTCCAATATTACTTCATTTATATTTCAGATGCAGGTGAGCATTCTGGGAATCGGCGAGCCTATGGTGATAGGCTGGAGCGGTTGCGCCACCAGGCAGGTTAGTAATTATTTTTCTGTAATTGTTATACAATATAAGTGAGAAAGCTTGTAAAAGAGTTCAGTGTAGTTACATATTAATAAAGTTCAAATAACACTAGAAGAAAGATTCTGCTAGTACTGTATGATTAGATAACTGATGCAGCCTGTAATCCAGAAATAAAAATTAAAAAAGTCCAAAGTAGAGATTTTCCACCTGTATTGTAATATCAGATAACCTGCTGCAGCCTGAAAATTAGTTAAAGACAATAGACATGTGTCAAATACATCCCCTTTGAAAATCTGCCATATGAAATGAGTGAGTCTGTTGGAAAGGATTGTTGTAACCAAGTATGACATGTTAATAATGCCTAGAATAAAGTACCATCTTGAATTGTAAAAATAAAACAAGTGAGAGTGTGAGAAAGAGGTATGAATCAACCAAGAAAGCTGTTATAACTCTTGAATAAAGTATACTGCAGTCAGTATATAATGAAATGAATGAGACAGCCACAACCAAACAGTGAAATGTTTGTAATAAAGTACTGAAGCTGGAATGTGTCTGTCCCACAATTTGGATATGTTGCTGTACCCTTGCAATATGGAGATAGTATGGTTGTATGAAATAATGAACATCCACAGTTGTCTAGAGCCATATAAATCAAATGTAGCAGGATGCTGTACCTGAACACAGCCAGATATGAATGTGTATGAATAAAAATGCAATTTATATTAATGTAGCAGTAACAGTCCCATCACCAACATTCCCTAAGGTTACATATAGGAAACTGTACTAAGACCTGTAGGGTATATATATCTGCAGCTTCTAGAGATGTACAGCATATGTATAGGTAGTTGAAGTTGTTAATGAAATATTTCTTCACCCTACCCTATATTCACAAATAATGCCATTCCACAACAAACTGGGTATGTGTATTCACAATTAATTCCTATGGACATTTGACCTGTTGGTTCAAACATATTTGCACGTACATTGATGCATGTGCCCTGTTCACATATCCAAACCTGATGGCCTGTTGCCATCAATCAACCCTGCATGCTGTTGGATTGTGTACTGTTGATCAAAATATGCATGTGTTATGCTTGCTGTTCAATGTATGGAATTCATGGGTGTTTGGTTAATGGGAATACTAATGCATGCTGTTACAACTAGTTTTGAATGGTATTGTTTGTTACTAACCCAAAATGTCATAAAATATTGCTAAACATAGGACAACAGGGAAGGTGGGTTCCAGCGGACACACCTCTCCCACCTCAGCTGGCGAGTGCACCTGGCACTAGTGCCCAGGCCGGAACCTCCTCCGGTGGCCCTGTGCCACCTTTGGGTGGAAGCACTGCAGGGGATGGGGCACATCCCCCCTCTGCAAGCGTGGCCAGAGGAGACCGCCCACTCACTCTCCAAAGTGTCTGGTCTGTAGTACGTAGCGAGATCAGGCATTCTGTGCTTGAACCCCTATGCCAGCTTGAGGCACAGGTGGCATAACTCATGGGTATGCCTGCTGCCTGTCCTACACAGCTCCCAGCACAGCCCCATCCTGAGCAGTGAAGGCGCAGTGGCAACTGCCCATGGGTGGGGATCTCAGTTCCACTGTTGCCATCTGTGGGCTCATGGGCTCGCTATATCCAAACATCCATCCCCATGAATTGTGTTTTCCCCCCACATGTGTCATACTCCGCCCCTGCATGTGTCTTGTTTGTCTTGTCTGTTAATCTCCCCTACCTACCTCCCCAAATATACCTACTTCCTGTACCTCACATTCCACTCTCACCTGAAAAAAAAATAAAAAAAGGGCACGCTGTTCCCGCAAAAAAATTACGCCCCATACATAGCTGCCTATTTTGCAGACATGTCTGCTGGACATGTGAACTGGTAATTACAATTGGCTGTACAACATATTTTGTTGTCTTCACCCCTCTCTCAGGGGTGGAAGGTTTCAAATTTCACACCAAATTACACACATATGCACAGCTGTTGCTGATAAAGAAATGGGCAGCTATGGGCCTTTCCTACATCCTTCCTGCAAATACCGAGCTTGTTTTCCTACTGTCCTACCCTCTTTGTGCCCCCTTTTTCACCACTTTCCTATCTCCCAATTTTCTTTTCTTTCAAAGAAATTAGCGTGGGTGCGCGTGAGAGTAATCACTTGTAAGCAGTTGTAAGCGGGTGTCTGCTTCTGTGCGCTTAGCTAAGCGTGTGTGCGCGAAGCTAAGCGACAGTGCGCATGCGTGAGCTCCATAAACCAGCTAACCGCTTACAACTGCTTAAAAGTGCCTTAGTCACTCTGAATGACAAGGCCTGTAGTCTGCTCAGCAGCAAAATAAAATTCCTCTCTCAGTCTCGAACACAGGACCTTGAAAACACTAGTCTGCATGACTTACCACTAAGCCATGACTGATATACAAGAAATTTGTGCTGAAAGCAATATATCATGAAATAGTAGGACTGAATGTAAATGGAATATAAGAAGGCTATTACACAAAGCTTTTCTTTATCTTTAATGGCAATTCTTGTGGATTTGTATAACATTAGTGTGAGAAGAGAAACAGCCATGCTAGTCGGTAGCTAGTAGGTTATAATGTGACGGTAGCACCTTGCAAACCACACACACTATCAGAGCAGGATAAACACTGCCATATTCGAATAGGTAAGAGGCCAGACCTCGCAACTGTGACTGATCTACAGGGATGTCCCTGATTTGAAAACAAATGTTAACTGTGCCCCACTGACTCCCTGTGAAATGTACTAACAGTAGGCAGAAAGGTGTTTTATCCCACATAATGATAACTGTCAATTACTGAAAGTATGCACTACTTGCATATCAGAAATGGTGTAGTAATACATATGCTCAAAATACCCCACCGTCACAACTGCAGAATATATATATCACGGGTGCATCCATTGAGATGTACCATTCCCTGAGGCTGATAAAAGATACACCTGAGAGTATCTGAGGCCTGCAAGTGTCACAAACTCACAGGCATATCATTCTGCCTGCTGTCACACACTCTGTGAATAGCTGTAGAATAGCTTCCACAAGCACACCCGCATGTAGGTGTACAATCCAGAAATATCAAAGGATGTAGCCAACTAATAAAATAAGGACAGTATAGCAGTTTACAAGCGCTGCATGTGCCTGCTATCCATAACTGTTAGTACAAAGTACAAGGCCCCACTACTGCTCAGCAGCAAAATAAAATACTCTTGTAGGTGTCAAGCCCCACACCTTGGCCAGACCAGACTGCATGCAGTACCACCAAACCACACCAAACATATAAGGAATTGCTGCTGAAAGAAATATAGCAAGCATTACAAGGAGTGAATGTAAATGGAAAATAGGAAAGCCATAGCAACACATTCCAGTAAAGACACCTAGCAGGCATTCAAGGAGTGAATGTAAAGGCCAAATAGTGAAGCCATAGCAACAAATTGCAAGAGCCACTGCTGTATACCAGTTAATCCACAAGTCCCACAGGAAAGCACATACTCCCATTTAAACAGTATTAGTATTATTAGGTGTCAGTTAACATACACACTAAGAAAAATGAACTGGAGGAAGCAATAGTCAGGTTTCAGTACAACATGCATTTCAGTGCCTAAAACACAGCCTTAAATATGAGAGACATACCAACCTTTACACTCACAGAACAGTGTCCACAGCATACCAGCATGGTCCCCACCTTGAAAATCTGAAAGGGCTATGCCTACCTAACCTAACATTTTATAGCACTGTCCTGAAATCACAGTGAGAACTGCAATTACCACACAGCAGGCTGCATGCAATTAGTAAATGCTGGCTAACAATTGGTGCAGATGCCATCACATGCACATGTGCATATACCTACAAAAGCAGCCTGTACTCCCAGTCCACACATGCAATACTTTCATTGCAACAACTGGAGGGAGAGACAGAGAGAGAGAGAGAGAGAGAGACAAAGAGACAAAGAGACACAGAGACACAGAGACACAGACACAGAGCCAGGCACCAAAAAAAAAAAAAAACCCAATAAAAAACATCAAGCTAACCAGCAGCAGGTCACCAAGCAGCAAGCCATCACAAACAGTGGTGACAAACAAAGGTAATGTAAACTAATAATCTAATAGTCTACATACTGTGAACCCTCCATATGTGTTAGCAGTCTGTATCTATATATATATATATATATATATATATATATATATATATATATATGAAGATGCGCATAGGGCAGGGGACATACTGAACTGTTAGTGAAGGCTGGACACACATATGTATCTGAAGGTTGCTATGTGCACATATCACTGTAGGTTGTAGTGCAATGTACAATGTAGGTTGTACAGTATTGGATGTTTAGCAGTATGTTAGTGTGTGTATTCGTATGTGTAAATTAAAAGTATATATATATATATATATATATATATATATATATATATATATATATATATATATATATATGTATATATATGTATATATATGTATATATATATATATATATATATATATATATATATATATATATATATATAGATATAGATATATATATATATATATATATGCATATATGTACATAGATGAGAGGGATGTATAAATAAATGAACATAAAAGAAAATGATTCTAAATATATAAAAAAATTTTTTTTTCCCCCTATAAAAATATAAATTTAAATATATTATATTTTTCCCCCCCTTTCCCTTTTTTAAAAATTTTTTAAAATTAAAAAAACAGGGGAATGGTCAAATTCAACATCCTTACAAACATGGTGCCCTGGGATACTGGAGTTCCCAAATTAAAAAATTACAATAACCCCCTGGTTTCCTGCCCACTGTTGTAAGGGGGCATGGGAAAAAAGTGTACAAAGTCCCCAATTCCCGTGGCCCTATTTTAATTTCTTACAGGTATTCAGACAAATTTTTTGAGGGAAAGACAGTTACCCCCCAACCTAAATTCCCAAAAATTACCTCCCCGAAACTACAAAAAGAAGGGCCTCATACCCAACAAACAGGTAACCCTCAAACAATTATACAATACTGCAAAAAACAAAAGGTCCCTTTTAATACCCACAATTACCATGCTGGTTCATTTGCACCCCATAAAGTTGTAAAACCCGGTCACCCACAAATAGCCAAAAACCTTTTTGGGACCGGGAAAAAAGCCATGGGGGAGGGCAGGCCTACCCCAAAAAAACCCTGGATAAACCACCCCCTTAAAAAAAGGTTTTAAAGGGGAAACCCCTTTAATGTTAGCAGTAGGAATATGCCTTGAGCCCCGGAATGTTTACAAGAATGCAACACATTACATGGTTTCCCCCGGAGGTGATAAAATTGCTGCTGTGGCCCCCGGGAATGTATCCCACCATGAAAAATGCCCCCATGTATTTGTCCCTTGTGAGGGGAAGATGTGCCCCGATGGTCAACAAATTTTTTGCCAATGTTTGTGTTTTCGGGATGTGTGTTTGGTGGATGCCAAAAGATGGTGGATTATAAAAATACTCATTGCCAAAGTTTGCTGGGTTTCCATGTCTTTTATTACCCAAAAATGGGGGCATTACCTTAAAATGTGCATTTCTGTTCATGGGGTTTAAAGTTCCCCCCCATTACCTTGTCAAAACCCCTTGGGTTTCATTGGACCCAAAAGGGCCGACGTGGTTATATGGTTTTTGATTCCCCACGTAAATTGTTGGCTACACTGATATTTCTTTCTTTACCCCCTGCAACAGGCATATTGGCAGAGGAATACACAAAAGTTTTGTGGGATTTTGCCACATTTTTCCCCCAGGGGAGGTGCACGGCCCTTTCTGTCAGGGAAAAAAGTAACCCCAACCGGGGGATTTTTACAGTTTTCCCCACCAGGAAAAAGGGAAAGGGGGCCGTGGGAAGACCTTTTTCAGGAAATGCAAGGTGTGGCTATACAACCCCCCACTGAGGTTTTTAGAAATGTCCCCAGCCAACAACCACACAAAAGCTTGAATGGTGGGGCTTAAACCCCCCACCCGACTGGAGGGGTCCTCCAAATTTTTGGGTCCCCCACAAAAAATAAGCATGTGTAAGTGGAGGTGGGGCCCCAACTGGGAATAGGGGCAGGTAAATCCATATCAAGTTGACTGTTTCCAACTGGGGTTTATGATGTTTGGGGGACTTTTTTAGTGTTTCCTGGAATTATTTTAAAGGGGAATTTTTTCGGTAACCGGAAAACCAACTTTTTCTTGAATGACATACTAATACAATGGAATTTATACTAAAGTTTATTTTGAGGGCCCTTTTTGGGGCGAATATCTTGATGGGAATCAATCTTTTTCAATGTTAAAAGTAAAAATCCCCAAAAGTATTGCATGTGGTTTTTTGGGTTTTTGTGCTGTGTTTTTTTTCCCTGTCTGGTGTGGGCCCCTTTTGCATTGGTTTTTTGGCCCTTTGGGGCATGTGTCCATGTATGTGCCCCTTTTTTTCCCCTTTGTGTGCGGGGTGTGGCAGGCCCTGGTTCATGTGGATGTGGTGATCTGTGTAAATTTTGGACAAGTAAAAGGTTTTGTCCCCTTTACAGGGCGGGTTCCTTTGGCACAGGGAACCTGCCATCTATGTAAATGTTAAGTGAAAGGCACAAGGGGGGGGGACAGGGTTTTGTTTGGGACCCTGACATCACCTCAAACCCCCCAAAGGCCATATCCTGCCAAAAACCAGCAAATGTCCAGGTTGGAAACATCAGGGGGCATTGCCGGGAATGGGACAGGGCCTCACCCCCACAGGCCCGGCCAAGCCTGAAAGGACCACACAGGCAGGTCCAGGGGCTGGGAGCATCGGTCATATGCCCCCTTTAGTGCCCCCGATTTTTAAACCCAGTATTTCCGGGGGGTTGGGCAAAGTTGGGCTACACCAGACAGGGTTTAGGAGTGGGGGTTGATGCAGAAACATAGCAGGGTGCCTCCCAAACCCTCTTGCGTTGGGGCACATTGTCTGTTCCCAACACTTCCAGAGCCACCAGGGCTTGAGGCGGGGGGCGTTCCAGCAACAACACTGGGGTTCGGGACAAAAACCCCGGGTTCCATATGCCGTACCCCCCCGCAAGCGGGGCTGTGTGTCTCAGACCTCCCCGGAGACCCGCAGTCTCTGGCGTCCCAACATTTCCCCGCACAATAACTGTTTGATGCATACCCATCCCCCCTTTTAAACCCGCTTCCTAGCACCCCCCCGGGGCCCTGCCAACTGTCTGTTGCCTCAAACCCCCCACAAACACCCATATATGGCAGCCATGAGGTGGAACTGTGTGCATGCATACACACATGCATAATGCTAACACCTAGGGCTAACACATACATGCACACACAGCATCAACATTGCCCCATCTTGTACTGTTGTCCCTCACTAACACACACATACATACATGTCGATTGGTTGCATCAGTGGCAGACTCAGGCATACCAAGTACACACCCTGTGCATATGATGAAACTGTGCCACCTCCTGCAATCTGTAACATTGATGCAGGAACAGGTTAACATGGTGCTGATGCACAGGGTGACTACATAGAAGTGTAGTAATATTATCATGTTGTCAACAGTACAGTGTAATGATATCATTGTGGGTATATCCCAGCATGCCTGATGCATTAACAGTATGATTGTCATTGTATTGTTTGGTACACCACTATTAATTACCATAGTGTAATGTCTGCACATCTTTGCATTCTGGTGGTAAGGCTGAAATCAGAAGGCCACCTACTTAGGTGCACAGGGGATAAGAAAATGGAAGTAATGATACTCAATGCCGGACATGTAAACTGCAATATGCATGGAGTCCAAACTCTACTCTGCATGGAGAATGTTGATATCTGTACAGTAATAGACAATAGGTTCAAGACTCCCAAGAGCACCCTAGCACTACCAGGTTACACCTCATACCATGCTTGACAGCCCCAAAACACGGAACTAACTATGACAAGAGGGTGAGTCTCATTAAATGTCAAGGATACTGTCGTAACAGGACAGGTAGCTTACATCCTTCTAAGTTGGGAACTGCTGATTGAGGGCTCAGTGTCTGTTATTCTAAATGTGTATTAGTTCTGGTTTATGCACTTGGGCTTCAGGCCAGTTATTTTACATTAAGAAGGTTCATGGTCTGCACTCTTGTGGGAGGAGAGGCTGGACTCTGCCCGTCTGAGCTGGGAATTTCTGGCTAAAGGCTTATAGTGCCTGCATATTTGAACTGTTTCATACTGAAATTGGTGCACCTTATTTGCTGTAGCATAGACTAGATCCAGGCCTGCTGAATGTAGCTTTGATAGTATGCTTGTTTGCTTGTTATTTCCCTGAAATGCTAATTCCACCTAAAACGCAGCTTTTCAGCGCTTCTGTGGATCCCTAGTGACATCTGCATTGCTTACTGTACTTATTTCCTTGTTTCACTTGAAAGAAAGTTACTGTTTGTCATTTTTGCATTTATGTTACCTGTAACACATTGCATTTGAGTTACCTGGCACTTGCTCACTAAAGCATTTATATACGCCAGCACTAACAAATTAAAAGCAATACACCCTCACAAACTCCCCTTGAGTACCTTGATCCCCATTGGCCCTTTTTGTTGTCAATTATAAAGGAATTCCCAATACTATTCTAGCATGTCCAAAGGTCAGTTGTCAATCTCCTCAATGGTCCAGCTGGTGAATCTGGGAATCTTGAGGCAATGTTACAACTGCCTCATGTACACAGACAACCCTCTCCTCCCCCCAACAAATTCCAACACATGTGAGAGATGCAACCATATAGCCAAACTGGAGGCTAAGCTCTCTCAACTCAGTACTGGCGAAACCCATCAGGAGGAGAAGGAAACCACAGTCACTACAATTCCAGTCTCACATAGACCTACCACGACAGCAAACCAAACACATAAACACACAAAACATACTCGGAGGCTCTAAATAAAAATCTGCCTAAGCAGCAGAGAACTCCAAAGCAGACACCCAAGCAACCGCTACCCCAGAACAGAACACGTGCAACACATAGCTCACAAAGCCAGTGTGCCAAACAGTCACAGCCCTTAAGGCTAAACAACACACCTGATACACTTGTAATAGGTGACTCTATTGTCAGGCACACTGACGTCCTGCTCACCAGGCTGAACAAGGAGAAGGTCACGGTGAGATGCCTGTCGGGCGCTATGATCCGCCACATGACACAAGCACACAGGTCACTCCAAGGCAAGTACAAATATGACTCAGTCATTGTCCATGCCAGTGTGAATGACCTGAGATGTACCTCCCTGGACTACATGATAAGAGACATAGAGGAGCTCTCTGAGCATGTGGCCCAGGCTGGTATGACCCTGACCTTGAGTAGCATCTTACCCTCACCAAGAATTATGCCACAATATGAAGACAAGATGATCAATTTCAACAATTGGCTTAAGTTTCGGTGTCATGCAAAGGGGATCCAATGCCTGTCAGCCTGGGATGACATGCTCGACAAGCCACGATGCTTTGCTAGGGACAGCTTGCACCTGTCACACCTGGGCTTTTGGATATTGGCACAGGCTCTTGCTACCCCCATAGTGCATTCTTTAGGCAAGGCTCAAAAGACAAAACCACCTCCATAGGTATCACAAGGGATAAGAAACTAATAGTAATGCTACTCAACGCCAGCAGTGTAAACCTCTAGATGCATGCACTGGAAACTGTCCTTAGCATGGAGAGCATCAATATCTGTGCAGTAACAGAATCCTGGTTCAAGACTCCTGAGAGCACACCAGCACTGCCAGGTTATACCTCATACCATGCTTGTCGGCCCCAAACCTTGCACCGAACCAGAACAGGAGGGGGAGTATCAATATTTGTCAAAGATACACACACCTCCAGGTTGGTGGCACAGCACGAAGCATCAGAGACTATCCATGTGCAACTAACAGTGGGTAAAACAGCCTTCCAGTTTATAGCCTGCCACACACCACCCTCCCAAACCCAGGAACCCCACTTGGTCTTCCTGAGAACACTGGAAATATGAAGGTCTCTCCAAACACCATTATATTGGTGGACTTCAACTACCCAAACATAGACTGGAAGACTGGAAGCATTACTCTAGCTCCAACACCCTAGCTCAAAGGTTCCTAGCATTTATACACTCAAATGCTATGGAACAACGTGTTACCACTCCCACAAGAGGGGGAAACATACAGGACCTGATCATCACCAACATGGGGACTCTATGCTCCTAACCAGAAGTGTACCCCTCACTGGTAAGATCAGACCATAAACTAATCTCACTAGATATTCACATCCTGACCCCACCCCCTGCCCACAAAACCACAGTGTAAAACTTCTCTACAGCAAATTCCACACCCCTCAAAACTGAGGTGGAATCCTTCAAAGCCCCCGGGCCTGTGGAAAATACGGCCCAGACCACAGAATCCTTTATAAATGTATTCTATGAACACCTTCAGGAATGCATGGATCATGCAATCCCAAATAAAAACAAGACCCAATCTTCCAAAGGCAGACGTCCAGTCTGGTGGACCACAGCCATAAACAAACTATACAATAGAAGGAGGAAGCTACTACATGATAGAGCAAAATCCCAAAAAGGGGAGGCATCTCTGTTCAGTGTTAGCAAAATACTACGGGCACTCATAAAATCATCTAAGGCCAGCTTTGAAAGAAGAAATGTACAGGACATTAAGGATAATCACAAGGATTTCTTTAGTTATGTTAGGAACCTGGGTGGGAATTCCAAGATATACTCAGAATTAGTCCAAAATGACAAAAAACTACACCAAACCCACAGACATTGCCAACATCCTAGTGGACAGGTTCAGTGCAAACTCCCCCCCCCTCCCAACCAGAAGGGCAAATATCTATCCCAGCAGAGTGCTGCCCCCCTGACATCTCAGATGCTCAGCTAAGAGCCGCCCTCTCCAAAGCAAATAACACAGCATCAATGGGACCAGACAGTGTCCCGGGCTGCATCCTACATGAACTCCAAGATGAGCTAAACCCAAACTTAAAACTACTGTTCAATCTCAGCCTTACCACAGGATATGTACCCAAAGAGTGGTGTACAGCAACAGTGGTCTCTCTACACAAAGGTGGTGCCTCAACGGATCCTGTAAACTATCACCCCATAAGCCTGACTAGCTTGGGCTGCAAAGCTATGAAAAGGATCATCATGGACCTCATACATAAAGATATTGGGGACCTACAGACACTGGATCCTACCCAGTTTGGCTTTAAGGGCAGATCCTGCCTCTTAAACCTGGTTGATTTCTTTGAAACAGTCACCAAGGCCATTTACAAGGGGCAGGTGGTCCACACCTAGACCTCGCAAAAGCCTTCGATACAATACCAAACTCAGGCATTATAGATAAGCTCACCAGCTTAAATCTAAACCCCTATGTCACTAGATAGGTTGCAAACTGGCTCAAGGACAGAACCCACATGGTTAGAATTGCTGGAGCCATGTCAGACTCCAAACCAGTTACAAGTGGTGTCCCACAAGGCTCAGTCCTGGGACCTCTCCTGTTCGGTATATATTTCTCAGAGGTACAGGCCAACATGGAAGGACTGTGGCTGACCAAGTTCGCAGATGACTGCAAACTGGGCACTATAATTGACTCTCCAGCCGACACAACCATCCTCCAAAAGGGCCTCATAGAAACAGACAACTGGTGCCAGAGCCCTGGCCTCAAGCTAAATGCCACAAAGGGTATAGTCATCCCCTTTGGCAAAATCAAAGTGGCCACAAATGACCACATAGGTGGTAATCCATTAAGTACGGAAGAAGTAATTAGGGACATGGGGACCGAAGTTGATAGCAATCTCTCATTTGACAACCACGTGGCCAAAGTGGTTAGAAAAACATTTTATATAGCCCACCTAATCATGACGGGATTCACATCTAGATCAGGGGAGGTCATCGTGCCTCTTTACTCATCCCTCATCAGGACCATAATTGAGTACAATGCCCCTTTTGGGATGTACCTTACCAGACACCTGCAGAAACTGGAAAGACCACAAAAGTACCTCACCAAGAGGATCAAAGGGCTCAAACAGATGCCATATGCTGCCCGGTTAACATAACTCCATACTCAGTGGCATACCACCTGCTCAGAGGCGATCTGTGCCAGACGTATAATGCCATGTCCAACCCGGAAGTAATGGACATGCTGCACCTCAGAAAATCCAAATCCCATCGAGCTACGTGCTCAAGAGACTTGAACCTCAGCACTGACATCAATAGGACATGCTGGAGGGACAGATTCATAACCCAGAGGCTCCCTTCACTCTGGAATAAAATCCCAGTCCAGGTTAGGCAGAGTCCCTCATTGACTCTCTTCAAGAGGAATCATGATGAGTGGATGGGGGATCATAGGTGTACCCCGGGTATCACTTCTGTGTCAATGTTAGACAGAGGCACAGTATACTAACCTCAGAAAAGGGCATAGCAACATTAATTTAAAATGGGTGGTGAAAGCCAAACACACTCTGGCTTGGCTTATAAATGCCATAGGGCAGATAGCCTAGTATGACCCTATGAACCTATGAACCTATACCCACACCCCCAGGTTGTTGCCACCATGTGATGCATCACAGACTATCCACATGCAACTAAGAATGGGTTAAACTGACTTCCAGTTCATAGCCTGCTACAGACCACCCTCCTAAACTCAGGTAACCCACTTGGCCTACTTAAGAATACATGAATATCTGCAGGTGTCTCCAAACAACAATATATTAGGCAACTTCATTTACCCACACATAGACTGGGAGCATTACTGTAGCTCCAACACCCTAGGTGAAATGTTCCTAGAATCCATACACTCAAATGCTATGGAACAACTTGTTACCACTCCCACAAGAGGGGAAAACATGCTGCACCTGATCATCACCAACATGTGGACTATATGCTCCAGATCAGAAGTGTATCCCTCGCTAGTAAGATGACACCATAGACTACTCTCACTGTATATTCACATACCAACCGCAGCCCCTGCACAGAAAACCACAGTCAAAAAGTTATGTAATGCAAATTCCATGTATTCACATGAGGCAGGCTTCACACATGGGAACTATTTAAGGTCACAGGTACATATGTCTATGTGGCACACACACATACCTCATGTGTGCATTGACATTACTGATATAATCTATGTCGTACAATATTAAGAGCAACACCCAACACCCATGGCCAAACTGTGTGACAAAAACACACATGGCATTTGTAGGATTCAAACCCCTACCTAACAATGTAATGCCACTTGAGAGAAAGGCATTAGCAGAGTGTTCTATTCGCATTACTAGGAGGGTTGTCTTCTCCTGCTATACTTATAGGGTGCTGACATCATCAGTGTTTAGAAAGAGGAATGTGCATCATGAAGTGTGTTCTTCTAGTTGCCAAAAGGGACATTTCTTTCACACACACTAACCCCCCTCACCCAAACACACACTGAGCATTTGCAGGATTCAACCCCCTACCTAACTATGTTATGACACTTGAGAGAAATGCATTAGTAGAGCATGCTATTCACATTGCAGGGAGGTTTTTCTTCTCCTGCTATACTTACAGGGTGCTGACATCATCGGTGTTTAGAAAGAGGAATGTGCATCATGTAGTGTGTTCTTCTAGTTGCCATAAGGGACATTTCTTTCAAACAGAATTGCATACACACTAACCACCTCTCCTCAATCATGCACACACTGCACATTTGCAGGATTCAAACCCCTACCTAACTAGGTTATGACACTTGAGAGAGATGCATTAGTGGAGCATGCTATTCAAATTACTGGGTATTTGTTCTTCTCCTGCAGTATTTCTAGGGTGCTGACATCATTACTTATAAAGAGGTATGTACATCTATTACTATCTGTCAGTTAGGGGGATAGCATATATATGCATTAACAGCCGCCTACTTCAGGGTCACATATGCACATCAGCACTGCCAGGTTATGTTTTATACCATGCTTCGTGACCACAGGACCTGTAACACACAACACAACCAGTTCAGACCACCCCTCCCATATCCAGGAACCACACTTTGCTTCCCTGGGAACAGTGTAGGATATGAAGGTGTTTACATACACCATTACAGTGGTTAACTTCAGGTACAGGTATATTGAGTGGGGGAACTACTCAGGCCTCAACAACATCACCATATAGCCACTACAATTTGTGAATCCATGTGCTATGGCAGGACCAATCACCACAGCCACAAGGGGGAATACATATTAGACCTGACCATCTGCAACATGGGGACTCTATGTTCCACACCAGAGGTAGACCACCATTGTTAATATCTGACCATAACCAACTTTCCCTGGAAATCCATATCCCATCCCCACACCCAGGCAAGGAAGTCACTGCATACAATGTATTTATCAAAAGCAGACTTTGTACTTGTGAAGACTGGGGTGGAAGACTTCAAAGGAACCATGCTGGGGGATTATACAGGACACTGCATAACCCTTGACAATTGCATTCTATGAGCATCTGGAAGGTTTGCATTGATCATGCTATCCCAAATAAACCCAAGACTCCTCCACAACAGGAGACCTGTCTGGTGTACACCAGCCATATATAAGCTGTACAACAGAAGGAGGGAGCTAATACATTACAGAGCAATATCCCACAGAGGGAGGACATCTCTGAACAGTATTGGCATGACACTTCAATCCCTCAAAATCATCACGTCAAAGTGTTGACAGTGAAATTGTCCAGACACTGCAGATAAGGCTCCCCTCAGTCTGTAATTGACGCCCAATTACTGTTATAAGTCCTCGCCAACCCTCTTCCAGCAAACACCAGCCACATGGATGTGACATTGCAAATTCAACCCCTGGGATCTCCACTGTGTCCCTGCTTGATGGAGGCACAGCACACTAGGCTTAAATGGTGCCTTCTGTGACCTACTTTACAGAGGCACAGTAGCCTACTGTACTGGGGAGGCAGATGCCAAACACACTCTGGCTAAGCTTGTATTCCCTAGGGCAAACAGCCTAGTATTGACCTGTACAACCATATGTTTACTTTTCAGATACACAATATTTGTTGCTGATAAACTGTTTGCAGGTCTTTATTGCCATAGCTTTCCTTGTTTCTATGAATAACTTGTGTATCTGTGGAAGATGTTTGAATATGAGAGAGATACACTATTTAACTTATGTGTCTGTTGTCATTTAACTGTGTGCACTGGGCAGATTGCTGTATTGTGGGAGGTTCCTGGATTAACACATACAAATGCCAGATATGTGTGGCCAACTGCTAAACGGAGACATGGCCTAAGTGTGTGAGCATGCCCAGTTCAGGCTTTCCATGGCTTGTTGCCTGACATATGTCTCATTGTGTGTGAGCATGCCCAGTGTGAGCTTTCCATATGTTGAAATCTGCAGTCCACCACATTTGTGGTTGTGCCAATAGTCCATCTGTGAAGTCTGGCAGTCTGGCAGTCAAATAAAGAAGTCAGTAAACACTGCAGAACTCACCACACATGCTGGAATAGTTCAGTTATGACCATTTCCTAAGGCCCAGCATGTCCTATGATGCCTTGCGGTCATCAAGGAACTGGAAAAAAAAGGCCAAAGCATTGGTGGTGAGTTCTGCAGCGTTTTCATCATACATTTGTGGTTGTGTGTGAACTTCAACAATATTTCACATTTATAGTTGTGTGTTGGGAGTCATGTTGTGTACTTACTGCCCAACTGCTTTGTGTCTGAACCCAACAGGGATTATACTGTGCCTGCAGGGTTTCCATGGGATAGTTTGCATACAGTTGTCAACATCCTTTCATGCTGACCAAACACTGTAATATCGTATAGTCTACTGGTTCAGTACTTTCACTGTGGTGGACAGTATCCTGGGTTTCAGTCCTATCACTGCTTTAAATATTCATAGTGAGCACACCAGACTGGTTAAGGGCCAGTTGTGCACATATGACCATGTTGCATTTTGTTCAGATGTGGACTACTTAAACCAGGCTTGTCCAACATTGGTAGTGTATTCCGCAACTTGGGTGGACATTGACAAACACTAGCTATGTGCCCTAGGCCATTTCTAATGCTAGTCAGAGAGTGTGTTTGTCCTTCAACACACATTGTAACTGGAGTTTGCCATGACATATTTCAAGGTTAGTATACTGTGCCTCTTTCTACCCGTGACATAACAGTGATACCCAGGGTAAACCTACCATCTCCCATCCACTCATCAAGATTCCTCTTGAGGAGAGTCAATGAGGGACTCTCTGGCTAACCTGTAGTGGGAGTTTACTCAAGAGTGGAGGGAGCTTCTGGGTTATGGATCAATCACTACAGCATGTCCTATTTATGTCAGTGCTGGGGTTCAGGTCTCTCATGTGCATAGCTCACTGGCATTCAGATTTTACAAGGTGCAGCATGTTCATTGATTCCAGCTTAGACATGGCTTTATACATCAGGCACAAATTGCCCCTGGGCAGGCAGTATGGCACTGTGTGAAGCTGCAGTTTATTTAATCAGGCAACACATGGCATCTGTTCGAGCTCTTTGATCCTCCTGGTGAGGTACTTTTGGGGTCTTTCCAGTTGCTGGAGGTGTCTGCTGAGGTGCATCCCACAGGGGCCATTGTACTTAATTGTGAGGCTGATGAAGGATGACTGAAGAGGCACAATGAACTCCCCTGATCTAGATGTGACTGCCTTCATGATAGGTGGGTATATGGTATGTTTCTGTAACCACTACAGCCACATGGTTGTCAAATGCAAGATATCTATCAACTTGTGTCCCCAGGTCTCTTATTACTTCTAAAGTACTTAATGGGTTAACACCTATGTGGCAATTGGTGGGCACTTACTGTTTATCCACAGGGGATGACTATACACTTTTCTGCATTTAGCTTGATGACATGGCTCTGGCACCAGTTGTCTGTTTCTATGTGGCCCTTTTGCAGGATGCTTGTGTCAGCTGGAGGGTCAGATATGGTGCCCAGTTTGTAGTCATCTGCAAACTTATTCAGACACAGTCCTTCCATGTAGGCCTGTACCTATGGGAAATATATACCAAACAAGGGAGGTCCCAGGACCGAGCCTTGTGGGATGCCAGTTGTAGCTGGTTTGTTGTCTGACATGGCTGCAGCATTTCTGACCATGTCAGTTCTGTCCTTGAGCTGGTTTGCAACCCATCTACTGACATAGGGGTGTATATTTAAGCTGGTGAGCTTATCTATAATGAACACGTGGGGTATTGTATGGAAGGCTTTTGCAAGGTCCAGATAGGCTGTGTGGACCACATTCCCCTCATCAATGGCCTTGATGACTGTTTCAAGTGAGTCAAACATGTTTAAGGGGCAGGATCTGCCCTTAAGAAAGCCACACTGGGTAGGGTCCAGTGTCTGTTGGTCCCCAATATCTTTATTTTTGAGGTCCATGATGATCCTTTCCATAGCTTTGCAGACCAAGCTTGTCAGGATTCTGGGGTGATAGTTTGCAGTATCCATTCAGGCACCACCTTTGTGGAAAGGGACCACTGTTGCTGTACACTGCTCTTTGGGTACATATCCTGTGGTAAGGCTGAAATTGAGCAGTAGTGTTATTTGGCGTTCCATTCTTCTTGGAGTTCATGTTGGACGCAGCCCAGGACACCATCTCATACCATTGATGCTGTGTGTTTTGCTTTGAAGATGCTGGCTGTTACCTCAGCATCTGCAATGTCAGGGGGCCAGCACTTTGCTGGGATAGATATTTGGCATTTTGGTGGGGGGGGGGAGTTTGCACTGAACCTGTCAGGTTGGATGTTGGCAATGTGTGTGGGTTTGGTGTATTGTTTGTAATATTGGAGTAATTCAGAGCATATCTGTGAATTCTCACCAAGGTTCCTACCATCAGTTAAGAAAGCCTTGTGATTATCCTTAGTGTCCTGTGCTATTTGTATCTTCATAGGTTCATAGGTTCATACTAGGCTATCTGCCCTAGGACATTTATAAGCCTAGCCAGAGAGTGTGTGGCTTTCACCACCCCTTGTTATGTGAATATTATGCCCATTTAGGGTTTACTTTACTGTGCCTCTATCTAGACGTGACACAGTGATGACCCCCAGTGTAAATCTATGATCTCCCATCCACTCGTCAAGATTCCTCTTGAAGATAGTCAGTGAGGGGCTCTGCCTAACATGGACTGGAATTCTGTTCCAGAGTGTAGGTAGCCTCTAGGTTATGAATCTGTCCCTCCAGCACATCCTATTTATTTATGTGTTGAGGTTGAAATCTCTTGCTCTCTCGGCTCTGATGGATTTGGATTTTCTGAGGTGGAGCATGTCCATTAATTCTGGATTGGACATGGCCTTGTACATCGGGCATAAATCGCCTCTGAGTAGGCAGTATGTGACTGCATACAGCTGGGGTCTCTTCAGCTGGGCAGCATATAACAAATGTTTGAGACCCTTTATCCTCTTGGTGAGGTACTTTTGAGGTCTTTCTAACTGCTGCAGGTGTCGGGTAAGGTACATCCCAAATGGGGCATTGTACTCAATTATGGGCCTGATAAGAGAAGAGTATAGGGGCACAATGACCCCTCTTGATGTAGATGTGAATCCTTTCCTGATAAGGTGGCCAATATAGAAGGTCTTCCTAGCCACCTTGGCAATGTGAGTGTCACATGAGAGGTTACTGTCCACTTGTGTCCCTAGGTCCCTGATTACTTCTTCCATACGTAATGGATTACCACCTGTGTGGTAATTTGTGAGTACCTTGTTTGGTATTTGGAGAGACATTCATACTCTCCAGTGTCTTCAGGAAGGCTGAGTGGGGTTCCTGGGTTTGAGAGGGTGGTCTGTAGCATGCTACAAGCTGTACAGCAGTTTTGCCTATGGTTAGTTGCACATGGATGGTCTCCGATGCTTCGTGCATTGTCAGTAACCTGGAGGTGTGGGTATCTTTGATGAATATGGATACTCCCCCTCCTTTTGTGGTTGGGTCCAGGTTTTGGGGCCGAAAAGCATGATATGAGGTATAACCTGGTAGTGCTGGGGTGCTCTCAGGAGCCTTGATGCAGGTTTCCATCACTGCACAGACATCAATGTTCTCCATACTGGGGAGGGCCTCGAGAGCATGCATCTTGAGGTTTAGACTTCTGGCATTGAGCAGCATTACCCTTATGTTTTTTCCACTTATGTTTTCTAGGGAGGTGGGTTTGTCTTTTCAGCCTTGCCTACAAAAGGCACTATGGAGGTGGCAAGAGCCTTAGCCAATATCCAGACGCCCAGGGGTGACAGGTGCAAGCCATCCCTGGCAAAGCAGCATGTCTTGTCAAGCATGTCATCCCAAGCAGACAGACATTGGATCCCCTTGGAATGACACCAGTAATTGAGCCAATTGTTAAAGCTGATCATTCTGTGTTTGTACTGTGGCATCATTCTTGGTGAGGGTAGGATGCTACTCAGGGTCAGGGTCATACCGGCCTGGGCTACATAATCGGAGAGCTCCTCTATGTCTCTTTTCATGTAGTCCAGAGAGGCATGTCTCAGGTCATTCACACCAGCATGGACAATGACCGAGTCATATTTGTACTTGCTTTGGAGTGACCTGCATGCTTGTGTTATGTGGCGGATTGTAGCGGCCTACAGGTGGCTTACTGTAACCTTTTCCTTGTTCAGTCTGGTTAGCGGGACATCAATGTGTCTGACTATGGAGTCACCTATTACAAGTGTATCAGGCATGTTGTTTGTCCTTAAGGGCTGTGACTGTTTGGCACACTGACTTTGTGTACTATGTGTTGCATGTGCTATGTTTTGAGGTAGTGGTTGCTTGGGTGTCTGCTTTGGAGGCCTCTGTTGATTTGGTGGATTTTTAATTAGAGCCTCCAGGAATGTTTTTGTGTGTTTATGTCTTTGGTTTGCAGTTGTGATAGGTCTATGTGAGACAGGGTTTGTGGTGTGTGTGGTTACCTTCTCCTCCTGACTAGTTTTGACAGTACTGAGTTGAGAGAGCTCGGCCTCCAGTTTGGATAAATGGTTGCATCTCTCACATATATTTGTATTTCTTGGGGGGAGGAGGGGGTTGTCTGTGTACATGGGGCAGGTGTAACATTGCCTCAAGATTCACAGATTCAACATGTTGTAGCTGGCCTTAGTGGATTTTATGTATGGTCATATTTTATTGCCATAATACTGATCAGAGATTACTTCCCTTTTTTGGATTTGCTCTATCATGTAGTAGCTTCCTCCTTTTCTTGCATAGTTTGGTAATGACTGGGGTCCACCAGACCAGATGCCTGCGTGTATGGAATTGGGTCTTGGTTTTATTTGGGATTGCATAATCCATGCATTCCTGAAAGTGTTCATAGAATGCATTTATAAAGGGTTCTGAGGTGTGGCCCATAATTTCCACAGGCACAGGGCCTTTAATGGATTCCACATCAGTTTGGAGGAGTGCAACATTTGCTTTACACATGTTTTTCACTGTCGTTTTCAGCCCAGGGACTGGGGTCAGGATGTGAATATCCAGCGTGATTACTCTATGGTCTGATCTTACCAGTGAGGGATACACTTCTCATCTGGCCATAGAATACCCATGTTTCTGATTATCACATCCAGTATGCTTACCCCTCTTGTGAGAGTGGTAAGTTGTTCCTGAGCATTTTGGTTTATGAATTCTTGGAACCTTTGGCCTAGGGTGTTGGAGCTAGAATAATGCTCCCAGTCTATGTTTGAGTATTTTCAGTCACCCAATATAATGTTGTTTGGAGAGCTTGATATTTTCATGTGTTCCAACGTAGGCCAAGTGCAGTTCCTGGCATTAGGAGGGTAGTCTGTAGCAGGCTACAAACTGGGAGGCAGTCTTAGCCACTGTCACTTGACCGTGGATAGTCCATGCTGCTTCTTGTTTTGGTACCAACATTGGGGTGTGGTTATCCTTGACAATTATTGCTAGTCACCCTCCTTTTGTAGTTTGTTCCATGTTTTGGGGCTGTAAAGCACGGTATGAGGTGTAACCTGGTAGTGTTAGGTTGCTCTTGTGAGCCTTGACCCAGTTTTTTGTTACAGAACAGATATCAACATTCTCCATGCTGAGGGGAGTTTAGACTGCATGCATCTTGCAGTTTAGACATCTGGCATTGGGTAGCATTACGTCTAGGTTCTTATCCCTTGTGATACCTATGGAGGTGGGTTTGTGTTTTGAGCCTTACCTATTCAAGGCACGGTGGGGGTGACAACAGCCTTTGCCAGTATCCAAAAGGCCAGGAGTGGTAGGTGCATGCCATCCCTAGCAGGTGGAGCATAGTGTCTTGCTCAGCATGTCATCCCAGGCTGGCATGCATTGGATCCTCTTTGACTAACAGCAATACTTAAGCCAATTATTGTAATTGATCATCTCGTCTTCATATTGTGGCATCATGCTTGGTGAGGGTAGGATGTTAGTCAGGGTCATCAAGTTTACATATACTACATGGTGTTACATTGCTTAACACATGGCAATCATGCCTCAGGTGGTGCTGCAGGGCTGTCTATGTTGGATGCACATACTACACTCCCTGTACATGTTGGAAAGCAGGTTGTGTCAATTTAAGCATCCCTTTTACTATATGTGTGAGTCAGAGAGAGGTATCATTTCCAGGGTTCCTACTGAGCCAGTGTATGTGCTATGCGTTGCCACTTTGCCAAGGCCAAGGCATACTGGGAAAGCCTCCTTCTGCCTACTGGGCAGGCTCAGGTTGTTCCTCCTCTGAGTCACGCTCTGCCTGTGATTGGCTTGGCAATGGTGGGGGGCTGTTTGGCCCAGACCTATGCTGGTCCTGCTGTAGCTGTTTTCGCAGAATCATATTATGTAGCATAGCACATACCATGACAATTTGGGTACATGTAGTTGGTCAGTACTGCAAGGCTCCACCAGATGTGTCCAGGCACCGGAACCGTGACTTGAGCAGCCCAAACACATGCTCGATTACATTTCTTGTTTGTGCATGTGCCTCATTATGGCGATCTTGTTCAGGTGTGTGTGCATTTCTGATGGGTGTCATCAGCCACGGCTCCAGTGCATAGCCAGCATCCCTCACTAAGTGACCATGTGGGATGTCCCCATTGGCAAATGTCTGGTACAGCTGCG
Organism: Protopterus annectens; assembly: GCF_019279795.1. NCBI lineage: Eukaryota > Metazoa > Chordata > Ceratodontiformes > Protopteridae > Protopterus > Protopterus annectens. Next base: position 793,756,637 of record NC_056745.1, read on the forward strand.
TCAAATGCCAGATATGGGAATCATGGTAGCTTCCAAGGCAGCCAGCACACACATTCATTATTATGCCCTGGGCATCACACACGACCTGGCAGTTGATGGAGGGGAAGCCCTTGCAGTTAATGTAGGCCCTACCCTGCTCACCAGCTGGTGCTTTGATGCGTATATGCGTGCAGTCTATTGCACCCACTACTTCAGGGTATTCCGCTATTTGCTGGAAGAGACGCATATTGCTGGCCAATACCTCACAGGAATTGGGGAAATATACACGATCACTGACATGTGCTGACATGGCATCCAGGAACTGGTGCAGTACCCTGGATGCTGATGCCTGTGATATCCCCATCATATCACCAGTTGGTCTCTGGAAGGTACCTGTTTCTAGTATTCTTAGGCCAACACATACCTTGGTTTCCACTGGGATGGGTTCTCCTCTATTGGTTCTGTGTGTGAGGCATGGCCTGCACAGCTCAACAATTTGCTGTAGGAGGTCTCTGTCAATTCTATAGTGCTCCACTATCTCCAGCTCATGTAACCCCTGGTAGGTGACCCTGGGCCTGTACACTCTTCTCCGTCTCCTCACTGTGGGTTGTCCGGCAGCATTTGCATAGTCACCACCCTCAGCAAGTTGCATATGTCTCCTTATAACAGCTATGGCAGCCTCTAGCATTTTTGGTCTGAGTGAAGCTTTTTCAGTTTTCACTTCTAATAGCTTACTCCTCTGTTGCAGTGTCTCTCGAGAGAAACATTCTGCACTGTTGTTTGCAGAGTTTTAAGTGCTGGGCTGGGCTACTGTTCTGTCTGTGTAATTGCCTGTTTCTAATTGTTTTCACCTGCTAGCTCTGCCAGTAATCCTTGCTAGCTTCCTACTATTTCTCATGATTCCTTTTTCCCTTCTGTTTCCTCAGGGGGGAGCGATGCGCATACCAGCCAAAACATGCTCACAGCGCATAACACGCACGCACACATGCTTAGACGGACTAGAATCTGCTTATTCGGGTTAAAACGTGTGCACACCAGCACAAACAAGCTTACAGGTGTTTAAACAGGCTCCTACATGTGTATTCTGCCTTAAATGCGCGCACTCACGCTTACACGCGTGCACTCTCTCTTACTCGTGCCTACCAGCGCGCACACGCGCGCATGCACACCCCGCAAGAAACTTTGGTGTTATCCATAGTGTACACCTTCCATTTCTTGGCTTTCCCATGCCTACTTGTTGGCACTCCTCTTTCCATGATGTGTGACTGACATCTTTCACATGCCACTGTGCTCCAATGAGCTGCATTTCTTTCATACATTCCCCCCTGTGATGTCACATATCTCCTACACTGTTACTCCCCTTATCCTACTCCTACACTGCATGGAATGTGCTCATTTCCTATGTGACAGTACGATTCACTATCTTACCACTCATTTACATGGGATTGCCTACTAATGCTTAGTTACATGTCTTATACTCAGCTTCCCCCATTAGCAACCCCTACTCGGTGGCCATGTTGTTTTCAGCCTGCTATTCCCTTACATTGTAAATTCATGCTTTCTGTTTTTTATAGCGCAGCCCGTTTGCGCGGTGCTGCGCTACGTTTAAACATCGCCGAAAAAAAAAAAAAAAAACATTTTTATTTTATTTTTGCATCGGGGTACGTTGTCAGTGGCCACATATTTGGCCATTGGCATGCTGCCTGGGACATTTGCAATCTTTATTTGGAGCTGACAAGGCTCCATTGTGTTATTTGCAGAATGGTACTCAGTTATCAACTGAATACATTTCTGCAGATAACACAGCTCTTACCCGGGCAGGTTTCTGCTTCCTGGATCGCGAAATTACCTCATTTGCATGCCTTTTGGCTGCAAGTGAGGTAATTAGCATATCCACGCCCTGTCCATGTAAGAACCATTTTAGGTGCTCTCTTACATGCACATACAGGCTGTTCCTGGATCGCGATGGCTGCATGGAGTCTTCCACTACTCTTAGACTCCGTGCAAGCCATCGTGAATCCTGCCGCCTGTCTATAACAAAGAATACAAATCTCCTAAAATTGCCACACTTTGTACTATGTGTATATTAAGCATTGTGTGTATCATGACCCTTGAAGGCCCTAAGATGCTCACCTATCCTGTCTTTTCATCTCCTAATAGTCTTACCTACATAGTAAGCACTACAGTTGGTGCACATTGCTAAATAAACCACCTTAGATGTATTACAATTCACTCTACCTAGACATGAAATGGTTCTATTATAACTTTGTACACCAACATAAGGGCCATCATTGATAAACCTACACATCCTACAAGTGCCACATCTACTCATTTTGGAGACAGTATGTTTAATAACATGCTGTTCCAAAAATTCTTTAACATTTCTATCCCTTGAGTAAATTCTGGGAAACCTACCCAAAAATTGTATAAGGTCACTACTGAAACAAATGTCCCAAGCTGTTCGCACAACTTCCTTAATATCTTTTGTTTGCCCATTGTAGGTTAACACTAAATCCTTAGAATTAAATGAATCTTGTTGTGTAGTTGTTGTCACATCGTCAATACTCTTCACCCCTAAAATAGGGGGAAACAATGTGTTTCTCTTACTTAAAACCTCTTTACATATTCTAGTCAACAACTTAAGAGGGTAGCCTCTTTCCAAAAACATTCCTATTAAAATATATAATTCTTTCTCTAAAATGTTATTATCATTTATAATTCTGGACAATCTTAACATTTGTCCCTTTACAATACCCCTACGCTGATGTAAAGGGTGACAACTAGTGTAATGCAGTAGTGAATTACTATAGGTTTCTTTCCTGTATATTTTACTCACTATACCATCTATACCTTTTAGTAGAGTGATATCCAAAAATATATTTGTTCATCACTCCATTTGCTAGTAAATTTCAAAAAGCTGGTTGTTGTATTTAAATACTCTACAAAGGATTTATTTCTTGTTCATTACCTTTCCACAGAATCAGAACATCATCTAAAAATCAACTGTATAGTAATATTTTTTCTTTATAGATGGAATTCAAAACACATTGTTCCTCCCAATGGAGTAAAACTAAATTGGTAAAAATAGGGGCACACTTTGCCCCCATTGCCACACCTGAGATTTGGTGAAAAATCTCTTCGAACATCAAATAGTTGTTCTTAAGTACCATTTCCATGCAAGAAACAACAAAATTCACACTGTCATTGCTAAAACATTTACTTTTGACCAAGCTTTCAGTGAAATAATCTATACCTTCTTCATGGGGTATAATCGTGAACAGATTTATCACATCACCCTTTACATCAGTGTAGGGGTATTGTAAAGAGACAAATGGTAAGATTGTCCAGAATTATAAATGATAATAAAATTTTAGAGAAAGAATTATATATTTTAATAGGAATGTTTTTGGAAAGAGGCTACCCTCTTAAGTTGTTGACTAGAATACGTAAAGAGGTTTTAAGTAAGAGAAACACATTGTTTCCCCCTATTTTAGGTGTGAAGAGTATTGACAATGTGACAACAACTACACAACAAGATTAATTTAATTCTAAAGCTTTAGTGTTAACCTACAATGGTCAAACAAATGATATTGAGGAAGTTGTACGAACAGCTTGGGACATTTGTTTCAGTAGTGACCTTTAAATTTTTGGGGGTAGGTTTCCCAGAATTGTTTACTCAAGGGGTAGAAATGTTAAAGAATTTTTGGAACAGCATTTTATTAAACATACTATCTCCAAAATGAGTAGATGTGGCACTTGTAGGATGTGTAGGTTTATCAATGATGGCCCTTATGTTGGTGTACAAGGTTATAATAGAACCATTTCATGTCCAGGTAGAGTGAATTGTAATACATCTAAGGTGGTTTATTTAGCCACGTGCACCAACTGTAGTGCTTACTATGTAGGTAAGACTATTAGGAGATTAAAAGACAGGATAGGTGAGCATCTTAGGGCCATCAAGGGTCATGATACACACAATGCTTTATATACACATAGTACAAAGTGTAGCAATTTTAGGAGATTTGTATTCTTTGTTATAGACAGGGTGTTGCATAGTGAAAGAGGAGGCGATGAAAAATTAAAGGTGGAACATTTGGAGTACAAATGACAGATTATGTTGAATGCCTTCATGCCACCTGGGCTCACTGAATACATCTCCTTAAAACCAATATTGAAGCAAAAAGCAAATGTTATTTAAACATTAAAATGACACAATTGTGTATAGATTACAAGGTAAATTATTGGATATGCATTTTTGTATGTATTTACATGTATTTTCTATGTGTATTTTATACAATTATTATTGTCAAATTTGAGGCTGGGACAGTATATGTATTTGTATTTATTTGACACATGCTTCTTTAAGGACAAGGTAATTAAGGCTCTGGTTAAATGGTTAGGGTTTAACCAAAATGTAGAAAGCATTGGTTCAACTGGATTCCATTCACTCTGATGATGCCATGTGTTGATGGTGAAAGTGCTTAGTGTGTGGATTATTAAAACGCTTCGGAAATACTTGGTTGGTCATTTGTTTTGTTTAATTTACAAGTTTTATATCCATTGGGCATTTCTTGTCAGTTATTGACATAAGAGGAATATTTAGCCATACCTATCCATGATATACCTTAGCTGGCAATTATTAAACAGGTAGTGGACTGATACTTACACACAGCTGGGACATCCCCTGATGCTCTAGCCTCTTGGATCCACTCCTCCAAGAGGTCCCCCTTCCACCGCTTCAGGTCGGCATAGTGGTGCTTGACCTGCTCACCAGCTTGGGGTATGCCAGTAGCACTGGTGAGGTTGCGGGTGAGACGGTCCCAGGCCTCCGCCTTATTTTGGGAGCCCTGGTACTGGCCCTGCAGCAGTCTCTGTGCATGATCTTTAACTAGGAGCCCAACCATGACCTTGGACTCCTGGATGCACCAGTGCTGAGCCCAGAAGTGCACTCCTTCACCCCTTACTGCCATAGTGCCTGCAAGGGGAAGCTACAACCAGATATGAGCTGCAGTCCTGCCTCTTGGGTTTAAGTAGGGTCAATTTCCCACAATTTTCCATGGTTGGACAGTTTTGAAAAGGCTAAGCTATGGGCAAACCTGCTTACCTAGGGTTGGCATTCTTTAAAGGGGTATACCACTGGGTACAAAGAGTTAGCTGGTCTACACATTGCTCACACCTCCTAAGCTGGCCTGTGCAACTCTTGGTGTTGCCTACAGTAGACATTCATTATAATGCCTTTTTGGCATAATAAGTGTATTATTCATTACACCTTATATGTATGCCTAGTATCCCTGATTGATGTGTACGTACACCCTGTGGGGTCCTTGTGTTTTATTGGGGACTTTGACACTCTGTTACAAGTATACCTCACTTCTGGGCTTACTGCTGTACTCTAGTTCACATATTTATGTTATGTAGTTGGTTATGGCACATATGACTGTATACTGATGCCTTTCACAAGTTCAGTTTGGTTATACTATGGTGAGGACATGTTTACTAATACCTCATTCTTCAGTACTTCTGTTATGGCTTGGTGGATAGCTACTGGGACTATGGTTTATTGGGTCCTCGGTTCAAGACCTGCATGGCTGTTTGCTTTGTTTCTGGGCCTATTGGATACAGAGTGATTAAGGCACTTTAAAGCAGTTGTAAGCAGGTTTGCACAGGTTTGCATGGTGGTAAGCACTGCTTATTTCAGGTTATAGTTTCTTACACTCATTTAGCTTCTACTTTGCTTAATCTGTGTAGGCAATGCTTACCCCCGCGCAAACGCACTTAAACACGCTTACTAGTGCTTACATATGCTTACTACTGCTTATCTGTGCTTACCCTCCTTACTACTGCCTTATTCATTATGACACTGACTCTTCACATGTGCATTTCCGGCAATACTCCAGTTCATAAATACATGTTATTTAGTGGGTTTTGCAATAAAAATATTAGTTATACCAAGCTTTGCCATGTAAAATAGACTTTGCTGCAATGGGACTCGAACCGAGAATGCCCGCTCGTTAGGCGAATGCTCTGCCCACTACACTATTGCTGTGCTGCTTCATTTGCATATATCTTCCTTGTTATCCTCTTCAGCCTTTTAAGCTGCTTTAACCGTAGTTAAGCAATGTGCACACCCACACACCTATGGTTAGCTGTACTCGGATTTTTTAAAAAAGTTAAAGGGGTTTCTTCTTTTGATTAGGTTCATAGATTAGTACTAAGCTAACTGCCCTTGTGAGCCATCTTAAGCCTAGCCAATTATCCCTTGTGAGACTCAAACTCTGCACCTTGTGCTTGTAAGGCAAACACCTTAACCATTAAGTGACCCTCCCACCCCTTTTTTTCTGTCTTGTTGCTGTTGTACACATTGTGAAATTTTGTTGGGGATATGCGGACACCTATGAGTGGTCTTGCTCATTTATTTCCACTCTCTGCTGTTCTACATTGCAGGGGCATATTTATTCTGATAGCTCTGCTCTCAGACACTCCCCCTGCACTTGTACATGCTCTATGTAAGCCTGGGAGGTTGGGCAGCGCTCCTTTATTAATATGCATGGTGTGCTCCCGTCCTCCTCCTAAACGGGCGCTTCCATGTAGGACTACGCTAGACCTGCACAGGGGATGAGTGAATCCAGGGGAAGAACTAAAAGAGAAAAGGTCAACCACTCAAAAAATAACTAAAACCAAAAACAAATTTTGTGAAAGAAAAACCAAGCCAAAAGTGTCTCCACTCTTTAATATCAGCAAATAAATTCTCTACACTTTATCAGTATTCACTCTTACAGACTGAACAAATATATTTATATCTACATAGATATATATTAGAGAGAGAGAGAGAGAGAGAGAGAAGTGCATGCTGTAGGTGGAATAGAAACTCTAAATTGGCCATAGAAGTGAGTGTGCAAGAGTGTGCAAGAGTGTGCAGTAGTGTGTGTGTGTGTGTGTGTGTGTGTGTGTGTGTGTGTGTGTGTGTGTGTGTGTGTGTGTGTGTGTGTGTGTGTGTGTGGTATGGAAGAATAACCATGGTAATGCTAGCCAATAGGCAGTTAAAACTTTGGCTATAAGTGATTCTCTCCTTTAATGTGACACTCCAACTCCATGTGCAAAAATGGAGAAAGGGGGCTTATGTATATATGTATTGTTCTAAGGTGTATATATAAACATATACATACATACACAGATACACAAACACACACACACACACACACACACACACACACACACATGCACATAAATACACACACACATATGTCTTTTGCTATGTTATATTAAGTCTTATGTGTTCTAATTATCCAGACCATTTATAAGTCTGCATTGATGTCTGTCCATTATGATGTCACAAAAATAATCATTTAGGTAAACTGCTATTGTTAACAATGCAGTTATTAGGAGTCAATTTATATATATATATATATATATATATATATATATATATATATATATATATATATATATATATATATATATATACGCTTATGTGTAAGTTAAACGTGAGAAGGCAATCCATTTGTAATATGCAGGGCAGATATACAGGGACACACATTTAGATCCTCATATTCAATGAACCACTACAGTGGTGTATTATTGAACGTGGAGACCTAAGGGACATAAGGATCCATCATCATGAGCCTGTGGCAACAGAGAGAATTCACTCTAGCTTGGCATTGCACTAAGGTATGTTAGCAATATAAGATTGTTTACTTAGGAATGGATAAAAGTCCAAATCAGTAGGTTCAGTTTGACGGTGGCCTTGTGTTTAGAGGGTGAGGTTAACAATTTGCTTGATACATTTATGTTCCATGCTAGGAAATCTATTGAGTGGTCATCTGGAAAAGTAGATAAGATGAGTGTACTTCGAATGCATGCACATGTTACTGAAAGTTCAATGGTACTGTTTTTACACACTAATTAGGGATATGGCCTGGATTTGGTAGAATTTATTGCATACTTTAAATTACAAAAGGATTTCATATATGTGTTCCATACTTACTATCCCCTATGTTTCATTTTATTATTTTGGTAAGTTACCAAGCTTATACCTAATATTGTGGTTTTATTTTTTTCCTTTTGCAGGAACAACAGCATTCAATACTTTAGTCAATACCATATGTTTAATGTATTGTACAGACACTAAATGTCATTTCTTTTTACTTTTGTATTTATACATGCAGTTAATATAAAGATCATTCTTAGTGGAGTCAGGGTGAAAAAAATATGTTTAATAAAAAGAAGGTACACCATTGACCCTCTGTTGTACCAAGCTGCCTTCTCTTGACAGAGTCAGCTAGTGTGTAATCAAGAAAGCAGATTTATATTTCTTTATTTTGTTTGTAGAGTCAAACTAAAACAATGAGTAAAAAGGTCACACAGGAAAACCGACTGGTTAAAAAACACAAAAAGAAAAATCTAGCAAAGCTAGACTTTCCACTGTGTGATACCTTAAACCTCTTGTAAAAGAGGAAACATGGGATATATGCACATTACCCTTTAAGGATATCAGGTGTTTCAGCTAAATGGCAATTCTAAATGTCCCTGACTTTTTCTTTTACTTTAATGTATGGACAATTTCCGGCCAATAAAGCCAAACCCTCTATTTGTGGACATGCATGTCTCTGCCTTCTTATGGCATCATCAGCACTACATAAGAGGAATGCTTGACTTTTGGAAACACAGGACTGTTGTACCCAACTGATATCCATAAACATTAGGGTGTCTACAAAATATCCCAACAAACAAACTAAAACAATGAGTAAAAAGGTCCCACAGAAAAGAAAAAAAGAATTGGTTAAAAAACACAAAAAGAAAAAAAACTAGCAAAGCTAAACGTTCCACTGTGTGATGCCTTACACTTCTTTTAACAGAGGCAATGAAGGATATATGCAAATTACTCTTTAAGGATATCAGGTGTTTCAGCTAAATGGCAGTTCTGAATGTCCATGACTTTTTCTTTTACTTTTAAGTCCAAGTACAGGCAAGTTAAGACTAACAAAACCAAACCCTCTAGCTGCAGGCATGCATGCTCCTACCTTCTTATGACATCATCAGCACAACATGAGAAAAATGCTTGACTTTTGAAAACACAGGGTTGTCATACCCAACTGATATCCATAAACATTGGGGTGTCTACAAAATATCCCAATTAACAAACTAAAACAGAGAGTAAAAAGGTCCCACAGGAAAACCAATTGGTTAAAAAACACAAAAAGAAAATCTAGCAAAGCTAGACTTTCCACAGTGTGATACCTTAAACCTCTTGTAACAGAGGCAACATGGGATAAATGCAAATTAACCTTTAAGGGTATCAGGTGTTTCAACTAAATGGCAATTCTGAGTGTCAATGACTTTTTCTTTTACTTTTAAGTTTATTTATGAACGACTACAGGCCAATAAAGGCAAACCCTCCAGTGGTGGACATGCATGTTTTCTGCCTTCTTATAGCATCATCAGCACAGCATAAGAGGAATGCTTGTCTTTTGGAAACACAGGGTTGTTTTAGCCAACTGATATCCATAAACATTAGGGTGTCTACGAAACTACCCTTTAAGAATATCGGGTGTTTCAACTAAATAGCTATTCTGAATGTCTATGATTTAGTTTTATATCTATTTATGGACAATTTCAGACAAAACCAGACCCTCTAGCTTTAGACATACATATATCTGCCTTCTTATGGCATCATCAGCACAGCATAAGAAAAATGCTTGACTTGTGGAAACACAGGGTTGTTTTACCCAATTGATATCCATAAACATTGGGGTATTAATATCCCAACTAAAACAATGAGTAAAGAGGTCACACAGGAAAACCAATTGGCTAAAAAAACACAAAAAAGAAAATCTAGCAAAGCTAGACTTTCCACTGTGTGATACCTTAAACTTCTTGTAACATAGGCAATATGGGATATATGCAAATTAGCCGCAAAGGATATCAGATGTTTCAACTAAATGACAATTCTGAATGTCCATGACTTCTTTTACTTTTAAGTTTATTTATGAACAATTGCAGGCCAATAAAGGCAAACTCTCCACCAGTGAACATGCATTTTTCTGCCTTCTTATAGCATTATCAGCATAGCATAAGATGAATGCTTGAGTTTTGGAAACACAGGTTTGTTTTACCCAACTGATATCCATAAACATTAGGGTATCTACAAAACTACCATTTAAGGATATCAGATGTTTCAACTAAATAGCAATTCTGAATGTCAATGACTTTTTCTTTTATATTTATTCATGGATAATTTCAGACAAATAAAACCAAATCCTCTTACTGTAAGCATGCATGTTTCGACCTTCTTACAACATCACCAGCACAGCATAAAAAATATTTAACGTTTGGAAACACAGGGTCATACCCAAGTGATATCCATAAACATTGGGGCGTCTACAAAATATCCCAACTAACAAACTAAAACAATGAGTAAAAAGGTCACACAGGAAAACCAATTTGCTAAGAAACACAAAATAAAAAATCTAGCAAAGCTAGACTTTCCACTGTGTGATACCTTAAATCTCTTGTAACAGAGGCAACATGGGATATATGCAAATTACCAATTAAGGATATCAGGTGTTTCAGCAAAATGGCAATTATGAATGTCCAGCAGAGGCAACATGGAATATATGTAAATTACCCTTTAAGGATATCAGATGTTTCAGCAAAATGGCAATTCTGATTGTTGGAGCAACATAGGATAATTACAAGTAGAAGAAAATGTCATGGACATTCAGAATTGCCATTTAGCTGAAACACCTGATATCCTTAAAGGGTAATTTGCATATATCCCATGTTGCCTTTGTTATAAGAGGTTTAAGGTATTACACAGTAGCAAGTCTAGCTTTGCTTGATTTTTCTTTTTTTGTTTTTAAAACCAATTGTTTTTTCTGTGTGACCTTTTTACTCGTTTTAGTTGGTTAGTTGGGATATTTTGTAGACATGTTAATGTATGGGTATCAGTTGGGTAAGACAACCCTGTGTTTCCAAAAGTCAAACATTTTTCTTATGTTTGCTGATGCTGTTGTAAGAAGGCAGAAAGATGTGTATCTATAGTTAGAGCAGTTGGTTTTATTGCCTTGAAATGGTCTGTAAATAGATTTAAAGTAAAAGAAAATGGTATGGGTATTTAGAATTGCTATTTAGCTGAAACACCTGATAGCCTTAAAGAGTAGTTTGCATATATTCTATGTTTTCTCTGTTGTAAGCAAGAGGTTTGAGGTATCACCCATTTGAAAGTATTGCTTTGTCTGCAGAGTCAGCAATTTGCAGCAAAGTTTGAAATTGAAAGGAGGGTTGCAATTTAGAGTCTAATGCACTGACTTTTCACATAACATTAATGATTCTAGAATGTTTATACTACTTTGCTCAATAACATTTAGATAGACAACATAATCCAGAAAACTATATGTTTTTCTGGTACATGGGGAAGGAATATTTGAGTGTTTTGTGGATGAGCTGCTGTAAGCTGCAAAGGCCAAACTGATACCAGATGCACGACAGGTATAGACAGTTATGTTTACTACCAAGAATGTCTTAGAGCTCCTGTGCCAATTGGGTCAGGGGTACAGCAATGCTTTGTTTAGGACTAAATACACACCATATAGTTAGGATTTGGTGATAACAACCAGGCTCTCGTTAGGAAGTTCTGTAGATAACTCAATGTTCACAAAAATCAAAGTACGCCAAAACGACAACTTCACTTTCCCAGTAAAAATATCACATATTCCAGGATGAATACAACAAAGAACCTTTATTAACATCAGACAGTACATATAACATTTAAAAGCCTCTATTTATACAAAAAGAAGTGAAACAGATAAACTGTTCAATTACTCAATTACTTAGTTAATTAGATACTATTGCTTGATGCAGGCATTTCAAAAAGAATCTCAGGATCTTAAAGTAGGCAATGTTATTCATAACTAATCATTCTACTATCAACCAGAACTAAAGCATGATACTAAAGCATATAATAAGTAAATGAATAAATGTGAATAAATGTCAAAAAGTTAATAAGTTAATAAAATGGAGAAGCACAATAAATACGCATAATGAAAATAAAAACAGTATAGGAATAGAAATAAAAGTATAAATGAACACTGATAAAAACCTTATGTAATTTAGATTAGGTACTTGTTTCACTTGGCAATGTAGTGAGTGTGCTTGCCAAATACCTATGAAAACATAATCGTTTGAGTAAGGATACTGCATTAGAATCTTATATTAAATTACATACTCTTATTTTACAGTGTTATATGACTTCTAAACAATTAATTAATGAATTAATGAGTTAATAAAATAAAATAATTGATGGTTAATTAATACATTTAAATACATTCAATATATAATAAATATGTAGATGAACAGATAAATAATTTTAATGAGTCAATGTATAAATAAATAGATATGTTAATAAATAAATAAATAATTAAATAGCCACATTAAATACTGAGTGTGATGAATAAATATATAAATATGATGTAATATAACAATGTAATAATATAGTGTAATAAAATGTATGTTAAAAATATATGTACATGAGTGCTGATAATATATATATGTTAAAAACTATTAATCAGCTGAGTTTGTTTACAATTGAAGAAATAATATTTGTACAATAACCAATATAAGGGAAACAAAAGGCTAAAATCAAGGACTAAAAGCCTATCTGGCTTCCAAAACAGACTTAATAGAAACTTGATTATTAATACCAGGGGGTATATGTGCAGTCAATCTCAAAATCCATTTTATTTCCTTATTATTCAAAATCAACAAATTATCTCCACCTCTTTTATTGTGTGTGACTATTTCTAGTACCCTAAAGTCAAAGCCATGGAGAGGATACTCCGATACATGTTTCGCCAAGGCATTTAATTCATTCTTCTTCTGGATATCATACAAATGGCCATATATCCTATCTTTTAGACATCTTTTAAAAGCTTGGCATTTCTTACAGGTAGCAAGATAGATGAGATTCTTAGTGCAACAATTAGCAAAAAACTTAGGCTGAAAGACATAATTCAATGTAGGATGCTGAAATTCTAACTTTTTGGAGATAGAACCACATCTGTTACAATTGTAACAGGGAAATGTGCCTTTCTTATGGCTAAAAGATGATAATGAAGGTTGAACTGTGCATTTATCATTGCATAAAAACTCAGACTATTTCTAAACATGAAATGTGGCTTAGCCCATACCATTTGCTTGACAAATGGATCTGTAACAAGGACCTTCCAGTTATTATAAAAAATCTTCTTAATGTCATTAATAATACTAGTGTAATTTAGAGTTACAGCCACGAATTTATTATGTCTATTAGAATCTATTCTTTTCTTAGTGTGGATATGCTGATTTTCTATCAATGTGTTTTTAATAATGCTATTTTTAATAGTTGTGACTAAGCTTGGATCATACCCTCTTTCCCTGAAAAGTATCTCTAAGCGATCTGCTTCTAGATGTAAGGTAGATGTATCTTTACAAAGTCTTTTTAATCTAATGAATTGACTCTTAATGATGCCAGGAAAAACATATCTGGGGTGCATACTGTCAAAAGTCAGGAGGGTATTCCTCCAAGTGGGTTTCCTATATAGCGTAGAATTAATTGTACCATGTTCTGTAATGTTTAAAGTCACATCTAAAAAGTTTATAGTGTCAAGTGAACAATCCATGGTAAAATGCAGGAAGGTAGATGTAGTTTCAAGATAGTTTAGAAAGTTTTTAAATTCATTCTCTGTGCCTTCCCAAACAATAAAGATATCGTCCACAAAACGTTTATAGACTTTTATCTTGGCAAACAAGGGGTGAGTAAACAGGCATCTGCGCTCCCATGCTAAAACAACCAAGTTGGAATAGGTGTTAGCAACACGGGTGCATTTCTGTAAATAATAATCATTCAAGAACATGAATGCATTATTATTTAAAACTGCATCCAATAACTGACCTATAAGTAGCTGTCTATCATTTGAGAAAGATGTTTCTGTTACTAATATTTCTCTCACAGCTTCAATACCCAGATCATTAGGGATTGATGTGAAAAGATTTTTCACATCTAAAGTTATAAGGAGGTACTCGTGCTCATGGAGGGCTAACTGTATCCCTGATAAACAATCAAGTAAATGGAAGGTATCTTTTAAAATAGTAGTAAAAGAATCTACTACTGGTCTTAGTAAGAACTCTATAAAACATGAAATGTTAGCAGTGACCCAGTTATCACCTGACACAATGGGTCTAAGTGGAATGGGACTTAGATTTTTGTGAATTTTTGGTAATCCCTTTATAGTAGGTATGGTGGGGTTTTCTATCAATAAATAGCTGTACATTTCTTCACTAATCTGTCTACAAATAAATAAGTCATATAATATGTCATGTACATTCTTAATTATTCCATTCACTTCATGTAGCTTCAGTTTAGCATAAGTCATATCATCATTGAGCATGAGATGCATATTTGAATTGTAATCAGACGTATTTAAGATTACTACCCCACCCCCTTTGTCAGCTGGTTTAACAAAAATTTCATTACATTGCTTTAAATGTCTTAAAGAATTAAATTCTTCTAAAGTTAAGTTGTAGAAACCAGGTTTTACCTTACTGGAAAACAATTCATATAAATCATGTTCACATAAATTTAAAAAGCAATCTATGTTCATAAAGTGCTTTTCCGTTTAAAAATAGTAAAAACAGTATTGCTAGTAGAATCAGCTTTCTCTCTGAAAAAAACCTTTAAGGCTACTAACCTACAAAATAATCTAAGATCAATTAAAACATCACTTAAAGTGTCAGCACAAGCTGGGATAAAATTCAGTCCACGATTTAATAAAGAAATGTCCGCATCAGAAAGGTTAAAATTAGAATAGTTATACAATAATGTAGTCACATTTTTGTTCTTCTTGTTGGCTGAAGGTTTTCTTTTGAAAGTTTCCTTTTCCTTGGGCCCCCTGTGATAAAATTGTTGCTTCACAGGGTAAAAGAAGGACCTGGAAGAACAATAACATTAGGGTCTTTGGGTCTAGCTCCTGGATTGCTAGGTGGTTGTTGCAAGGCTAATTGATTAGGAGGGGGGGTGTCAGACACAGCAGAAGCAGTAATGCTAGTATTAATCCCCTCTATAGGTGTAACAAGCGACGGAACATTAATCGGAAAAGTATTAACATTACTAACATTGTTAATGGAACCATCCACAAGTGTAGAAGATTGTGTGTGGTTCGTGTTTTCATTCGAATTGCTTCCATTCTGCATAACATTATTGCCTCTCGGCCATACAAATGTCTGCCGTGATCTGAAGTCTTGAAAGTCTCTCTGTAGCTTTCACAATTTTGTTGCCTTCAGCCTTTCGCTAAAGGCATTTACTTGCAAACAAATATTGCGCATTCTCCGAACACAGTACTCCGCTTTAAAGCGGTGACTTAAATCTTTAAAGTTAGCATCAACTTTGTCCCTTAATTCAGTTTCTATGGGTGTAAAATAATCAAGCAAAAGCTTAATATACCTGTAACCGAGGTCGATGTTTAAGTCCTGCCACTTTTTAAGGAGTACCGGGTGCGCCTCCCCGTACGATGGCATGCAAAGTACTCGCATCCCTCTGGGTACGATGGAATAATGTAGGCACGCTTCCAGATGTTGCCTTTGCCAGGCGTATCTCTGCAATCTATACATATCGTCCTCAAGTTCCTTGGATGCAGAGTTGAAGTCAGACATATTGAAACCTTCTTCATTTACGGGAGCAGCATGTTCTGTTTGGGATAGGTCCAGAGCCAATAAAGGGTTAGCCTGTAAATGTAACAAGTCCTCCAAGATTACTGCGGCATCCCTCGTCCCTGGAGTGTAGTCCAATTCAATATTGACAGTGTCCATCATGTGCAGGCGTGTGCAAGCGGTGAAAATAAAGTCAAAAGAGAGAATGAAACAAAAAACTTTTCACCGGTAGCTAGAGAGAGTGCCTGTAGCAACAAGGCAGATGAAATGGTGATAACAACCAGGCTCTCTCACCACGGAACTGTAGAAGGCAGTTAGGAAGTTCTGTAGATAACTCAATGTTCACAAAAATCAAAGTACAACTTCACTTTCCCAGTAAAAATATCACATATTTTTGTTTCATATAGTTAGGATTTCATAGAAAACCTGACACAATTCAAACCAATCATGTGTAGAAAAAAAAAATATGCGTGTGTGTGTGTGTGTGTGTGTGTGTGTGTGTGTGTGTGTGTGTGTGTGTGTGTGTGTGTGTGTGTGTGTGTGTGTGTGTGCATTCTTGTAAGTATATATCTATATCAATATGATCTATACATACATACAGACATATATATATATATATATATATATATGGGTCCATATCTATTCATCGAACTGTCATTACAGCGACCACGAAAACATCGACTCTTCAGATCATCGAAATTTCAGGTAAGCTATCCTCCCGGACCCATGGTAGCACTTGTGGCTATATTGCAGTAAATAACAACGTTGTGTAGGAAATTGTAGGTAGTGATGTGCACCGTCGTTGTACCAGAAAAACAAGTGCTACCATGGGTCCCGGATAGGATAGCTTACCTGAAATTGAAATGATCTTGAAGAGTCGATGTTTTCGTCGATGAGTGCGTGTCGCTGTAATGACAGTTCGATGAATAGATATGGACCCATATATATATATATATATATATATATATATATATATATATACAGGTCTATCATTTTATAAATATACACATATATATGTATATGTGTGTGTATATATATGTATATGTGTGTGTATATAGATATATATATATGTATATATATATATATATATATATATATATATGTCTGCATTTGACAAACTGTATTGAGAGGAATGTTAGAGTGTATGATTGCACTCTTGATGAAAGAAACAAAGTTAAATATGATGGATACATATAAACATTTCCAAACTGTTGCATCTGACCACAAGGCCTGGAAGAAAAAAGGGGTGGTTCCCTTATTTAAGGAAACCTGTGATATTGAGACAGGAAGAAAAAAATATGCAGCAGGTATGAGACTGATATAAATCAGAGGAGGTAAGAGGAGCTAACTGAAAAGCAGTTAGAAGTTGTGTACAGTATTGTAATGAGCCATTGTATTTTATTAAGTATTCTGATGATTAGATGCAAAATAAAAGATCAGGTTACAATGAGGTTATAGCTCAAGATTTATTTTACATTACATTTGGCAAAATATAGTCTCTTTAGAAAGATGGAATTATCTAAAAGGAAAAGAGTTGATTTAGCAGACAAAAAAGGAGTAATATAAGTAAACAAATGTTTGGGGGGTTATGCAACAAAATTAATTCAAAGTACCTTTTCCACGAAGACTATCACCCAGCCATGTAGGTATGTAGATTCAGACAAAGCTATTATACACTGTACTGACTATTTAGATGAGGGATATATATATATATATATATATATATATATATATATATATATATATATTTCTTTCCTTATTCCAGTTATTGCAGTATTTAGTGGTCCCTACACTAATGGGAACAGAGATACAAGGACTAGAGTGAAAGAGATTATAAGCCAGGTAACTGGAGATGTTGATTCAGAAAAGAAGTTAAAACTGATTTGGTGAGATTGTATTAAAGCTTCTCTAAGTGCAAGATTTTTGGCAGAATAGAGAAACTAAAATGGACAATTACATGACAGGGAAACTGAATCTAGGAAAGAAGACCTATCCAAAATAAAAAAATAGAGCTTACATAGAATAAGAGAAAGGTATATTGAGGTAAAGGGAAATTAAATTGGATATGAATTTAGAAAATAAAGGATTCAGGTAGAGCAGCAATGATTTTTGTTGGGTCCATGGAGAGGGACATCTGAAGTATCTGATATGAAACTTTAATGATGATAAGAAATCACCGACAAAGACACAGGAGATAAAAAACCATAAATGGTTAATTGATAAAAAATGCAACATAAGGGACAAGCCTTGAATATTTTGTGATCTCTCTTTGGATTCCTAATTTTGACAAAAATGTATTGCAAACACTAGCAGTCAAATGTATGTCCTGGAATCCCACATGAGACAATGTACAAACAAGGACTTAACTATTCAGAAGATAACACTTGACAGTTATTTAAGTGAGGAGGAAAGCAATTGACGGAAAAGGGCTCTTTGCTGAATTTTATAATTGGAGAGGCAAATGCTAGTGCAGATCTAATTGGAAGAATTAGAAATATTTAGATGTATTTAAAGATATTAATGATATGAACATTTTAGTCCTCCATATGAATAAGGTAAGGATTGTGGTGCTAACAAAAGGGAAAAGTGATATTTGGAAGATACTCAACTATCGCCCAATATCCTTCCCAAAATCTAAAATTCCTTCAGTATACCCTGCTGGAAATGGATAAAGTACTACTGATCTTAGGTGAAAAAATGGGCAAGATGGTTTTATCACAGAGGTCAGTATCAACATTTAATGCTAGAAACTATAGGCAGTTGTCATTGTTCTAGCTGACATTAAAACATATTTGACACTATGGAGTGCTATCTGCTATTCAATGCTCTAGAAAGGGAAGATTTGGGAATAACATTGTAATGGAGATCATTTTGTCTTTGACATTTCAGTAAATGGGAAGCCATGACAAGAAAAAGAAACAAAAAAGGCAATGGGAAGAATTCGCTGACTCCTTGGGATTATGTTCCTATTAATAGAGTGATTTGCTGTCACGATTCAGTAGAAAATGAATAATTTAAGTGAAACAAGCAGGCTGAAGGCCTATTTTAGACCTTTTGCCAGTGGTTCATTTTAGGCAGAGAAATATATTGAAAATTTTGAAAGTATTCTTGACATCTACTGGAAAATTAGCAGATGTTTTTGCTGGTTTGTAATGCATCAGAAATGATTATAGTAAAAATAGGATGGAGAAAGGAAAAGAGCCATGTATGTAGAAAATAAAAACTGGTGAAATTCACATTGTACTTGGAGTTGGGGTAGGCTATACTTTAAAGGACATTATAACCTGTGATTTGGTCTCACTGAAGCAGAAAGTGGAGTCTCAGATATTTATGTTGGGACTAAAGGTGAACACCCTATCCGGAATGATAAATGCAGTCACTGTAGTCTTATAGGTTTGCTAGCCATAGACTCATAGTATCTGACCACAAAGTAATTCCAGTTAATTAACATATTACAAGCATATGTGTTATGAGTGCCAGAGTACAATAATTACTAGAAACAGACTGTGTATTCTATTTTACTATGAGCTCTGAGGCCTACCATACTGTGCTGTACATCTTTTAAAGTGTAGTATGGCCCAGAGGATAAGAACCATTAAATAAGTAGTTGGAGAATGGGGGTGTCTTGTGCTTTGATTAGCGATGGTAGGGTGAGTGTTTGGATGTTTATAGGAAAGGGTTGCTAAGACAGGTCATACTTTGTGGGAAGAAAGATATAACTCCCAAATCCATGGGAAAAAGCAAATCTAACTGGGGTAAGCAAGACATAATGTTATAAATGAATCAGAGGATACAAGATCTGGATCATCTTCACCACTCTGCTCCAATTTTAGTAGGTAGGAGTTCAAACAAGGAAGTTTCACCTTCACCATCCATAAGGAAACATATTCCCAAATCAGTAGAGCTTTAATTTTATTTACTACTATTAAATATCTGGATAAGTATGCTGAAATAAGAAACAAAAGGTAATCTGCAAAAGGAGTCGCCAATGGAAACAGCAACAAAGAAGCTACCAAAATACTTCAGAAAATATATGTCAAAAGTTTAAAAACTTTAGTCTGCAACCATAAATATAATGCACTTCATCCATACTGTAGAACATCACACTATGTAAATTTAAAATCTCCACCATGCATGCATAATTAAGCAAGTATTTGCATTTTAAAGGTACATACTTATTAAAATATATAGTGTAGCAACTTTCCAGAAACTAACTATAACAGTTCCTGAAATGAAAAGACAATGAATTGTATATATTTTAATCATAAATTGCAAAAGTAAAAGTCATTAAAATTCACAGAATTAGTTTTAAATTTTTTTTGAATACATCCACATATATATAACAAAAAATTATAGCATCAAAGTGAATTTTTTTTCATATTTGCCAAGTATATTTCATATTATCAAACAGTTTTATGGGTTACTTTAAAAATGCATAATACATGATTTAAAAATTATAAAGTGAATTGCAAAATGACTGACACAATATAAGTATCAGATATTGATGAAATATAATCACAATTTAGCTGCCCTTAACCTCAATATGTGGATAATAGAAATACATTCAACTGAACCTGGTTTGCTAGTGGCATTTAGTCGGAACTGCCAGATAAGTTGCTTGAATTCTAGCTTAGTTTTCCAAGCTCCTGCCCCTGGGTTACAGCTGACCATATGGACTATTCCAAAATCATTTTTTTTTTAAATCTGAACAGTTCAAGGAATATTTACAAAGCACATTGTTCTCATTTACTTTCTTTATTTCATAAATAACCCCACAAATTCTCTTGCAAATGTTTTTCCATCTTGCCAATATAAAATGCAGGGCATGTTGAGTATTAAGCTAAACAGACAATGCCGCAGTTGCACACTTATCATTACACAGACTTACAGTGAAATTCATACCATTGTCTAATTTTAAGTTTGACCCAACTAATATGCAATGACACTGTCCAAAATTAACACATTTAGAGGTATCCCTATGTGCCCTTGTTAGACCCCTTTTTAAATTGCTATACTCAAATGTTTTTTTAAAGAAAATGTTTTTTTATGCCTAGACAGTCTAATATCATATTAAATATTCCATTTATTCCTAATATTTTTCTTAATTGTATTTGAACCAGCATGTAAAATTGAAACCCTTTCAAATTAAATTTTGTCTTGAGCATTGATGTCATCTTGTCCAGTTCTGTTAGAACATGTATCACAAGCACCCTCACCGAAAATAAGTCTATATTCATGTCCCTTAGTCTGGTATCATCAAGACTGGTGTCATCTATTACTTTGTAGGGTCTCCCCTATCAAAAAGCACATGCTCAAGCTTCTTCTTTTTTATCTCAAATGTTAAGTTGTCAGACATCATTCGTGACAATCTAATAAACTGTCATTTAATGAGAATTATCTTTTATGTATGAGGGTGGTTAGTCTGGTAGTATAAATAATATTTACTAAAGGTTGGTTTCCTATAAATATTTGAAATAAATCCAGCTTGGTATTTTGAAATATTTGTATCTAAATAGTTTATTTAAGAGTTATTATAATTATAAGTAAATCTGAAAAATCCAGTGGTTGTTTTTAAAAATTATATAAAACCATCAACCATAACGTTAGGTCCTGACCACACAACAAAAATGGCATTAAGGTATCTCAAATACAATTTATAATATGAAAAAATCTAATATTTTAAGAAATATACTTTGTTTTCCAACCTTTCATTACCAGATTTGCATAAATGAGGACACAAACCGCCCCAATTACTACCCTCTTAGTCTGTAAAACCTTTTCAAAAAAGATGAAATTATTACCCAAAATAAGATTTATAAAATTGGTAATAAGTTTAATGTCTATTGAAGAGTAAGAAAGCATAATTCATAATAGACTCATAAAAATCCATAGCATTTTGTGGAATACATGTAAATAAATCAGTTATATCAATAAGCAAATACCGAACATTGGTATCACATGCATTATTTTTTATTCTTCTTTGGAAATATCATGAATTTTTAAGCATTCTTTAAATCCCAAAGAAACATAAGGTGTCGCTGCTCAATGCTAGAAGCCTAAACAAGAAACTCTACACCCTACTAGCTCTCTTCCTTTTGAGAATATAGACATCATACCATTACTGAGATATGTTTTAAATCCGCAGAAAGTACTCTGGCAGTCAAAGGTTTCAACGTCTTCCACAACATATTTAGACCATCAGCTGCACAGACAGGGGCAAGAGACAGAGCAGTGTCAATCTGTATTAGCATCATTCATAACTATACATTGGTTAAACAGGATAGTGCCCTGGAATTTATCCACATGCGAATCACCATAGGCAAAGTCCTATACCATTTTATTTATTTATTTATTTATTTATTTGCAGTTGGTTTACCAGGATAGTCCATTCGGCCATTTGAACCCATTTTCAATGGAGTCCTGGGGAGAAAATCTCCAATAACAATCTTGGTTACAATAGTTTAAAGGTGATATTTATACAAAGGTTGTAGTTTTGAGCAAAACATTTACAATTGATACAGCAAACATTACAAATAATGCAGACTAGTGATGAGGTTGAAATTGAAACAGACTGGCAATAAAACATTGCATTGTGGCAGTTGAGAGGCATTTCTTATTAGGAATATACAGATAACAGTTACAGTTTGATGCATTATTTACAAATAGCATATAGGTAACAGGAATATAAATTTATGGAGAGTTGATAGGAGAAAGTTTTTGATGAGAATAGAGATTGCGAGAGAGAGAGAGAGAAGGAAACTGAAGCATGGAATGACGGGAAGAAGGAGTTTGCTATCATTAGTTATGTGTGGAGAGAGCAGGAACATTCCCACTGGGATATTAGATGTGCGTGAAGAGATTTTTTGAAACAGTAATGGTTAGAAGTGATACAAATGGAAGGTGGTAGGGAGTTCCAGAGACGTGCTAGACCATAAGATAGAAGATTTTTGCCTGGTGGATGGGATGGTTTGTACACTTCTATTAGATTTTGATTATTGGACCTTAATACTCGATCAGGTAGGTGTATCTTAAAGGTAGAAGAGAGGGATGGACAGAAGGAGGGGTTGAAAATGAGCTTGTGTGCAAGAGTTAGTTGAGTATAGATGAGATGATTTGGAAGTTCTAGCCATTTTAGTTTTTGGAGAGACGACAGTGATGGGAGGAGGACTTATGGCTGGTAGCAAATTTGGCAATTTTGTTGTAGCAGGAGGAAAGTTGTGTTTTTAGAGAGGATTGTAGGTTAGTGAGATGAGGCGTTCTGTAGAGAAGAGAGGGGATAAGAAAGGAAGTAGAGAGAGTTACTTTAGTGGCAGGTGTAAGGTAATGATTTTGTCGGTAGAGCATGCCTAGTTTTTGATGGGTTTTTTTGATATTTAGTTGTAAATGGGAGTGGAATTTAAGCTGGTTATCGATTTGGACCCCAAGTAATTTGGTCTCTGATACCAGTTCCAGAGGTATATTGTTTTGGCTAGTAATAGTGAAAGAGTTTAAGTTGAATGAGGTAGCTTTAGAGGGAGTAAATACCATTAGTTTGGTTTTAGAGGCATTTAATGCAAGGTGGTTTCTTTTCATCCATAATTCAGTGGTTGAAAAAGCTTCTTGCGTAAGTTTCAGGAGTATAAGGGTAGATGTGGCAGAGCAGATGATAGTTGAATCATCTGCATATTGAATGATATTTGAGAAAGGAATAGAGTTCCGGAAATCATTTATAAATATATTAAAAAGAAGAGGACCTAATATGGAACCTTGGGGAACTCCGGTTGGGGTATTAAGAAATGAGGAGGTGGCCTTTTTCCATTTTACTGCTTGATATCAGTTAGATAAGTAGCTGGAGAACCAGTTCAAGGAAGGAGGGGATAGGTTAAGTTTAGAGAGTTTAGTTAAAAGCAGGCTATGTGAGATAGTATCGAAGGCTTTAGAAAAGTCAAGTAGTAGGGTGGAAACAATAAGGCCAGAGTCCCGGGCTTTATTAATAGTTTCAAGGAAGGAGAGAAGGGCAGTCATAGTACTGTGATGTGGCCTGAATCCATGTTGTGTTGGTGTTAGTAGCTGATTATCTAAGAGGTGTGGAAGAAGTTGTTGTATGCATTTTTCTAAGAGTTTAGAGATAGGAGACAGGATAGCAATGGGACGGAAGTTGGTAACATTTTTATTGTTGCCTCCTTGATGTAATGGTATAATGAAGGCCTTTTTCCAAATTTTGGGTACTATGCTTTCCTGGATTGAACGGTTAATTAGAATGCTAATGGGGTAGGTGACTGCTTCAGCAGCTAGGCTAAGAAAATACGCAGGGATATTATCAGGCACATTGGAGCATGGCTTCAATTTCTGGAGGAGTTTTTTTATAGTAGAAGTGGGTATAGGTTTTAATGAAAAGAGAGGACACTGGGAAGGGGGGTATTGGTGGGTGATGATGGAGAGGGGGGAGAGAGAGGTGGAGAAGGGGTGAAGGATACGGAGTTAGTGGAGGAGAGTGAAGGAGTGGTGGAAGTACAGGGAAGAGTGGTGGTAGAGGAGGAAGGAGGTGATGTGGAGAGAGTGGTGGTGTTAGAGAAAGATGAAGTAAGTTTAGAAATAGAGTCAATGAAAAAAGAGTTAAATTGGGTGGCTAAGTCAGAGTCAGGAGCATTAGGGTCAGGGAAGGGGGTGTCTAGTTTGCCGGGGTTAAGGAGAGTGGAGATACCTTTCCAGAATTTCTGAGGGTTGTTTTGTTGTTGTTTTGTAGTATAGAGAAATAGTTTTGTTGGTCGGAAATGATGAGCTTTTTTACTTTATTTCAAAGTATTTTGTATTCATGAAGGGTGAGGGGAGACCTGTTTTTTAGGTAATGAGCCCAGGCTTTATCTCTGTGCTGCATAGTAGCTAGTGTGTTTTTAGTAAGCCAAGCGGCTGTTTTAGTTTTTATTCTTTTTGTCTTTATGGGAGCATGGTAGTCTAGAACTTTTAAGAATGAGGTGTTGAAGTGAGCAACTGCGTTGTTGAGAGGTAATGTTTTTAGACAGTTCCAGTTTATAGCTTTTAGATAGTTAGTGAAGGATGTTGCGTTAAAGGTTTTTTGGTTACGAATGGTAATATAGTTATGGGAACAATGTAAGGATAAATGGAGTCGATATGTAAAGATGGGAAGATGGTCACTAAGAGGATCAGAAAGAGTACCACTGTCAGAGAAGTATTGAGGATGTGAGACTAGAATCCAGTCCAAAATACTGCCACTGGAGAGGTTTTTTGAGGGGTATGTTATAGAGTTAATTAGTTGTGAAAAATTGTAGAGGTTGATGTTAAGTGTGTTTGTTGGAGACTGAATGGAAGCCCAGTAAATATTCACATCTCCTAATATTATTGTTTCGTTACTGATGTTGGTGGAGAGCCAGGAGAGGATGTGTTCAAGTGTAGAAATATTATCCCCTGGGGGGATATAGAGGGAAGCTATACATATGTGCTTGTGTTTGTTAATTTGAAGTATTGCTAGGAGAGGTTCAGCGTTATTAAAGAGTGGAGTAGGCTTATTATAGGGAGTGACTAATAAGGAGGATGAGTATAGGAGAGCTACTCCTCCCCCTTTTTTGTGGGATCTATCTTTTCTAATGATAGAGTAATTTGGTGATGTAATTTCAGAGTCCTTTATATGGGGTTTTAGCCATGTTTCTGAGATGGATAGGATGTCAGGTTTGTTATGAATTAGCCAGGCATGGAGGTTTGGGATTTTATTAACTATACTTTGGGAATTTAAAGAAGTAAGTAATATGGACTTGTCTGTAGTGGATGAGTTGGGTGGGCCAGGGTTGGGATGGATGTCACCTGATAGTAGACTGCAGATCAGATATGAGATTGGGTTAGAGAGGTAATAGCACAGTTTGGAGTGTAGGTCGGATTCAGGTGAAATTTTTAAGGGTTTGCTAGTTATCAGTGGGGTTGAAGGTTTATGTGTGGTGATAAGTTTGTATGGAAAAAGTAGGATGTTTGTTATAGGATAAAGGTGGGGGGAGATTGGGGTGCAAGAATGTGGTAGAGAGTAGGTAAGATGGTTAGTTACATGGAAGGAGTGTGAATGGTATGGAGTGTGGGGCTGGGTGAGGTAGTAAAGATAGGATAGTTTGAGATGTAGAAATAGTAGATAGGGGATTTGTGAGTGTATAGAGAGCATGATGGAATAGGCTTCTTAGGGTTACTATTTTTGTATAGTGTCAGTGGTCAAGAGAGGATATATCTAGAGTAGCTAGTATGTTCCTAATGGAGGGGGAGGGTTGAAGAGTTAAGTGAGGGATTAGTGTGGGTATAGTAGGGAGTGGTTGTGGAGAGGATGACGAGGCCTAATTGTATTGATGGGATCCAATAGGTGAGGAGGGTTGCATAATTTGAGCGGGAAAAGGGAATGGGTGTTACTAGTGAGGTGGAGACTGATTGATGTGGGAAGGCAGTGGGTGTGGTTATGGGAGAATAAAGGAAGAGGTGCTGGGGGCGAGTGAAATTTGGGGGCCGGGTAGGGGCGGGGAGTGAGCCGCTAGGTGAATGGAGCGGGTAAAACCATGAAGAGCAGGAGAAGATCAAGAACCAATCAGTAAAGTGTGGAGTTGCAGAAGGGTAAGTACAGGGAACATATAGTTAATAGGATAGAGTGGGTAAAAATATGTGAGACAGAATAAATCAGGAAAAGTTATAGCCTGAAGAGAGAACCAGTGGTGAGAGAATTGAAGTCAGGATAGTGGTAAGATAGTGCCATCTAGTGGGCGCATGCTGAAGTGCACTTGTAACCCATCTGGGCAATCCCTGGACTAGATGGGTTGAGGGAAGACAGGGGCTACTATAAATCAGGGAACTGGATGAGGGGGGAGTGCAGAGATACAATAAGAGAAGAGTTGGGCTGCTAGCTTATTAGGCAAGGGAGCGTACTGAACACCAAGCAGGGCCTAAAAGCAATACAATTCAAGGTCTAGCAGCAGAGGCACATACTTCCTTAAGTCCTTCTGGGAGAAGCCTGGTTCAGTACAGTTTGTTTTACTTGGTTGAGCGACAGGTTGAACTGGTGTTGGAATAGTTTGGGCCAAGTGTCCACCCAGACGTATTCACTGTGGGTAGTTCAGGGCAGGATGGGACAGCTGAAGAACAGGAGAAAAAGTTGAGAGAGGAATTGTAGTATAGTAATATAGAAGCACATTAACTCAAATAGTCATAATTTACAGGTATCAAGCATATATTGCAACAAACAATAACAAAAGTCAAAGTATCAAATGAGTTGAAGATAAAACCTATAAGCCAATAGTTTATACCAACCCAGCAACTTCTGAGAAAAACAAGACAAATATGAGCTTTCTTTCAGTTAACTACAAATACATTAGCAAGGGAGAGGTATAGTACGCATTATACAAATACTAAATGTAGGCAAAATGTAAAGCAAAGTCGCTAATATGCATGTAGAATATAAACACCTACAAGACTAGAATACTGGACACTAAAGTATGGGCCTTCAATTGTGGTCGATTGTAGAGCAGTGCCACACAGCCTGTTTAGTTAGTAATTAAGTAGGTCACAATGCTATATTTTTGCTTCTAGGTGGCCCTTTTCACTAATGTTGGTAAGAAACCCCTTGCCAAAAGTTAATACCTATAAAGAGTTGTAATGGAAATAGGAGCAGCTAAGTTATTACAAGAGCAAACGACTCTAATTTCTACAAATATGAATTATAAAAAGTCTTAGGAATAATTCAGTTATTATGCCTTGCAATGCACTGTGCCAAACACCTAGTACTTAGAACACAATGTGCCTAAAACTCAGTAGAGAGTATGCTAGGAATGTAAAAGGTACAAAATATCTATTACCAGCCTACTGGAATTTTGTCCCTAATAGGTACAAAATATCTATTACCAGCCTCTATATGCAAACTTTGAGAGGGACAAAATAGAAAACTGAAAACTTCCTAGTGGTACAAGTATGCGAGTCAGCGTTAAAGTATACGATACAACGCTTCTTTGTTAAGCACGTGCGAGAGCTAGCAAGTGCAAAGTATGATTAAATATGTTCTAAAGTGATTAATATCATAGTTATAAAAGAAACAAAATAGAACACATTTTTTTGTAAAGAGCGTTAGCATTAAACATTTGAATCAAGTTAAATATTGCTGAAACATTCAATTTTGAAAATAGCCATACAAAAATACGAAGGACAATGTCGTGATATCATGTACACTATCAATTATAACATAAGCATTTAGAGGGGAAAAGCATTCCTTAATAAATTACATTTATGGACTTTGGGGTTTACAGTACAAATGAACTCGGACGCTCTACGGCGTTTACAACAACGGATAGAGGTTATAAAAGAGACAATAACCCTACACAACTGTTTGTGTTCTATACAACGTATAATAAACCAAAAACAACTGTTTTGTAAATGATTGTAGATATGGGGCGTTCCAGATAACGCTCTTACAGACAAGGCTGAATACAAATGGAATATGGATTATTGTATCAATAAGCAGCACATTTCAATATAACAGACAAATCTCAGATGGAAGTTATATCGGATTACGCACTTGTCATTAGGAGCGCGATGATATTTAAACAATTTACAACATTTAAATGCAGATAGATACAAAAGTTGTACTTACTATAGGTGTAGACGCTCAGCCAAGAACGCACAGCAGCCAAAAGCGGGCAAGGTTTAAAAATGACACTCAAAAGTTGGGAGGGAGTTTATAAGTATAGGAGGATAGTCAGGGAGAGGGTGGGAGGAGCAGGGATAGGGGGAGGCAGGTAAGGACTGGAAGAGCTGTCAATCAGTAGCTATGGGGAGTAGAGAAATTAGCAATATCCAGTAGATGGGTGGGTTCAGATGGTGAGGAGAGATTCCAGAGTAGGGCTAGGCAGTGGAGAATAATAATATCACAGGCTATATTATAAACTGGATTTGAGAGGAGAGAGCTGGAGAAGGAGCAATACAGCATATGTCAGGTTAGAGTTATAAAAGAGATGGGGGGGGAGAGAGAAAAGCAATGGAACACAGTATGATAATAGGAACAGCAGAGCCAAGGAGAGCAGGAGAAGATTAAGAACCAATCAGTAGAGTGTGGAGTTGCAGAAGGGTGAGTACAGGGAACATATACTTAATAGGATAGAGTGGGTAAAAATATGTGAGACAGAATCAATCAGGAAAAGTTATAGCCTGAAGAGAGAAGCAGTGGTGAGAGAATTGAAGTCAGGATAGTGGTAAGAGTTCGCTATCTAGTGGACACATGCTGAAGTGCACTTGTAACCCACCTGGGCAGTCCCTGGACTAGACGGGTTGAGGGAAGACAGGGCCTACTATAAATCAGGGAACTGGATGAGGGGGGAGTGCAGAGATACAATAAGGGAAGAGTTGGGCTGCTGGCTTATTAGGCAAGGGAGCGTACTGAACACCTAGCAGGGCCTAAAAGCAATACAATTCGCCAAGTCCTCACTAAAAGAATCACAGGCCTAAAGCAGATGCCCTACGCTGACCGCCTTAAAAAACTCCAGCTATACTCTGTCGCATATCGTCTACTCAGAGGCGATCTCTGCTTAACATACAAGGCCATGTCAAACCCAGAGCTGTTGGACATGCTACACTTAAAGAAATCCCAATCCCTCAGAGCTACACGCTCCAGGGATCTAAACCTTGTCATCACAATAAACAAAACATGCTGGAGGGATAGGTTCCTGACCCAGAGACTCCCCAGACTCTGGAATAGATTGCCTATACATGTCAAGCAGAGTGCCTCTTTGGACCTCTTCAAGAGGAACCTTGTCGATTGGATGGGAGAAAGGAAATTCACCCCAGGGATCACGTCAGTCGCCCTGCTAGACAGGGGTCCAGGAAAGTAAAAATGTGGGAAGAAATAGCCAGGGAATTGTTATGGCTAGGCTTGTATAGGCCCTAGGGCTGATAGCCTAGTACCAACCTATGAACCTATGAACCTATGAATTCAAAGTTTAGCAGCAGATGCACATACTTCCTCAAGTCCTTCTGCGAGAAGCCTGGTTCAGTACAGTTTGTTTTACTTGGTTGAGCAACAGGTTGAACTGTTGTTAGAATAGTTTGGGCCAAGTGTCCACCCAGGCGTATTCACTGTGGGTAGTTCAGGGCAGGACGGGACAGCTGAAGAACAGGAGTAAAGGTTGAGAGAGGAATTGTAGTTTAGTAATATAGAAGCACATTAACTCAAATAGTCATAATTTACAGGTATCAAGCATATATTGCAACAAACAATAACAAAAGTCAAAGTATCAAATGAGTTGAAGATAAAACCTATAAGCCAATAGTTTATACCAACCCAGCAACTTCTGAGAAAAACAAGACAGATAGGTTCATAGGTTCATACTAGGCTCTCTGCCCAAGGGCATTTATAAGCCTAGCCCAGAATTTTGTGGCTTTCGCCACCCCTTAGTTTGAAGGAAACTATGTCCATTATTTTGCTGTGCCTCTGTCAAGCAGTGACACTGAGGCAATCCCTGGGGTATATCTGCGATCTCCCATCCAATGGTCAAGATTTCTTTTGAACAAGTCCAGCGAGGTGCTCTGCCTCACATGTACCGGGATTTTGTTCCACAGCATAGGGAGTCTCTGGGTGATGAATCTGTCCCTCCAGTTTGTCCTATTAATAACCGTGTCAAGGTTTAAGTCTCCCGCCCTTGTAGTTCTGAGGGATCTAGAATTTTTGAGGTGAAGCATGTTCATCAAATCTGGGTTTGACATGGCCTTGTATGTCAGGCACAGGTCACCTCTGAGCAAGCGGTAAGCGACTGAATAGAGCTGGAGTTCTTTCAGTCGGGCAGCATAAGACATATTTTTGAGACCCTTTATCCTTTTGGTGAGGAACTTTTGGGGCCTTTCCAGCTGCTGCAGGTGTCGGATCAGATACATTCCGAATGGGGCATTGTACTCAATCATTGGTCTGATGAGTGATGTGTACAGGGGGACGATGATCTCCCTTGATCTAGATGTGAATCCCTTCATGATCAGGTGGGCAACGTAGAAGGTCTTCCTAACTACTTTAGCAACGTGAGTGTCAAATGAAAAGTTGCTGTCAACCTGGGTCCCCAGATCCCTGACAACCTCTTCTGTGCTCAGTGGATTGCCACCTATATGGTAGCTAGGGGTAACCTTGTTTTTCCCGAAGGGTATGACTATGCATTTCTTGGCGTTTAACTTTAGGCCATGGCTCTGGCACCAATTATCCATTTCTGTGAGACCCTTCTGAAGGATATCTGTGTCAGATGTGTTCTCGACTATGGCGCCCAGTTTGCAGTCATCTGCAAACTTTGTCAGCCATAACCCTCCTGTGTTTGCTTGTACTTCTGAAAAGTAGATGCCGAACAAGAGTGGGCCCAGGACTGAGCCCTGTGGGACACCACTTGTGACAGGCTTTGAGTCTGACATGGCACCAGCAACTTTGAACCTGTGGGTTCTGTCACTTAGCCAGTTTGCAACCCATCTTGTGATGTATGGGTTTACATTTAAGCTGATGAGTTTTTCAATGATACCTGAGTGGGGTATTGTGTTGAAAGCCTTTGCCAGGTCGAGGTAGGCTGTATGGACTGCCTTTCCCTCATCAATGGCCTTGGTGACTGTTTCAAAAAAGTCAACCAAGTTTAAAAGGCATGATCTGCCTTTGACAAAGCCAAACTGGGTTGGATCCAAAGTCTGCAAGTTCCCTATGTCTTTATTTATGAGTTCCATTATGATCCTCTCCATAGCTTTGCAGATCAGGCTTGTCAAGCTGATGGGACGGTAATTTCCAGGGTCGGTGGAGGCACCGCCTTTGTGAAGTGGGACCACAGTTGCCGTGCGCCACTCCTTGGGTGCGTATCCTGAGGTGAGGCTAAGATTAAACAGCTGTCCTAACTGCGGGTTTAATTCCTCATTGAGTTCATGGAGCACACAGCCGGGGACACCATCCGGTCCAATGGATGCTGTGTTTTTCGCCTTGGAGAGAGCAGTTCTCACCTGGGCGTTAGAGATGTTTGGGGGGCTACAATCCTCTGGTATAGATATCTCTCCTTTTGTGGGGGGGGGAGTTTGCACTGAACCTGTCAGCCAGTATGTTGGCAATGTCTGTAGGTTCAGTAATTTTCACATCATTTTGAGCTAATTCTGAGCATATCTGGGAGTTTCCTCCCAGGTTTCTAACATAGCTAAAGAAGGCCTTATGATTGTCTTTTGAGTCCTTAGCAATTTTTCTCTCAAAATTTGCCTTGGATGATTTTATCAGAGCTCTTAGGTTTTTACTTATAATGATCAAAGGTGTCTTACCTTTTAAGGATTTTGCTCTATCTTGTAGCAGCTTCCTCCTTTTGCTGTAGAGCTTGTTTATGGCTGGGGTCCACCAGACTGGATGCTTGCCTTTGGTACAAAGAGTCTTTGTTTTGTTTGGGATTGTCTGATCCATGCAGTCCTGTAGGTGCTGGTAGAAGGCATTTGTAAGTGATTCAGTGGCTTGAGTAATGTTTTCCGTCGGCTCGGGGGCCTTAAAAGAGACCACACTAGTCTTTAGAAGTGTGAAGTCGGCTTTTGAGAAGTTCTTCACTGTGGTCTTTTTTATCTCAGGTGGGGGCGGGATGAGGACCTCCAGTGAGATTAGTTTATGATCTGATCTCACCAGTGAGGGGTATACTTCTGGTGTTGAACATTGTGATCCCATGTTCGTGATGATGAGATCAAGTATGTTTTCACCTCTTGTGGGGATGGTGACTAGTTGTTCCATGGCATTTGAGTTTATGAACTCCAGGAACCTTTGGGCTAGAGTGTTTGGGCTTGAGTAGTGATCCCAGTCTATATTAGGGTAGTTGAAGTCACCTAGTATGATGGTGTTTGGAGATACATTTATCCCTCCAGTGTTTTCAGGAAAGCTATGTGAGGTTCCTGAGTTTGAGAGGGTGGCCTGTAACATGCTACAAATTGCAGAGCAGTCTTGCCTATGGTTAATTGCACCTGGATGGTCTCTGATGCATCGTGCGTTGCCACCAACCTTGAGGTGTGGGTGTCCTTGATGAATATGGACACCCCCCTCCTTTCTTGGTGTTGTCCGGATTTTGGGGCCGGAACGCATGATATAAGGTAAAACCTGATAGTGCTGGGGTGCTCTCAGGAGCCTTGAACCAGGTTTCAGTCACAGCACAGACATCGATGTTCTCCATACTGAGAAGGGCCTCAAGT
Source organism: Protopterus annectens (assembly GCF_019279795.1). NCBI lineage: Eukaryota > Metazoa > Chordata > Ceratodontiformes > Protopteridae > Protopterus > Protopterus annectens. The sequence continues at coordinate 793,789,466 of NC_056745.1, forward strand.
GCATGCATCTTGAGGTTGAGACTTCTGGCATTGAGCAGCATTACCCTTAGTTTTTCCTTTTTGTGTTCTAGGGTGGTAGGTTTAGAATTTGAGCCTTGCCTAAAAAGGCACTATAGGGTTGGCAAGAGCCTTTGCCAATATCCGAAGCCCAGGGTGACAGGTGCAAGCCGTCCCTTGCGAAGCAGCGTGGCTTGTCCAGCATGTCATCCCAGGCAGACAGACATTGGATCCCCTTTGAATGACACCAGAGTTTAAGCCAATTATTAAAGCTGATCATCTTATCTCTGTATAGTGGCATCATTCTTGGTGAAGGTAGGATACTGCTCAAGGTCAGGGTCATACCTGCCTGGGCTACATAATCAGAGAGCTCCTCAATGTCTCTTTTCATGTAGTCCAAGGAGGTACATCTCAGGTCGTTTACACCAGCGTGGACAATGACTGAGTCATACTTGTACCTGCTGTTGAGAGACCTGAGTGCTTGCGTTATGTGGCGGATTCTAGCGCCCGACAGGCAGCTTACTGTGACCTTCTCCTTACTCAATCTGGTGAGCAGGACGTCAGTGTGTCTGACTATGGAGTCACCAATGACGAGTGTGTCTGGCATTGTGTTTGGCCTTAAGGGCTGTGACTGTTTGGCACACTGACTGTGTGGTCTATGTATTGCATGTGCTGTGTCCTGAGGTGGTAGTTGTTTGGGTGTCTGCTTTGGTGGCCTCTGCTGTTTTGGTAGATTTTTGATCAGAGCCTCCGAGTATGTCTTTGTGTGTTTATGTGTATGATTTGAAGTTGTGATAGTACTATGTGAGTCTGGGTATGTGGTGTGTGTGGTTACCTTCTCCTCCTGTCTGGTCTTGCCAGTCCTATGTTGAGAGAGCTCAGCCTCCAGTTTGGCTGTATAGTTGCATCTCTCGCATGTATTTGTGTTTCGTGGGAGAAGGAGAGGGTTGTCTGTGTACATGAGGCAATTGTAACATTGCCTCAATATTCCCAGGTTCACCAGCTGAGCAGGAGAGGACACTAGCAACTGATCCCTCGACATGCTAGAAGGAATAGACAAAAACTTAAAAGAAGACTCCGGGGGATGTGGGTGATCGAGAAGGGTGAGCTTCCTTTCAGTTAACTACAAATACATTAGCAAGGGAGAGGTATAGTACGCATTATACAAATACTAAATATAGGCAGAATGTAAAGCAAAGTCGCTAATATGCATGTAGAATATAAACACCTACAAGACTAGAATACTGGACACTAAAGTATGGGCCTTCAATTGTGGTCGATTGTAGAGCAGTGCCACACAGCCTGTTTAGTTAGTAATTAAGTAGGTCACAATGCTATATTTTTGCTTCTAGGTGGCCCTTTTCACTAATGTTGGTAAGAAACCCCTTGCCAAAAGTTAATACCTATAAAGAGTTGTAATGGAAATAGGAGCAGCTAAGTTATTACAAGAGCAAACAACTCCAATTTCTACAAATATGAATTATAAAAATTCTTAGGAATAATTTAATTATTATGCCTTGCAATATACTGTGCCAAGTGCCTAGTACTTAGAACACAATGTGCCTAACACTCAGTAGAGAGTATGTTGTGAATGTAAAAGGTACAAAATAACTATTACCAGCCTACTGGTATTTTGTTTCTAATAGGTACAAAATATCTATTACCAGCCTCTGTATGCAAACTCTGAGAGGGACAAAACAGAAAACTGAAAACTTCCTAGTGGCACAAGTATGCGAGTCGGCGTTAAAGTATATGATACAGCGCTTCTTTGTTAAGCACGTGCGAGACCTAGCAAGTGCAGAGTATGATTAAATCTGTTCTAAAGTGATTAATATCATAGTTATAAAAGAAACAAAATAGAGCACATTTTTTGTAAAGAGCATTAGCATTAAACATTTGAATCAAGTTAAATATTGCTGAAACACTCAATTTTGAAAATAGCCATACAAAAATACGAAGGACAATGTTGTGATATCATGTACACTATCAATTATAACATAAGCATTTAGAGAGGAAAAGCATTCCTTAATAAATTACATCTATGGACGTTGGGGTTTACAGTACAAATGAACTCGGACGCTCTACGGCGTTTACAACAACGGATAGAGGTTATAAAAGAGACAATAACCCTACACAATTGTTTGTGTTCTATACAATGTATAATAAACCAAAAAAAACTGTTTTGTAAATGATCGTAGATATGGGGCGTTCCAGATAACGCTCTTACGGGCAAGGCTGAATACAAATGGAATATGGATTATTGTATCAATAAGCAGCACATTTCAATATAACAGACAAATCTCAGATGGAAGTTATATCGGATTATGCGCTTATCATTAGGAGCGCGATGATATTTAAACAATTTACAACAATTAAATGCAGATAGATACAAAAGTTGTACTTACTATAGGTGTAGACGCTCAGCCAAGAACGCACAGCAGCCAAAAGCGGGCAAGGTTTAAAAATGGCGCCCAAAGGTTGGGAGGGAGTTTATAAGTATAGGAGGATAGTCAGGGAGAGGGTGGGAGGAGCAGGGATAGGGGGAGGCAGGTAAGGACCGCAAGAGCTGTCAATCAGTAGCTATGGGGAGTAGAGAAATTAGCAATATCCAGTAGATGGGTGGGTTCAGATGGTGAGGAGAGATTCCAGAGTAGGGCTAGGCAGTGGAGAATAATAATATCACAGGCTATATTATAAACTGGATTTGAGAGGAGAGAGAGATGGAGAAGGAGCAATACAGCATATGTCAGGTTAGAGTTATAAAAGAGATGGGGGGGGGAGAGAGAAAAGCAATGGAACACAGTATGATAATAGGAACAGCAGAGCCAAGGAGAGCAGGTGAAGATCAAGAACCAATCAGTAAAGTGTGGAGTTGCAGAAGGGTGAGTACAGGGAACATATAGTTAATAGGATAGAGTGGGTAAAAATATGTGAGACAGAATAAATCAGGAAAAGTTATAGCCTGAATTGAGAACCAGTGGTGAGAGAATTGAAGTCAGGATAGTGATAAGAGAGTGCCATCTAGTGGACACATGCTGAAGTGCACTTGTAACCCACCTTGGCAGTCCCTGGACTAGATGGGTTGAGGGAAGACAGGGCCTACTATAAATCAGGGAACTGGATGAGGGGGGAGTGCAGAGATACAATAAGATAAGAGTTGGGCTGCTGGCTTATTAGGCAAGGGAGCATACTGAACACCTAGCAGGGCCTAAAAGCAATACAATTCAAAGTTTAGCAGCAGATGCACATACTTCCTTAAGTCCTTCTGGGAGAAGCCTGGTTCAGTACAGTTTGTTTTACTTGGTTGAGCGACAGGTTGAACTGGTGTTAGAATAGTTTGGGCCAAGTGTCCACCCAGGCGTATTCACTGTGGGTAGTTCAGGGAAGGACGGGACAGCTGAAGAACAGGAGTAAAGGTTGAGAGAGGAATTGTAGTTTAGTAATATAGAAGCACATTAACTCAAATAGTCATAATTTACAGGTATCAAGCATATATTGCAACAAACAATAACAAAAGTCAAAGTATCAAACGAGTTGAAGATAAAACCTATAAGCCAATAGTTTATACCAACCCAGCAACTTCTGAGAAAAGCAAGACAGATATGAGCTTCCTTTCAGTTAACTACAAATACATTAGCAAGGGAGAGGTATAGTACGCATTATACAAATACTAAATGTAGGCAGAATGTAAAGCAAAGTCGCTAATATGCATGTAGAATATAAACACCTACAAGACTAGAATACTGGACACTAAAGTATGGGCCTTCAATTGTGGTCGATTGTAGAGCAGTGCCACACAACCTGTTTAGTTAGTAATTAAGTAGGTCACAATGCTATATTTTTGCTTCTAGGTGGCCCTTTTCACTAATGTTGGTAAGAAACCCCTTGCCAAAAGTTAATACCTATAAAGAGTTGTAATGGAAATAGGAGCAGCTAAGTTATTACAAGAGCAAACAACTCCAATTTCTACAAATATGAATTATAAAAATTCTTAGGAATAATTTAATTATTATGCCTTGCAATATACTGTGCCAAGTGCCTAGTACTTAGAACACAATGTGCCTAACACTCAGTAGAGAGTATGCTATGAATGTAAAAGGTACAAAATAACTATTACCAGCCTACTGGTATTTTGTTTCTAATAGGTACAAAATATCTATTACCAGCCTCTGTATGCAAACTCTGAGAGGGACAAAACAGAAAACTGAAAACTTCCTAGTGGCACAAGTATGTGAGTCGGCGTTAAAGTATACGATACAACGATTCTTTGTTAAGCACGTGCGAGACCTAGCAAGTGCAGAGTATGATTAAATCTGTTCTAAAGTGATTAATATCATAGTTATAAAAGAAACAAAATAGAACACATTTTTTGTAAAGAGCATTAGCATTAAACATTTGAATCAAGTTAAATATTGCTGAAACACTCAATTTTGAAAATAGCCATACAAAAATACGAAGGACAATGTTGTGATATCATGTACACTATCAATTATAACATAAGCATTTAGAGAGGAAAAGCATTCCTTAATAAATTACGTCTATGGACGTTGGGGTTTACAGTACAAATGAACTCGGACGCTCTACGGCGTTTACAACAACGGATAGAGGTTATAAAAGAGACAATAACCCTACACAACTGTTTGTGTTCTATACAACGTATAATAAACCAAAAAAAACTGTTTTGTAAATGATCGTAGATATGGGGCGTTCCAGATAACGCTCTTACAGACAAGGCTGAATACAAATGGAATATGGATTACTGTATCAATAAGCAGCACATTTCAATATAACAGACAAATCTCAGATGGAAGTTATATCGGATTACGTGCTTATCATTAGGAGCGCGATGATATTTAAACAATTTACAACAATTAAATGCAGATAGATACAAAAGTTGTACTTACTATAGGTGTAGACGCTCAGCCAAGAACGCACAGCAGCCAAAAGCGGGCAAGGTTTAAAAATGGCGCCCAAAGGTTGGGAGGGATTTTATAAGTTTAGGAGGATAGTCAGGGAGAGGGGGGGCAGGGATAGGGGGAGGCAGGTAAGGACCGGAAGAGCTGTCAATCAGTGGCTATGGGGAGTAGAGAAATTAGCAATATCCAGTAGATGGGTGGGTTCAGATGGTGAGGAGAGATTCCAGAGTAGGGCTAGGCAGTGGAGAATAATAATATCACAGGCTATATTATAAACTGGATTTGAGAGGAGAGAGCTGGAGAAGGAGCAATACAGCATATGTCAGGTTAGAGTTATAAAAGAGATGAGGTGGGGGAGAAAAGCAATGGAACACAGTATGATAACAGGAACAGCAGAGCCAAGGAGAGCAGGTGAAGATCAAGAACCAATCAGTAAAGTGTGGAGTTGCAGAAAGGTGAGTACAGGGAACATATACTTAATAGGATAGAGTGGGTAAAAATATGTGAGACAGAATCAATCAGGAAAAGTTATAGCCTGAAGAGAGAACCAGTGGTGAGAGAATTGAAGTCAGGATAGTGGTAAGAGAGTGCCATCTAGTGGACAAATCCTAAAGTGCACTTATAACCCACCTGGGCAGTCCCTGGACTAGATGGGTTGAGGGAAGACAGGGGCTACTATAAATCAGGGAACTGGATGAGGGGGGGAGTGCAGAGATACAATAAGAGAATAGTTGGGCTGCTGGCTTATTAGGCAAGGGAGCGTACTGAACACCTAGCAGGGCCTAAAAGCAATACAATTCAAAGTTTAGCAGCAGATGCACATACTTCCTCAAGTCTTTCTGGGAGAAGCCTGGTTCAGTACAGTTTGTTTTACTTGGTTGAGCGACAGGTTGAACTGGTGTTAGAATAGTTTGCGCCAAGTGTCCACCCAGGCGTATTCACTGTGGGTAGTTCAGGGCAGGACGGGACAGTATAGGTGTAGACGCGCAGCCAAGAATGCACAGAAGCCAAAAGCGGGCAAGGTTTAAAAATGAATAATAAAAATAAATAAAAATAGGCACATAAAAACCATATACTAGCAAGCTATAGATCACCCTCTATGTCCCTAGAATCGAATATCTTATACCTGGACCTATGGGAGACACTCATCATTAAACAAAATACTCTATTTATGTGAGACATTTCTACCCATCTATAGACTAGGAAATGTACATTGCATCGTACTTGCAGGCAAAATGATTCCTAGACTTTATTAGCACGAATACCAGTGACCAAATCATGCACACACCCACCAGAAGATTAAACATACTGGCTGAAAATTAAACTCAGACTTTGTCCCTCTCCCCCTTGCCCCCATGAAATACCTTCTAGAATAATCCACAATCAACTATTAACAAGTATCAGGTCCTGGAGGTGCTCACTAAAGCCAAAAACACAGCCTCAATGGTTCCCAACAACAGCCCGAGATGCCTGCTAAATACCTTGAAACTTAACTTATCAAGACCACTTCAGTCCCTTTTCATCTATAGCCTCAAAACAGACTTTCTACTGGGAGAATGGAGAACTGCAGCTGTTCACTTCACAAGGGTGGACCATCAGCTGACCCTGGAAACTACAGTTCTATTAGTCTGACTAGTCTAATATGCAAAGTCATTAAATGAATTATCGTGGAAATGATTAGCAAAGACAGAGGTAAGCATTAGACCATGGACATAACATAGTTTGGCTTTGTCAAGGGAAGATCATGCTTACTAATCTGATGGACTTTTTTGCGAAGGTCACAAAGGCAACAGATGAGGGAAATGGTGCATAACACCTACCTAGACGATGCTATGGCAGTCAATGCAATATTGCACTAGGGTATAATTGACCGACTCACAGAACTGGTCATAAACCCCTACAAAACTTGCTGGATTGCCAGCAGGCTCACAGACAGGAACCAGGAAGTCAGGATTGGTGATGGCACCTCTACTAAGAGAAAGGTCACCAGCAGAATATATCAGGGCTCCAGGTTGTAAATGCTCCTACTTGGCATCTGCTTCTCAGAGGTAAAGGCTAATGTCAAGTGTCTTTGGCTAACTAAGCTCACAGATGACTGCAGATTGGGAGCTATCATTGATTCCCCCATGACACAAACATCTTTCAAAATGGGCTAGCACAAAAAATGACTGATGCAAAAGTCACAGATTAAAACTCAATGTCAGGAAATATATTAGAGTGCCTTTTCGGAAAATTGCAGGCCAGGCAAACTACTCCATCAATAAGACACTTCTAAGACTTGGTCTGGTAGTCAGGGATTCGGTAACATATATAGACAGTAATCTGGCCTTTAATCAACATGTTTCCAAGGTAGTCAGAAAATCATTCTTTGTTGCTCAACTCATAAGTAAGGGTATGGCATCCAGGTCCAAGGAAGTCATATTGCTATATTTTCTTCAACCCAATTCAGATGTATCATTGAATATAATGACCCTTCTGCATGCACCTAACCAGACATATGCAACAATTGGAATGCCCATAAATGATCCTTACCAAGAGAATCCAGGGTATAAACACTTTGTTCTATATGAATTACCCTAAAGGTCTATCTCTGTAGTCTTGTTTCCCACAGGTTACAGAGAGGCAATCTATGTGTGGCATGCAAGGCTTCCTAAGAACCAGCTCTGATGGACATTTTATACATCTAAAAAATGAACAGAATCAGAACCACTAGATCCATGGATTTAAATTTTGCTTGTGACATCAATAAAACATTTTGGTGAGACAGATATATGTCTCAGAGAATCCCCATGCTCTAGAACAGACTCCCCATCCAAGTAAAGCAGAGTCTAGCCCTAACCTTATTTTAATGTAACTTGGACCAATGGATGTTAAATTGAAACTTCACCCCAGATCTGGACCCCGTGTCTCTGATAGACAAAGGAAGACAATAATGCCCAAACCAGCATGCCTCCCCCATAACCTCTAGAAACTTCCTAACATACCCCTCCTAATAAACACCCAAGATACATAGGGCACAGTTGGATTAGAATCCATGGCTAGGCTTATAAAGGCCCTGGTGGTCATTAGTCTAGTATATACCTATGAATCTATCTGTGAAGTCTTGTGTAAGACAGGTTTAAGTATTCTGTCTACACAGACCCACTAAAGGGTATTCTTTTAAACCCTTAGCTGCCATGATTGGCCTGAATAGTGGTTTGAGTTGATTACTTTTGTGTAGAAATATACAATTTATTTATTGTATTATTATTTATTTTACATTTGTTAACCGGGATGGTCCGACTGGATACATGTCCTTTTTCAGCGGAGGCCTGGGGAGAAAAGCTCCAACAGAGTTACATTGATAATTAGGTACAGTAAATGAGCTGAAAGAACTTAACAAAAACATAGGCTATTTACATACAAGTACAAGACTGCCATTACTATTTCTGAGATTACTACAAATGTTACATTAATAACATATTAGCAAGGACGGTAGGCAGTATAATGACATAGAGTTAGACAGGATACATATTTATCACAGTATACAAAGTACTTATCATCTTAGCTAGTTGTTTATGTTTTAGTTAATGGCACAGAGCTAGTCTGGGTTTGAGCAAGGACATAGCCAGTGTGACTTGAAGTGGAGTTTTAGACTATTTTTGAATTGACTTAGAGAAGTTGCAAGCGTGATGTTATTTGGGAGAGAGTTCCATATTTTACCAGTGGTGTTGGCAAATAGCGTCACCACCTAGGTTGAGAGATTTAGTTGTTTGGACAAGGAGTCTGTTTGCTGAGCAAAGGCAGCTTAGATTGGAGTAGGGAGTCATTAAGTTTTTTAGTGCTGGGGAATTCTCAGGTTTTTTAAGGATTTTGAAGGCCTCTATGAGTTGGGACTGGTGAAGAAGGTGTGGGAATTCTATCCATCCAAGCTTTTTCAGGTTAGTACAGTGGTGTGTTCTGTAGGGTAGGCCTGTAACGAACCTGGCAATGTGATTATAGCAGGATGAGAGCTTGACCAGATCAGATTTGTTAAGGTGAGTGAGGACAGGAGAGGCATATAGTAGGGTAGAGAGAAGGTGTGAACGGGCTGTGGCTGCCCTGGCATTTGGGGTAAGGAAGGCTTTAATTCTATATAGGGTCCCAAGTTTCTTGTTGACTGACTTAATGGCTTGGTTGATATGTATATCAAATCTGAGTTTATTGTCAATGTTTACTCCTAATAGCTTTGTATAGGTGTCTGGGGAGATGATGGTCCCATTATTGGATTTTATAGTGAAGTTTTCAGTCGGAGATCTATTGGTTGGGTAGAAGAGAAGTAACTTGGTTTTGTTTGGATTTAAGATCAGGAGATGGTTGGCAAGCCAGTTTTCGACTTTGGTGAAGCTATGTTGGGTGGTAGTTAGTAGATTTGCAAGAGAGGCATTGGAACATATTATAGTCGAGTCATCTGCATATTGAATGCAGGTGGCTTCAGGGATGACTGTTTGGATGTCGTTTATGAAGACTGAAAAGAGGAGAGGTCCTAATATGGAACCTTGAGGAACACCTATGGTATTTGGTAGTAGGCAGGAGAGCTTGTTTTGCCACATTACTGCTTGTTGTCTCCCAGTGAGGTAAGCTTGAAACCAGTCAAGGGCTGGAGTATCTAGATACAGGGTTTTTAAAGTATATAGAAGTAACTACACCATAAACATACCTCACATTAAATAATCTTCTAGTTGTAAATCAATTCTTTTGTATGTGATATTTATATGCTTATGGGTAACCTGAATGAGATTCCTGAAGCACATCTAATGTAATATATGAGTAATCCAAGGAATAAAAATACCAGTACCTCTGTTCTTGTCAGGTTTCATAATCCTTAAGGTTTTGTCAGTCCTTAGGGAGTGTAACAGTTACCCTTCCTCATTGGTGAAATTTAAAAAAAATCCATTTTCCATTATCCAACATGCATTTATAAATAGGTGTTTCATGGGTGCTTTTGAAAGCCTGAACAAGGGGATCCATAGCAGGATTCTATACACTTTTTCTCTTAAATAGTGGATTATCCGTTCTCTATAGAACTTCAGCAGCACTATAAAAAAATAACCAAATTCAGCTTCCTACAAAATACGTTCAGTTCCATTAAAACATCATCTATATCTAGTTGCTTATTGGGAATAAAAGTAAATCCCTTTTCAGTAAGGAAAAAATGTTAATATTTATTTTCATCAGTGTGTAATTAAAAATGTAACCATTATGTATGTTTCAAATGCCATCATATTAAGCTAAAATAAGTTTATCCTATTCTCCCTTCCTACTGTTCTTCCCCTTATGTGAATAATGTGGGGTGTACTCTAAAGGATCATTCAATATTGAGAGATGGTCCTCTTGATTCTCACATATTTAATAGCCTGTCTAATCATGATTGTTGCTAAAACTGTTATATTGGTTCTGATACGTAGAAGACACAATGGTTAGGATTCTCGAAGCCTCCGTGTAAGAGTTATAACTCATATACGGAAGCTGCAGTTAAACGGCGTGATGTCAGCATGCTCTGCATATTCATGAGAGCATGCTGAATCACACGTAAGGCCAACACGGTCCGTGTAAGACAGTAGGGGGCGTGTCCGTAGGCCGAGCCCTGTAAGCGGACACACCCCCAGTAGAGGAAAAGTTCCCAAAGTAAACACCCACGACAGAGTCCACGGAAATGTGAATAAACAGAATACAACACATGCCCCCACAGACTATGAACAGAAAACATGTAAATAAACATGTTATATATTTTTTTTAAATTGTAAAAATGTTTAACCGTGAGTGCGCTCGTTTGCGTGGGCGTGCCCGTAGCGCAGCTACAGTTAGCAGTCAGTGGGAAAGCATATAAGAACTAAATATGCAAAACAAACCAGGAAGCAATAGCATAGTGGTAGAGATGTTGGCTGAAGAGCAGGCATTCATGGTTCAAGCCCCCACAACACCAATTTGCTTTTTAGCAAAATAAGCAGGAAACAAGTCCCTGACAAATATGTACACATAAAACCACAATTTATGTAAAATGTAATGAAATAGCCCATTTATATTGAAGAAATGTGCGGTAACAAAAGAATAAAAAATGCCAGATGTGCCCATAGCTGAGCTACAGTTTAACAGAGTGAGTGCATCTGCCCGTAGATGAGCAGTGGTTTCACTGGTGCAAAATGAGTGCCCGTAGCTGAGCAGTGGTCTAACACGCTAAATCTATGTACCCCTAACTGAGCTGAGTGTAATATGCGTGCCTATAGCCAAATGAGGCTTAAAGCAGCGTACCCTGTTTCCGTGGACCTGCGCACCACACAAACAAGCTAACCGACGGGCAACGTTGAGCAAGCAGTATCAAAACTGCCTTTACACAGACACACCCCTCAGCATGTCTAGACAGTCATAAAAAATAAAAATGCAGTGGCCAGGTTCAAACCCAGGATACTATACACAATAGTCAAAGTACAGAACCACTAAGCCATGACAGCAGTACCTTCAAATGCAATAATAGCTAATATATATGAATGAATACAAACTGGAGCATGACAATGCAGGTTTACTGAAGTTGATAGAATTCCAAAATGGCCAATCACAGATATGTGTGGGAAAAACGGACTATATAAGTCCCGTAGGTGGGAATACACAGCATAAACAATTGTAGAACTGACCTGCAGGCAGAATGACAGGAGTAGGAGAGGGTAGTTGCTTTCGAGCACAGAGGTGGGGTGTTGAGGAGTCCAGGTACATGGTCTGGCTCCTTGTCCATAATCATGAGGCCCAACTCATGCAGGGCCAGGTCCTCTGGGTAGCATACAGGGCCGAGGCATGGGACCGGTTGGCTCATGATCTCACCAGTGCCACAGGGATTCCAAGGACTGGTGAGCAGGTCCGTCACCACCCTGTGGACCTGAAGAGATGCAAGCAGGACCAACTGAACCTTTGGATCCAGGAGGCCCGGCAAACACCCAATGCCCCACTACTGAGTAAGTTACATTTAATTATGTATGTAAGAAATTAAACTAGCTGATATTATGGAAATGTGTATTCCAATATTACTTCATTTATATTACAGCTGCAGGTGTCCGTTCTGCGAACTGCAGAGCCTATGGCGATAGGCTGGTGCGGTTGCACCACCAGGCAGGTCAGTAATCCACTACCAGTAACTGTAAAGAAATATAAAAGTATGACAGTCAGCAAAAGAATGCAGTGTAGTCAGTAAGGAATAAAATGTGCAAGTAACAGTGTGAAAGTGTCTGCAAGTATTGCTTGATTACAAAAGTGTGTTTCAGCCTGTAAGTTAAACCAAAAAATGAAACTGTCTGACATATATTCTGAAATAAAAATGCCCTACCTGTAAGAAAATAGTACACAACCTGCAGCAGGCTGAAAAGTATAGCTGCAGAAGATGATGAAATCACATGTGTGAAATATATCCCTGTTGAAATACTGAAACATGACAGAAGTGAGACTGCTGGAAAGGATTGTAATAACTACAGGTAAAACATGTCAATAAAGCCTAGAAGTAAGTACCATCCTGAATAGTAAAATGAAAGCAAGTGAGAGAGTGTGAGAAAGTGTCATGAATCCAGCAATACAGTAGTAATAACCCCTGAATAAAGTATATTGCAGTCAAGACAGAATGAAATACATGTGAGATTCAAAACCAAACAGCGAAATCTGTTCAAAGTGTTGCTGCATCTGGAATGTGTATTCCAAAATCTGGATATGTTGCTCTCAGTCTGCAATATGCTTGTCTGATATACCAAACATCCACACTTGTCTACAGCTATGCAAAGCAAATGTAGCAGGATGATGTAGCTGAACAAAAATGATGT
>NC_056745.1:793849252-793904252 GCF_019279795.1 Protopterus annectens
CCAAAAAAAAGGCTACTGGTATTCCCCGGTTTTGCAGCTTTCTTTTCCCCCCGGTTTAACGGTAGTATGCTCTTGAGCAAGTCATCCTTATATACGTCGATACCTGTAACATGTGGATTCATCCCGCCAATTGGTGTTCCTGAGTGACTAATTACTTGCATATCAGCTGTGCAGCTACTCCATTCGCCAATTACGCGGCAACAGTGGGGTATAATTGAATTCTCTACTTGGGCATTGCCTATTTGCCCTACCTTTGGGGAGACAATCTGTATTGTGTTTTGTTATGTGTAATTGCAACTGCTATGCATGGAGACAAGTATACATTGGATTCATGTCCCCCGTGGATTGTGTGTGACAGGTAGAGTATTTGGTTCAACATGTGGGTGTACCTGTCATCCCAACATCTGATAACGGAGTATTGCAAACAAAACCTGTAACATGGCTGTTTGTTCCATTATACAACGCCTGCAATTTTGCATGACGTCTTTAATTGTGTCTCTCACACGGCATGTTGAGGGTTCTGCAGATGCAATTGACTGACTGGATGTTTGTGCTGCTATTACAGTCTGTATTGCTTTAGTTTCTAGTGTGGGGGATGTCGGTGGGTGTATGTAGCATATACAGGTTTGTGGGCCTTGCATTTCTACATAATCCGTATATATGTGTGTGGGCTCCATCCCTAATTAGAGAGCTAACAGTTAGTAGACTTATGTTACGGGATTGTACATTGGGCTGCTGTTAATTGGTTTCTATATCATCTGCAGGTGAGCTTGCTACTTTTATACCTACGGAATTGCAGCGATATATCAAGGGATATGTGTAAGTGACAGCTATACCTTTTATTTCTGTCCCAGATATTTGCAGTCATTGCGGTTGTGTTGGTAAAAGAGCCTGTTTGCCATGGGTTGCCACCTTTTCATTTGGTCATTGTTGGACACTTGCGGGACACACAGCGGTGTTTACAGGCCAACACGTAGCCATGGTCAGTACACAGGTTAGCACATACTTTTATCCTCAATACATACCAATTGTTGTGGGACTTTGGCTACTTATCATATTGCATGTAACATTTACGTTTCTTACATACAGGCATAACTATTAAATACGACTATTACATTATATATGGGACATATTAATGTCCTACCATCTCGGACATTTGCCCTTTGTACTGTTTTATGTCAGGACACACCTGCCCAGGGTGCGGCTGTCCCTCCTACTGTGGGACAGGTAGTAACCGTATGCCTACGGCTAGCTATACCCACACCTACCGTACTGATCTGCCTCTGACTTGGCACTAACAAACACATGTTGCGGACACAGACACACACATTAGAGTCACACGGAGACACACATGGCACCCTCAATGCACACTTACACAGACTACGGCACTCACAAACACAGTTGAACACAGTACCTACGTGGACCGCGACACCGGCAGCAGTGAATAAATGTCCCTTCATATCATCATACTATTACTCGCGGCTGTACTGTTCCGGTACTGTGTTCTATTGGTCTTTCAGCCTCGTGGTTACGCATGTTGGTATGTTACACATTCCATAGTTGGCGGGATCCTATTTACTTGTACCTTCAAGGTGTTATGAATGTCGTTGAACTATCTATTATATTTGCAGATATCGCTGAATCCATCTATATCAACATATATCACTTTATTGCCCTTTCTATCTGTACTATAATATATGCATATGTGTACATATATATATATATATATATATATATATATATATATATATATATATATATATCTGGCGGGGAACGTGACAGGCACACAGCACCACCATATGCTGTAAGGCTCATGTACTGTTCAGGTGTTGGCATTCCGTGTTCTGCTAGCTGTTGTGTTTACAATGTTTGAGGGCTGCCTATGTAGGAGTCACACATTGGGCCACCCATACATTACAATTTACAGGTGGTCATGTTTGTGTGCCATCCATTTTACTGTGTGTGCAGGTGGAGAGGTGTCAGTCCATAGGGTCCTACACTGTCAGAGTATGTGCTATAAGTTCCCTCTTTGCCAAGGCGTAGGCATATTGGGCACACCTCCGTCTGCCTACTGGGGCTGGCACAGTGTGTTCATGGTCTGAATCCCTCTGTGCCTGTAATGGCCTTGGCAATTGTGGTGGGCTATGAGGGCCTTCACCATTTTGTCCCTGCTGCAGCTGCTTCCGCAGGATCATATTATGTAGCATGGCACATACTATGACGATGTGGGCACACGTGCCTGGAGAGTACTGCAAGGCTCCATCAGATGTATCCAAGCACCGGAACCGTGATTTCAGCATCCCGAACACACACTCTATGATGATTCTGGTTTGTGCGTGTGCCTCATTATGGCGTTCTTGCATGGGTGTGTGTGCATTTCTGATGGGAGTCATCATCCACGGCTCCAGTGCATAGCCAGCATCCCCCAAAAGATGGCCATGTGGGATGTCCCCCCTGACAAATACCTGATACAGCTGTGAGGCATGCCCGATATGGGAGTCATGGTAGCTTCCAGGGCTGCCAGCGCACACATCCATGATAATGCCCTGGGCATTGCACACGACCTGGCAGTTGATGGAGTGGAATCCCTTGCGGTTTATGTAGCGCCTATCATGCTCACCGGGTGGTGACTTGATTTGTATGTGCGTGCAGTCTATCGCTCCCAGTACCTCCGGGTAGTGTGCCACACGGTGGAAGTGGTGCATATTGCTGGCCAACTCCTCCTGAGTTTGGGGGAAGTATATCTGCTCATTGGCATGTGGTAACATGGCATCCAGGAACTGGTGTAGTACCCTGGATGCTGATGCCTGTGAGATACCCATTATATCTCCAGTTGGTCTTTGAAAGGTACCTGTGGCCAGTATTCACAGGCTTACACATACCTTCGTGTCCACTGGGATGGGTTCCCCTCTGTTGTTTCTGGTTCTCAGGCGTGGCCAGCACAGCTCCACTATTTGCTGTAAGATGTCCCTGTCCACCCTATAACGCTCTACTATCTCCAGGTCATGTAGCCCCTGGTAGGTTACCCTTGGTCTGAACACTCTCCTTCTCCTCTGAGGCCTGCGGTGGTTGTCGGCATCATCCTCCACAACACCGTCAGTCTCTAATGCATGCTGATGAATCACAGCTATGGCAGCTCCCAACATGTACATTTTAAAAGTTCCCCGTGTGTTTACACCTATGGTGCAGTGTTTGGGAATACACAGGTGTGTGTAGGGTGCTTTCACACTTTATACTATTGTGCTGTGAACACCGATGATGTCATAGGGTGTGTATGTATGATCGTAGCTACAGGGTATCTTATGTGTTTTACTGCCGGATCTACTATTGTGGTGCATTTGGTGTTGAATTACATTTGGCTGCCGTGGATTACCTCTTGACCTTCCCTTTACATTTCTGCACGTTGCACCTACCATTTTCTGGCGTGCATCCTGCAGCCTACTTTCATTTGTACTTTCCTGGACCTGGCGTATCTTGCGTTATGTGTGCTACTGCCGGTCTGCTGTCGGTTTGCTTTGCTCTGCTGTGTCAGGTCTCCTATCTTTGCAATCCAATACCTCCCCTCCTTTCTTTGCATTCCAATGCCTCCATTATCCTATTTTGCAGGTTTCTGCAAGCAGACTTGTCAGCTGCCGTCAATTGGCCATCGTGGGTTGATTGGTGTTGATTGCTCATTTGTACTCCAATTACCCTACTTCAGCATTTCCTTCTTTTCTTCCCCTGACCTTCCTGTTTGTGCTATTGTTCGTGGTGTGTGCATTTGATTACTGGGTTTCAGGCATGTTTTCATCCCCGTACACATGCGCTTTTGGGCACCATGTGTGCTCTCAGCTAAACGATTCTATACCTTCCTCCCCACCCCTGTCCTGCAGCTTTGCTTAGCAATGGACAGGCTAGATTTGCATTGCTCCAATGTGCTTACTGCTATGGTGGCACACCCCTCTGCTGATGTCATGTATCTCCTCTGAGCCACTCTTCGGTGTTATACTGCTGTGCCGTATGGTACAGCCTTCATCTGGCGGGACATTTGCGATTCAGTATTATCTGCCTCATTTGCATGGCATTGAGTACTAATTCATAGTTACCACACCGAACACTATCGCAGGCCCTTAGCAACCCTTGCACCTTGGTTGTGGTGTTCCATGCCTACTATTGTGTATTATGCTGTAAACATGATTTCTATTACGTTGCGATTTTATGACATTTTTATATTATTTCTTTATGTTAGAACTTCCGCACACATGCCCTGCGGTTGTGCTGTGCGTTACTGTGGACATGACTTTAAATGTTGTTATTTACGTGTTGTGCATCTTTTCTTATGCCATTGGCTGTGTATTTCGCCATTGGCATATGTTAACGTTGTGATACCTGGGTCTGGCCCATTTCCATAGCTCCGATGTTCTGTTTGGGAAAATGTAAACCATGTTTTTTGGTTTACATTTCCGTGGGCTTACGCTACTCCTGCACTACTTCATGAATCACTATATGACTTCATTTGCATGGTGCGACACTGCGCATGGGGTGATTAGAATACCTAAGCTGGGGGCTGTGCAGTTCTGGCGTACACCGGTAGTGCACGTGGAATTGGATCGTACCTGAATCGCTCGACGGCCATATTTGGCATTATACCGTCTACGCTATGCCTGCTCCTGACGCAAGCTTCATGAATCCCAGGGTGTATCTTATAATCCTCCTGTGGCCTTCCACAGTGTTGAATCATCTACTTGATTGTCGTTCATCAAAACATTACCAAATGCCCTTCAAACAGCAGTCAAACCATGTATTGAGTTAGACCTCATAAAATGGGTTAACAACTGTGCCAAACAAGTATGTTCTCTTTTCATTTTGGACATCTCATCAGCCCATTTTGACACTGAAACAGTCTCCATGATGGAAAAATGTGGTTGGGTTACTTTCTTGCAAATGACCTCATTAGAAGTATTGGGCAACAGCCCAGCAGTGTGCATGAGGAGGCAAACTGGGGAAAAAGTGGCCTGAGGTCTGCTTTCCAACATGGTAAAAAACCTGAGGGGCTCCTACTAGGTTACTACATGAGCACTGCTTTATGGTAAGAAGTAGCCAAATATTGCAACAGGAAGCAAGATGAACAGATATTCACTATCATCCCCCTAAAACAAGTGACTAAGCTTTGGCTAATGACATCATACAAAACCACATCAACCGCTGCATAGGGTGTGTATAACAGAGTACACACCATGACACAAAACACCATTGAGCATGTGTTTGATGGCCTAAAAGCAAGATTCAGATGTCTGGACACATCTTGAGGTGCACTCCAATACACCAGATGGTCACTGTGTGTGTGCCATGCTGCACAGCATGATAATATCCAAACATGTTTGTCCAGCACCCACAGATGTGGCTGAACTACACCAAGAACTGCAGATGCCTGATGTAGAGCTATCAGAACTGTCACAGGATGATCAGAAGGACACAGGGCTTAGAAGCTTAGCTGTAGTTTAGGCAGCATGAAATCATCTGACACATACCCGTGACAAGCCACATATACAAACGTGCACAGACTAAACAGTCATATTCACACAGTATTACACCACAACAGCAGCACAGAGCACAGAGCACAACCAATGGAAAGACATCATTAGTTGTCCACATTGAATATCATACACAGCAGAAGCATATAATTTACCTGTAAGACCATATGCACAAAAGTCAGCAGGGAACACATCTGAATGTATAATAGAAAACACCACCAGAAGAAGTCTCTCCACAAAGCACATCACCAAAGAAGACCACACTGGCATATGTGTGGCATGCAGGAGGTGTGCACAACAGAAGCTGTCATTGTACAGGTAAAATACCATCATACAAATAACTAGCATGAAAAGGTAGCTATAAAACAGCCAGTACCTGAAGATATCTAGGCTCATTCAGCGTACAGGGATGTATCAAAACAAACATAACCTAAGTGCAAGGGTCATACACTAACAGTGGTGTATCACACATAGCTAACAGTGTGGAGCAGCACAGTAAACAGCATACAGCAGCATGAGTAATGACAAACATCCCAAGGACTGGAAAAGAAAAATACCACAAATAAGGCTCACATCCTATCTGTGAAATGGAATATAACACATAAGGTAATTTGATGCACAGATAATTGCTGAAATGTGAGTCAGTTAGTGGTAAGAATACATTCAATCATGCAGAGCATCAATGAGTGAGTACACATCAGCCATGGAATATGCAGCAGTGTTTGAGATACAGCAACATAGGTACATATGTGTGTGGAGTCAAGTAGATATGGGAAAGTGCACACGGGAACTACATGTCAGTATGAGGATAAAAAAGGGAAATTGGTCCACAGAAGTGGATTCAGTGCTGAGGGTGAGATGTGTGTAGTACCATATCAAAATGCCATAATGAAACAGGTGTACATACAGAGGCATATCTGTACATGTGGGAATTGCAGGAACCAGAAAAGTGTGTAATGTAGTAATCAGTGCTGGATGAATAAGATAACATTTTATTATTCTTGAAAATAATACATGCTGTAATCATCGAAACATGGAGATGGTCACATAGAGGATTACTGTTGTCAGTATTGGTACTAACATATACTAAAGACAAATATGTTCTACGTATCATAACTTGAAGTTAGTCACCTAGGTCAGATGACTAATCAGAAAAACTCTGTGTTATTACACATTTGAAAACCATCTAAAGATTATTTAGACACTGGTTAATACAGTAGTCATCATTGCCAGAGGGTCAGAATGATGCAAAAAGACACACACTGGATTAATCATCAGTGTTATTCTAACGCAGTTTAGTGTACCCATACTGATGGTTCACACCATGGTTCTGGATACCCCAAGTACATCAGCAATGCCAGGCTCACAGTGCTGCACCAAGGAGCTGGATGTAGTGAAATGAGCATTGTGGGACAAAGTGAGTGTAGGAGCAGTAGTGTGATGTGTCTGTCTTTACATGATTGTTGGGTTCATAGCTGAGTGAGCAATAGCAGATGTGCATGCACATTGCAGCACAGACATTACTGTCCGAGGGCCATGTTTGGGTCTAATAAGAGGGGGCCTGCCTCTCCCTCCAAGGATAATCTCTGTACAGTTAGTGCACATAACACCTGGTTCATACTATGGCACTGCTCTACAATGCTTTCAACAGAGCATGTAACAGATAACACACTGTCATACTGTGTAGCCAGTGCTGTCATGATCCCTCCAAGTCTGTGCTCCTAACCTTCATGTAACACATAATGGAGCTGGTGTGCTACATGATCGGTGGCATAGGTAAGTGCACACAGGTCAGAGCCATGATGTTGCTGTGAACGTTCATGTGCCTGTAATAGTAAGCAAACACCATCTGATGCACATCCATGTACATCAGCTTTGCTCCCACATTTAGTCTGTTGGACAGTCTGTCAAGGGGAAGACTCACCATCATTACCAGACCCTACATTGGACAGTGAGTCTAGGTCAACATTATGTCCATCATTTGATGACGTTATATTATCAGAGTGTCTGCCCACAATATTCCCCATATTGGAGGCTACACTATGATCCACATTCCTATTCCCTTTCTGGCCATTCAATAAAACCAAATCAGAGGCCTGGGTGTCATGGGCTGTGCTATCATTGTCAGGCACCTCGCATCCCACTTTAGCATCAGTTGGTGTGCTACTGGAGGATGCAGGCAGAGGACATGCTACAAGAAGAGACAGATTACACATCACATACCTTCACAGAAATCAAATGATGCAACATAGTAATGAAATATGGGAGAACAATATGATTGCAATGCTAATAACAATATGGACTTCCTAGGATGTTGTGGCTGTGGGTGGTTAAGGGATGCTATACAACAGATATATGACATAAATGTTACAGATCAAATAAATATGATGGCTGGGGGTAATTCAAATGCTAAAACTTACCTGACATGTCCTTTTTCTGATTCCATTGCTGTAGGTGAGGGGTGCAATTTTACTGTCGTAAAATGGTAGACATAAAATATAATTAACCACATACTAGGCGTTATGTACGATTCCAACTGAGGTGTAACACATAAGAAATATTATAGGCACATACCAGATGTGTGGAGATGACGTGCAGATTACAAGTGTCCTAGGCAGATTAACAAGACCGCAGTAATCATGAAGGGCATAGATGTGATTATCAATACTGAAATGTAGCAAACAGATATAAAGCCTTACCAGGTAAGTCCACCCTCTTAGGTGAGTGTATCCTCTGTCGTAATGCAGATCCTGTAGTATAGAAAAAGCACTCAGTCATCAACATGAGTATTCCCCACAGTCATAATTGGTGGCAGAGACACAGAAAAAATGTGGATCACACTAACAGGATAGGGAGGCAGTTACACAACAAATGGTACACATGTTGGCCAGATATACCTGTGTGGGGAACAAGACAACTTGCATATTCTGGCTGGCAGGTATGCTAAAACGTGCAGCATTATCTCAACTAGATGGACAAGGTTCTATATTACAAGATCGAATGCTTAGGTGATCGAACACCTAAACATCAAACTTGTAATATCGAAAGCAAAAAACAGCGAATGTCCGATTTAAGCAGGGAAAGATTTTCCAGAGCTGTTCACTGGATTTTGCTGTTTTGTCTACTGTAGAGTGATCTCGGAGTTGGTATATTTAGCTAGGGGGCACAGCCCCCCACGTGTGGGAGGAGTGTGGGGGCAAAGTTTTGTTTTTTTTTCTGTGGCTGACCGACGTGTTTTCCTGCGCCGTTCAATATTTTTGGGTTTGATATTTCAAGCTCGATGTTTAAGTGTACGATCACCTAACCATTCGATCTTGTAATATAGATGCGATGGACAATGTTACCTGGTCTGTCTGTATGTGTAGTTTCAAGGCCCATGTCTTGTTATGATGTATCTGAGGTTAGAATGTCACACAAATATTAACATGTGAGTAAATTCCACAGTCATGACATGAGGCAGAGGCACAGAAAATGATGGATTACACTAACACTATATAGATACACACTTATATGACAAGTAATGCTGATGTGCTGATGTTGTGTAACCTATGCAATTAAAAAAAACTTTATGCATGTTGCTGAAAGTGTTATGCATGTACTGAGTTGGTATGATAGGCTGTAACGCTTTAGGCTGTGCATCAACATCAGGTGTGTTTCCATGCTCACAGCATACTTCAGCTGCTGGAACACAAATGTAACAATATGATTCTAGTTGTGAATTAAGTTTTTTTAATGAGAAGTGGTGTATACTACAGTGTTTAGGAAGGAAAGACATACCTGTATGACCTAAAGCACCTGTTTCAATACTACCCCCTGGGTTTCCGACAGTCCTGAATGGCGGTATGATATGAGACCAGGAACACCATTATCTCATTTGAGGGAAGCAAGAGAGGGAGGATCATGTCAGAGCAATGTCACCGACAGGCCTCCTGGATCTACTGTGACCACCCATGTCATTGATCATGTTTGTAAAGTTTGTCCACACTTAATTCCTCCAAACAGTACTATGCATCCATCCCAGAAGGTTGTGGCCATGAAGGTTGTGGCCATGTTGGCACAGAGCATTTATTCTAATTTAATTCTGTGTGTGTGAGAAACTGTCTCCCCTAGCTGTGATTGACATCTGGAAGACAGGTAATGTGCACATATTAGACTTTATATAGGGACTCACAGATTGACATGTTAATTTTAGAATAAGTCAATTGAACTGCTCATCTCACATTTATAATAAAAAAATATTCAAAACAATCCATTTCATGTATAACACTGTTATGTACAGATAATCTGAATCAAAATGAAAAACACATTTGAATACATAATAGATCTGGAGTAATGTCATCAAATCTACTGATCCATTTAAAAACGTTGCTTAGGTTATATGTAGGATTTGAACACATCAGTGGATATCACAACAAGTAAGGGACAAAATCATAAACAATGTGCCACAAACCCAGTACTATAGCAATGGTGTTGCAACAGTTGCATGTACATCAAAATAGAAAACTATATATACCTCAAGAATGTCGGATGCAAATCATATACAGCTACAATCAGTGACACACATCATAACAAATGTTACTATCATTATATGGAATGCAGCCTACACTATGGAATGGAAGTTATAAAGAAGCAAAGAAGAAAACATTCAGCATATTAAAATAAACTGTCATGAGGTCATGGCTACGTATCACCATAAGAAACAGCGGACATTCAAAGCCATCCTCATATTGCCTCCATCAGACTGAATGAACTCACTACTACTACTACTACTATATTACTAGGCCTCAGAGATTATCCATAAATTAGTCATTGGACAGATAACTTTACAGAAATCCATTTAAGTTTTCAGTTTCTGTAAACATACTACAGACATTATAGGTTAATGAGAAATAACTACAGATATACTTTAATTCTGTCCATACCTGTAGTTCACCTGGTTGTTTCCTTTTCAGGCATATAACTGCATTTTGGGATAATATCTTTGTCACTGATGGACATCTACCCATCATTTTTCATATTGTTATATTTTACCCAGACAGATTGCAATGCAGACAATTTAAAAAAAAATAAATAAATAAATGACAGAAAGATATGTATAGGTTGATTTATACAGATTAATGGTAACATAGGTATGTGATAATAGCAATCTATTCCACCACAGCAAAGCCAGCAGGTGACAATTTATCTTTGAAGTGAGCTGTGAATCGATAGGTTTAGCCATGCGCATACAGCTTTTAAGTACCATTTGCGCCATACATAATTAATGAGGTTCTTTTATGTTTTGGAATACCATTTGCAAACATCTGCATATGTTCTTGAAATTCAGTGTATTAACCAGTAGCTCAGTGAAATTATAAGGTGTTCAGTGCAACTATGCAACATGTATCATTAGACAGGAATATCTTTAACATGTGCCCTCCAGAAGTCTGCTATCTTCCTATATATGCCAATATCAAAATGTAATGTTGATACATTTGCAGCTCATACCATTGCTACCTGTGAACCAACTGTGACCTCAGCAATTTTTCCCAGGCATTTTTTGCACCAGTTTCATCTACAGTAGTGAATATGTTTACCAAGAGAAGCTTTTGGCATGTTTGGGCACTGAACTGGACCAAGGAGGAGACCACAGTTGTTCACTCTCTATGCTGGACATGAGCAGAGGCTGTCAGCACACCCCAGGAACTTTGTGGTGATCAATGTATCGAACTTGATTGTAAGGGAGAACTGCAGATGGGCTGGGATCTACTGGACTGGCGTGCCGGTCCACCACCTCAATGATGACCTACATCAGAGCGATACAGAGAAACTTAGCTGGAGGGTCACAGAGGTCCAACACCAGCCAGCAGATGCCTACAGTAAGTTGCAAAATATATGTATTTGTTAAGCAGACCTGTTTTTGAGACTGTGTCAAGTGTATTCTGTCGGTATTTGTAGTTATAATAGTAATTCAGATGTAGGAATTTAAGTTACACTCATTAAAGTTACCATCAATGTATCAATGCATTCTGAAGTTATCAGCAACTATGCTGGGGCAGTGTACACCTTATGATGGATTTTTGATTGTGACTGTATATTTGCATGGACGTATACATATACCTGTTAATGATATTCCAGTCAATCTGCTTTTATAATTAGTAATGAACTGTTATGTCACTTAGCTCAAATGGTTAAGCAAGATGGTAAGTGACTGCTGATCTCCTATGTCTGGATTCAAATCCCATTCGAGCTTCTTTGTGAGAATATTGCCAGTTATTTATGTAATATTGCACATCACACATGGAAGACCTGCGGTTGTTTGATAACTTATACAGTACAGATTTTTATGCATCTAGCATAGCCATGGTTCATTGACAACTATAACACTTAGGCTGTGGTTGACTATTTATATCTCTGTTATCTACAAAGCTTCTAGAAACATCATACAGTATACTTCTATATATGTGAATGCTGAGTAATATATACATTAGTAAGCTCTGCATTATCAAAAATACAAAATTATTATTATCCATGTTTGCTCTAATCACTTTCATGAATGTAAAACCAAATGCAGGTCAGCATGGCTGAAATATGTATGAGTCTTGTTAAACACAATGCAAGTACAAGAAGTGTGGATCTGTAATCCTTATTCTGTCTTGTGGTTGTAGGTTTACCACTGTAGGTGGAGAGACATGGTACTGAATTATAGAGCTGTGTAGTAATGCCATTAATGGCTTATTCTTTTTAAAAATTGCCTTCTAATTTTATTTTTGGAAACTATGACAGTTAAATTCAGTGTGCTGGCTGATAAATGCATAATCCATTATTGTTCCATAGAGTTTCACAATGTTAAAGAAAGCATTATGTCCATTAGCTCAAATGGTTACACAAAGGGGAATGTAAATCCTTCATGAATCTGTGTGGGTTTGAATCGCAGTGCAGCTTATTTTGGATGATAACTTTTCAGGTTAGTGTTTTTTATTTAACAGATATGGGGAACTTATACTTGATTGGTAAGCTATGCAGTACACATTTTTACACATCTAGCATTAACACCTGTACCGCTTAGGCAGCAGATGAATACAGATATTGCCATTATCTGCAAAGTTTATAGAAACATCAATCTTTTAATAATGATGTATGTGTAAATGCTTGTTAATACAGGGTCTCCTGTTTGTCGAAAGTACACTTCATCTACAAACAGAAGGAAGAACCCACTTCCGCAAAGTGCACTACATCAAAAGTGCACTTTCGTGAAAGCCGATTCGCCAAATTGCATTAAAGTGGGGATAAGGGAATATATCCTTTTCCCCACTGTAGTGCAATCTCGGAGTTAGTATATTTAAATACATAAATGTGATTTAGTGTTTTGTTTTTTTATTTTTTTAATTTTTTTCTGTTTGTTTTCTTTTTTCATTATTTTGTGTTTCGTGAAAGTGCATTTTCGACAAAGTGAACTTTCACGAAAGTGAGTTTGAGGGTTTACATTTCAATGAAATGTAATTTCGATCGATCAACATAGATCTGTTAATACATGCATATGTTACATATACAGTTTAATTTACACAATATTATGTTCTAATCCATTAGTTTTTTTTTCATTTACTGCCCTCCTACCTTAAATACATGTGCATGTATTAGATCTCGCATATGAACAATAATTCCTTTAATGCGTACCTTAAGTGTTCCAAATACAGACAACTGTTTATTGTAGACTATGACAGCTGAAACTCTGAAGTATTATAGTTGTAGGTTATTGCTGTGTGCAATGGGATGACATGCAGTCACAGGTGCATAGTTTTGTTGTTCAAATATGCAGCACATGATAACAATTGTACTTTTCTTTTATTTGTCATGTCATATTCAAACAAAACTTCACATTTTATTGTGTGTAACTCTTTCCTGCATATTCATAGATGTCAGTTATTTAACTTTCTTCATTTCATGCAATCACAGTCAAGCTGGATTAACAAGGCAGGTGGTGTCAGGTTTGTAGTGTGAACATAGGTGAAAGCTAGCAGTCTGAATCATGGTTCCTCCAGTTTGCATAAAGTAATCCTTGTGTGTATGCAGCATTGAGAGTGACACAGCAATGACTGAATGTCAAAAATCTGATGCTGTGTTTTATGTGAAGGCTAGATCTAATAGTCAGCATTATTTCACTGTTTTGTTGTACATAGCATTCATTGTATACTGATCTTAATCATTCCATTGTTGCTGTAATGCACCCTGCTTTCCTGTTTGTAGGTGATAAAGACCATGGCCAAAATCATGCATTCTGCATACAGTGTACGCACAGGCTTGAGGAGACATGGATGGAGAGAGGTATGTGTTTTCATTGTCCATCTTTATTTCTCCATAAATACTCCTAACACAGTTAAACCTTCAGGTTTGATTGTGTATTCTATGGATCTTCATGTATGCTAACATTTATGTCAGACTGCCCATAATGCATCTGTAATGTAAGTATAATAGTCAGTGATTTATTATATAAAGCAGTAATGTGTACAGACATTTAACTTCAAAGTTGCCTTAGCAGTTATTAAAAAGATTTTTTGAAACATTTGAGTTTGAGTTTTGTTGACACAACCTAAACGACAGACATCTATGTTTAACTGTCATATTGATTATCCTGTGAATGTTTTACATAGAAATTATTTGTATTGTTATAACAGTAAGTAGTGGTTTGTTTTGAATGCTAAGTTGGGTATTGCCTATCTATTCAGTTATTGAATGGATGACTGCTGTTTTAGCATTTGTATTTGCTGTTGCTAAATATTTACTGGAATATACTTGTGCTTCACGTCTTGTGGTGTAGCATAACAGCACTGTGGTTGTTTATTTAACTCAAAATTACATACCCTCTTTGTCATTGTTGTGCTGCAAGCCGCTCATGCTTTTCTGGTGATTGAATTGTTGCTTCCTATAATTATGATGTAAGCATAATAAAAATGTAGGTAGTGACAATGACATATTTGTTGAAGAATAGTTGTGTGCATCTTACACAAAAATTCTAGATATCACATAATGTCTCTGTACTTGTGATTGTCCAGTTGTTCTAAGCTTTTCAAATTACATTCCAGTTATATATGATGTCACCCATTAACCGTGCTGCATTTTTGCATTTAATTTTTAAGTGCATCTTTGCTTGTTCTTACAATATATTTAAAATAAGCATATTTTATTCATGGGATGTCAATGTGATACATTACATTGCACATAATAATGATATGTTACAGTGGAAATGTAAATGCCATATTAACACCTCAACATAAATGTGTGAGGCATATATTGAGAAATGAATTGTGCTCTGTATCACTAAGTGTTTTTTCTGCTTATATAGTAAATGGGTTGTGCCATGGTTCACATTTCTTGAAACTATGGTGTTAGTATTACTTTCTTTTGGAATGGTGGCATACTTTTCTTGAGATGTGATGATTGTTCTGACTGTGTTGTGCACGTGTGTTTTGCCTGCATAATGATGGTTGATTGTCTGACAATCTAGGTAATACATGCTATGTTATGGACTAGAATAAAACAATGACAATGTATAATGGGCACACTCAGTCATACATGACCTTCTATTCACATCATCAACCTATGAATATTATGACATTGGCAATGTTGCATGATAATGACAGCACACTTATTATCACGACTTTGTGTATTTTGCTATACAAGGTATAAATAAACCCAATGGGCCATATCTTCTGACAGTTATGTTGTAATGACAAAAGTACTATATTGTGATATACCTTGAGCAATCATTTCACATGTCCTATCTTGTATGCTTTTTTGAAATTGATTGCATATCGTATACTCTCTTCACTATTGTGTAAGTGCAATTATGATTGTGTTTTATTACAAACCAGTTTTATACATGACTGTGATGTATGTTACACACTATTTTATACATTATTATGGATTGAATTCATGCCTGTCATCACATACAGTGTTACGGTTATATAAGGTATTATGTATGTGATATTCCAATACTGTATAAGGCCATACAGTATTGTAGTATCACATACATAATAGTTACCACATAGAGATTGTGTAAGTTTGTATGACATGTTATCCGATTATCAGTTTCGGGGGAATGACTGTTGTCATGTATAATGTTTTCTCTCCTGTGTTAAACTGTGACAGTGCATGGGACCCATGGTTACTCAACAATCATGCATTGAAGATGACAAAGTGCCAGATCACAGCCAGGCAATTCTGACTCTGAGAACCAGGATGATGATCATGATGGGGTCAATGATGACAATGGCAGAGCGGGACATGCATGTGCCATTGTTTCTACTGCTCATCATAGAAGCCATCTGGCACCATGCCAGGGATATGATATTTGGGACCAGATTTGGGATGTTGTGACAGATATTTTGCAGACACAAATGATGAACCTCATGGGCAACTTCTTTCAGGAAATGGTGCAGGCCATGCACGACTACTTCTGGGAGATCACTGGAAAGATTTTTCATGATGTTTGACCCCATCATGGTAGCCCTTAGAGCTGTAAGCTTTATTCTGTGTCTACTATCTGTTGCTGGCATTTCCTCACTGATGTGGGCCAATGTTGTCCATCTTTCTTTCCTCTTATAGCTTTGGCCTACATGTTGCACATACACGTGCCATATGTTATGTGTATGTTTACCTTTCTCACCGTTATCATCATTGCCATGTAGGTGTATGAGTACAATAGTACCATGTGCCACCATGTTTGATGTCATACACATGCAAGGCATATGCACGATAGGTAGTGGCAATTAATTTGATTTTGTCATTGCTCACGCTGTACTTGTGCTTTGAGCATTACCTAGGGATATGTATGCTTACTACTGCAGTACTTAATTGTCATTACTGATATATTTATCAGCATCTACATTTCATTCCATGGCATTAGTGTGTGTGTGTGTGTGTGTGTGTGTGTGTGTGTGTGTGTGTGTGTGTGTGTGTGTGTGTGTGTGTGTGTGTGTGTGTGTGTGTGTGTGTGTGTGTGTGTGTGTGTGCGGGTGTGTGTGTGTGTGTACTGAAACATCTTTCTGATTGGATCATATTATTTAATTGCAAGTCACATATATACACTGTATACCTGATAACCCATCTGTACTGCCTCTGACATGGCATATGTCTTTGACATATAGATCACATTTTGTCTATGTTTGTGTTGTGTACACTTAATTGCATATTACACAGCCACATACTAGCTTTGCTACAGTACTGCTGTTTGTCCCTGTGCTTGAGTGTTTGCCTTTTGCACGCACAATTGGCGGTTCCAGTCTGCTTTCTGCTTGTCTTCTGCATTTTCCTGCCTGAATTTTCTCATCCTTATTGTTGCTTGACTTATACTTGCAGTGCTGACAGCCTAGTGGATGATAGTTTTCAGAAATCTACTATGTACTGCAAGGACTGCACAGTGCACTCCCCATTTAATTTTCTACAACACACACCTACCATCAATCATACACATTTTAGTATGACTGTCACACTGTTTGCAGTATCTCAGCAATCTGTTGTGCATAGGTACATATGATTTTTGTTTTACACCATGGCTGGAATGCATCCATACCCTGTTTGCCCATTTTCCTTCACCTGTGTTGTATATTCCATACATATACTGCCTGTGTATCTTACCTCTCCTTTATGTGTATTTCCAAACTTTGTCTGTCACGTCTTGTGATATTTGTTACATGTTTATACCTGATCGTTTTGCCCCCTTTCTCCTCTATCCATGTCTTTTCCATTCCTTCCATTCTCCAGAAAAAGAAAAAATAAAAAAAATATCCATGCCCCCTTAACTCTCCTTTAGACCTTCCTATTACAATATATGTCTTATGTATACCTTCCTCACCCACACTCCACATCTGCTTTTCTATTACCCTGTTTCCTTGGGTGTATTACATGTGCTCCTCATACTTGTCCTACATCTATTGTTAGCTGCTATTAGCTATGGCCAATGTGGCCATGATTGCCCTTCATCTCACTTAATTTTTTATTAGAAATTTTCCAGATTATGTCTGATTTCACAAATTGTGATATTCGGTCTACAAATTATGATGATATCCATCATGATTTACAGATATTTGACACCTTCCAGACATACCAGTAAATATTGCTATTCCTTTAGTAATTTTCACTTTATATTTATTTATTTATTTCCAGTTTGATGACCTAGGAGGTCCACTGGGCTCAGGGAGCCCATTTTCAGTGGAGGCCCGGGGAGAAAATCTCCGCATTAGAAAGTTTAGTTACATATACAATCATGGTAAAGAAGACACAATTACAATTTCATTTCATGCTAGAGAACAGGATTAAATTCTTTGGTTACATAGTATCTAAATATTTAGGATGGCAGTGGTAACTTAATTGTGAGGGAGAATAAAGACTTAGAAGGAAAAGAGAGAAAAAAAGGTGGGATGGGTTATTTATAATACGTACAATTATGTTATTTAAAATATGTACATTTATTTTAGGTTCGCTTGTACTCAGAGGTAGTCAGGAGTTTAAGGGGTGGATTGATTATTAGGCTAGGTGGGGAGAGTGCAGTTGCATTTCCTGTTAGAGGAAAGGTAGGAATGTAGCTGAGTTTTAAAGTTATCAAAGTTTTCACATGTCCTTAGAGAGGAAGGAAGAGAATTCCATTTTTTAGCTAATGAAAAGGATAGCAGAAGCTGGCCCGCAGGATGATTGGGTTTGTGGACGGTGATTAGGTTTTGGTGAGTAGATCTTAGAGTTCTCTGAGGGGTTTAAGGTTGAAGGATGTTGGTTAGTGCTGGGCACTTAGTAGGTTGAAAAATTAGTCTGTGGGCTGTAGTAATTTGGAGATAGTCTAGATGGTTGGAGAGTTCAAGCCAATTTAACAAATGAAGGGCAGTACAACGATGGGAGGAGAATTTGGCTTTGGTTGCAAATTTAGAAATATTATTATAACAGACTTCCAATTTGGATGAGAGAGAGGCAGATAAGTTTGTTAGTAGAAGAGCACCATATATTAGTGAGGGAAGGAGAGAGGTAGTAGAGAGTTTGTCTGGTGGAAGGAGAGAGAAAGTGGATGTTTCTGTATAGCATGCCAAGTTTTATATGGGTTTTCTTAATGTTTTGCTGGATGTGAGTGTCGAATTTTAGGTGTTCATCAATAGTAACCCCAAGTAGTTTAGCAAAGGGAACAACCTCTATAGTAGAGTTGTTTAGGCTAATAATTTGTAATGAGTTTTTATCAAGAGGGGAAGCTTTTGAGGGAGAGAATAATAGTATTTTGGATTTGTTGGCATTTAGCAAGAGCTGGTTTTGGAGCATCCAGTTTTCAGTGGTGGAGAAAGCAGTTTGGGTGACTGTTTGAAGCTGAGAGGTTAGAGGCGCAGCAGACTAAAGTTGAATTGTCTGCATATTGTACAATTTTGGTGTTGGGTATGGCTTTGTGGAAATCATTAATAAAGATGTTGAATGGCATTGGACCAAGTATGCATCCCTGGGGTACCCCAGTGGGGGTAGGAAGGAAGGTTGAGGTGCCTTTTCCCCCATTTCACAGCTTGAAACCTGTACAGAGGTATCTTGAGAACCAGTATAAGGTATTCTGGGAGAGATTAAGGTTAGAAAGATGGTTCAAGAAATGGGTGTGGGAGATGGTATCAAATGCCTTGGACAGATCTAGTAGAACTGTTGATACTATTTTTCCCAAGTTATGGGCAAGATTTCTTGTGTCTAAGAAGGACAGAAGGGCAGTGATAGTACTATGGCCAGGATGGAAGCCGTATTGGGTTGGAGTGATTAGTTGGTAATTAGCTAGGATTAGCATAAGCTGAAGGTGGATGCATTTTTCCAGAAGTTTTGAGATTGGGGAGAGGATAGTATGGGGTGGTAGTTAGAGATGCTATTGTTTTTGCCTCCTTTATGGAGAGGTAGAAAAAAGGCAGCATACCATAATTTAGGCACATAAGATTCCTGCATGGATCTATTGATCAAGATGCTAATGGGGAGAGTGATACCATCTTTGGCTATTTTTATGAAGGAAGATGGGATATTGTCAGGGGAATTGGAGCATGGTTTTAATTTAGAGAGTAATTTTTTATGTGGGAGGTTGAAATGGGTTTAAGTTCAAATATTGGAGGAGGATTGAGGGTAGAGGGTGGTGTAGGGGATGAGGAAGATTGGATAAGTTGAGGGGAAGGGTTATTGTTAGGGAAGGTCTTGGTCAGTTCTGCTATGGAGTTGGTGAAGAAGGAGTTGAATAGAGAGGCTATTTCAGGATCAGATGTGCTGGTGTCAGGGCAGGGGTTGTTTTTTGGTACCTGGGTTGAGAAGAGAATTAATAGAATTCCAGAAATGTTTGCGTTTGTTTTGATTGGTTAGACTGGCGTTTGATATAGTAGGACTTTTTGACTGATGATTTGTTTTTTAGTGAGATTGCTGAGTTGTTTATATTTAAGAAAAGTTTCTGGCTGCTTGTTTTGATGATATGTATTACAGGATTTATCTCTTTGTAGCATAAGTTTTTTGGTATCTTTGGTTAGCCATGGGGTGGTCTTGGTTTTCACTCTTTTTGTTCTTGGTGGAGCTAGGGAGTTGAGGATGTTTAAGAAGGTTGAGTTGAAAAATTCTACAGCATTGTCTAATGGAAGAGTTTTTAGGGGGTTCCAGTTTGTTTGTTTTAGGGAGTCAGAGAAAGTAGTGGGGTTACAGTTTGTGAAGTTACGAGTGTGAATATATTGGTGTAGTTGAGGAGAGGAGTGGGTAGCTCAGTGTATGAAAGCTGGCAAGTGGTCTCCTGTATGGTCGGGTATAATGCCACAGTTTAAGACTTTATTAGGATGGGATACTAGGATCCAGTCTAGTGTGGTACCTGGTGGGTTTGTTTTGTTGGGTCTGGTAATGGAGTTCATTAGTTGGGTATAGTTAAATAGACTGATGGATATGGTGGGATTAGAGTTGTTGATTTTATTCCAATCGATATTTACATCTACAAGTATGAAGGTCTCTAGCTTAATATTGGTAGAGGTCTTCAAGTGTAATGGTGTTATTACCAGGGGGGAATGTAGAGGGCAATGATACAAATGCTTTTGTGATTATTTAATTTTAGTAGGCCTATTACTAGTTCTGCATTGTTGAATGGAGGGATAGGATTGGGGTAGGGAGTGATGGATAGCAGGTTAGAGTAGATTAAAGCTACCCCACCCTCTTTTCTGTTTGAGCGATCATGTCTGAGGGATTGGAATCCAGGAGGCAAGATTTCAGAGTCACAAATATGAGGTTTTAGCCAGGTTTCTGAGATGGCTACAATGTCGGGGTAGGTTGTAGTTTAGCCAAGCATGAAAGTGGACTACTTTATTTCTTAGACTTTAGGCATTGATGGTGAAGAATTTGAGGTATTTATGGTTGGTTTTATTGCATGTGACAGGGAGATTGGGACTAGAGGAAGTATTTGGTCCAGGATTTGGGTGTACATCCCCTGCTAAGCAGAGGTAATTGAGGAAGGGTAGTAGTATTTTTGATTTGGCCTTTAATACTCGTGGACAGTAAGGTATTAGTTTAAGTTTTTAGTATTTAATTGAGGGGGAAAACGTTTTATCCTGAAGTAGTGGAGCAGGTTGGATTGAACTAGAGAGGCGGATACGTTGTGGAAGTGTGTTTTAGTGGGATGAGGAAGGAAGTTGGGAGTGGGGAGTAGGACAGGAAGGAGGGGTGGATTTGGTTATAGGAGTAGGAGGTAGCATGGTATAAAGGGAATAAAAATAGAATGCAGATAGATGGGGTGAGAATGGTTTGAGGGAGAAGACAAGGCATGGTAGAGGAGTATATCTGTATATTAGCAGTATAAAATGAGTAGGGCAGATTGGATATGTGTATAGATGGAGTAGAATTAGATGTTTATAGGGACTTTGATGCACGGGGTTGGAGTGGTTGTGATTGGCAGATGGATGTAAAGAGGGGATGGGTTACAGAGTGGAGATGATTGGTTGGTTGAGAGAGGGAAGGGTTTGGAGTTAAAATAAATGTAAGAGTAATGTTGTTGGGTGGAAATTTGGGGCAGGGTAGGGGAGCGGAGTGAGCCCATAGGGTGAACGGAGTGGACAGAGCTGGAGAGAAGGTGGCTGATGGAAACCAATCAGCCAGCTGTAGCTGAAACATGGGAGCTTAGGGGAAGTAGAGGAACAGCAGAGGTGAGTCTAGGCTGGGGAGTGTGGGGGAGAAATGTAATAAAACAATGCACAAGTCAAAGCAGGCCAGTGGGGTAAATATGCTATGAGAGTGGGGGATTGCTTGGGAGAGAACAGAAAAATGATGTAAGTGATCTTTACACTATAAGTGGTTGAGTAGTGCCACCTAGTGGCAATATATATAAAATGGTGGGTAAGGGAATTAAGGGACAAAGAAAAAAAATGCTGTAGGCTGCTTAGCAAGCATGGCGAAAAAGCACAGACACTTTGGTAATTGTAAGATATAAAGTTAGTTAAATGTGGAGCCCAGCAAGGAACAGAGTTAAGATTTTGAATAAGGGAGGGACTAAGACACGGTTAGGTACTAAACTTAATATTACAGCAGTACCAGGACACTGGCTCCTGTAGCTTAAGAAAGCTAGGTTAGGCTGCAATAGGTCTTGTGTGGGAGGAGGAGGATTAGACTAGACCAGAAAAGTGGTGGATAGCCAATAGTATGATGAAGAGGGCTGGCCCTAATTTCACATATATACAAGTCTACAGAAACAGTAAGAAAAGGAAGTAGTTACTCTGATGTGCTTGTTTTGCATGCCTTTCTTACTGAAATAAAATAAGCCAATTTTACCAATGAGTTGTGGAAATTAGGAAGACAAGAATTTATAAGAGAAAAGGTTTAGTAGAAAAACAGCAGGTCATGCAAATAGTACAGCATATAAAGACAGATTGCAGTTAGAAGTACAGAATGGAGGGGGGCAGCTAATGTCCTGAAACAAGCAGGAAAACCAGTAGGTACTTTGGACTTCCTAGTTTTGCATACCTTTCTTTTGAAATAAAATAAAAAAAAACACTTGTAACCAGGAGTATGTGGGATTTAGAAAGACCATAATTATCACTCTACACAAATTTAACTCAAAGAACTCACCAAAATGCCCATATTGTATAGATCAAACAGCCGACCTCCTACATATGTTTTGGAGTTGTAAATGTATTTTCAAACTCTGGAATTCCTTGAAACTTCAACTACAAAAAATGGGATATCAACATTCCACACTCTCCTGGGAATTTACGATTTTACATATTCCACCACCCAACTTGGAAAGAACCCAAAGAATTATACTAGTCAATATTTTTTTGTTGATGAAGTTATATATAGCTTCCAATTGGTTGAACCCTTTACAGACATCATGGCAAAATTTCAAGATAGTAGCCACCAAACATATTCTAGCACATAAATTTCTAATTAGTGATCATAAGAAAAATGTAAACAATACAAAAATATGGGAACAAATCTTTAACATTGTATTAGCTTAAAGTTCCATTCCACTATTCGCTGGGAAAAACTGAATAACTGTTGAATTTTATTGAGATAAGTCTTATATGGTTACTAGTTCTTTTTTCTTCATTATTTTTTTTTAGAAGTGTATAGGTATGTATAATGATTCTATGTAACTGTTGGAAGCATTCATGTACATATTGTAAGTAGTTGGTAGTACTGTATTAGTTGTTTGGAAAAAATAAAATAAAGAATTATTATTGAAAAAAAAAAGAAAGACCATAATTTATAGGAGAAAGGGTTTAGTAATACTAGAAAAACAGTAGAACTTTCAAATAGTTGAAACAGCTTGCAAAGTAAGACTGCTCTTAGGAAGTACAGTATGAGGAGGGGACAAGCTAATGTCCATGATGGAGTGCTTTACTTAAAAATAGAAATTAAACAAGGGCTTGCAATTAATTTTGTCTAGAGGATAAAACATACTTTCGGTATTTTTTGAAAATAACACTCATCCCAAGGTTGCCCGGTTCTGTTAAAGAGCACTGCAGGCCAATAGATCGGACTTGTTAATAGGAGAAGCTGGGAAGAAAAATAAATCAATATTAACACAAAATACTGCAATTGTTGATAAGAAAAAATGCAAAAGATACAAAGCTGCTAACAGAGGAGTGGAAAGAAAAAAAGAAAAAAAAACTAGGTAATCTATACACAGAGAAATGCCTCAGTAATATAAAAATAATATAATAATAATCTAGTAATATAGTAAGTTCCAGTGAGTTTGTATAATTTCTGTAGATGTACTCTGGAAATACACACACACACACACACACACACACACACACACACACACACACACACACACATACATATACACACACACACACACACACACACACACACACACATACACACACACATATATATATATATATATATATGTAAAACTGAAAAACCAAAAGACTGAAAATTCAAAATACTGAATGATGGAATTTGCCCCTTCTCCACTGTTGTGTGATCTTAGAGTTGGTGTATATAGTTAGCAGGGGGTGTGGTGGGCTCAGTCTCCCACATGAGGGGTACAGGAGTGCTTGCCCCTGCATTAAAAATGTGTTCAGTATTTTGAATTTTCAGTCTTTTGGGATTCAGTCTTTTGGTTGGACAGTCTTCTGAAGTAGACTCACAAACGTGTCTACTTTGAAACATCTAAAACCCATAACATCTAATTTCATAACATTGAGACCAGAACATCTAAAACACAAAACATCTAAAACCCATAACATTGAATTCATTAACATCTAACACTACAAATCACAAGAAAATAGCATCCCCTCCACATATAATGACACCAAACTACCAAACACATGTTTTACTATGTTTCTGCAGGGGGCAAGCCCCCCTGCACCCCCCACCCCCGTAAATTAAATATACCAACTCCAAGATCACACTACAGTGGGAAAAAGTTAATTTCCTAACCCCACTGTATCATCCCCCCCCCCTGCAAAAATGCAATAAAAAGTGTGTTTGGTAGTTTGGTGTCATTATATGTTGTTATATGTGGAGGGGATGATATCTTCATGTGATCTGTACTGTTAGATGTTATGAAATTCAATGTTATGGGTTTTAGATGTTCTGGTCTCACTGTTATGAAGTTAGATGTTATAGGTTTTAGATGTTTTGAAGGGGAACACACACACACATATATCTTACTTTATGAATAATGTTTCCTGGCATACAGATTTGACTGCTTCAGGTTGCACTGATGTTGTTGGTTATATCTGCCATGCCTTAGTGCACCACCTTAGTACTGGGTGCTAACCCTAACCGTAACACTGCCCCTACCCACAATGCTAACCCTACAGCTTAAATTCATAAAAACACTGCCAATACACAAGACACACTCA
This sequence comes from Protopterus annectens, assembly GCF_019279795.1. NCBI lineage: Eukaryota > Metazoa > Chordata > Ceratodontiformes > Protopteridae > Protopterus > Protopterus annectens. The sequence goes on from NC_056745.1 coordinate 793,874,076, forward strand.
GACACACAAACAATTACAAACACACATACAACACTATACCTATTTCCTAACCTAACCCTGACCTTAATCCTAAAATACACAAACTCACAAACAAACATGCAACACCTACCATTCACACATCCTTGACCCTAACCCTAACTCACATATGCAAGCATAAATACTCTCACCCCTCCAACCCCACTTACCTGTATTGACATTACACACCTTCAACATTTTCACTACTTGGCCATCAGTGCCATCAACATTAAATCTTACCCCCTGTGTTTGTTGAAGAAATATTATTTGACAAAACACAGGGGACCCGTATGTGTAAATGGGTCCCTATCAGATTATCAAAGTTTCAAAACTTGGAAAATCATACTGACAAGACCATATAATCGAATTTTTGAAACTTTGAAAATAAAATAAAAAAAAAAATAGACAATTTTTATTTTTACATTTTTGCCCCACACCTCATGCTAATTAAATACACCAACTCTGAGATCTCACTACAGTGAAGAAAATGATAAATTTCCAATTCTGTACTGTACTGTGATCTCCATTTAAATGTTCAAAGTTTCAAAACTTTGATCATATGGTCTCAGCCATATGATGTTTGAAGTTATGAAACTTCAATAATCTGATATGGACCCATATAAACATGTATGTTTGTATATATGATCTGTTTTGTTAAACTGAATAAGAATAGTTCAAACAGAATAACAGTGAAAAAAAACAGTGAATCAACAATCGTTCAAAATACTAAATGCACATTTTTTTTGCATATGTATTCTTTGGGGCATTACTAGCACATACAATCCTGTAGTACTTCATAGGATGACCTGAAGCTAACTTGAAATACATAGCATCCTGTGATAGTACATACACTTCTCGAAAGCTAAACTTGATGCATTTAAAATAATCTTTTTACTTTTATTTAATTTTTTTGTTGTTTTTTTTTGTTTTTGTATTTGTACTCAAGTAATATTTTGTACTGAAGTAATGCTTGCCACTTTGTGCTGTTTTGCTATTGCTTACTTGGCGTTCTACAATTTGTACTATGCATTCGTCTTTGTTCCAAAGCATTGTACTATGCATTACTGTCTGTTTAAAATATGTTCTTCATGTATCTTGCACAGAAAATTTAATTTCTTTCTAGGCTGAGACTGAAAATGGTCTGGTGATATCAGTGCTCTACTCCATTGTCAGATGTGTAAATAAAATAAATATAAATCAACTGAACCTCTAACATCAAGAATGTCTCTGTAATTAGACTAGATTTTGAAGTCTGAGCACCAGCACCAACTGTGATACCTTCAAAGTTATATCTTTTTTCTCTTTCAACAGATGAAAAAATGCATCTTTCTCAGCCAAAGGGAAAGGAGATATTTTGGACACTTTGAGTAGATCTGTTCCACTAAGCAATGCATGTTACTGGACAAATGTCCAATATCTTATCAAGTTTGAGTGAAACTTAGTGCATTAAGTGGAGAAAGATGTAGCCCCTATTATTACATTTATTACACATTTATTTCCTCCCTTAAATATTTCTCTATCTGTATACCTTTATTATGTCAGTTTTCCCAATAAATGTTCTTACCATCTATTTTGTTAGATATGTTTCAACATGTAAGTGTGTCATGTCCAGAGCAATATTCTACCTGCAAATCTTCACCTGATCTCTTCATATATTTATGTGTAACACCATTCACATGCCATTGTCTCAGTTGTGTCACTAAATATTCTGTTAACCAACCATATGTTCCCACCTACATACTTCCAAAATGTTTAGCTGCCAGCTCTTTCCATGGTGAAAAGGGACCTGAATGAACTTGTCTCAGAGAGCTCAATGTGAGGGCTGCTGCATGCTGTCCAATATATGGGCATAAACACTACTTTACTCACTTCAAAATAAAAAAAAAACTGCTTCTGGGACTCTGCATCTTTAAATGCCCCAAATAAACTTTTAACATTCACATTTTATAATCTCAACAAAAAAAATTTGTAGAATACTAGTCAAAGAATATCTCTATGAACTTAAAACAAAAATGTTATGAAAGTCATATGGCCTCTCTACTCAACAACTTAAATTTAAGCTTCATAGGTATGGCTCTATAAGGAGTTTGTGCTAAAGTGGAGTTATATGTGTGCGTGTGTGTGTGTGTGTGTGTGTGTGTGTGTGTGTGTGTGTGTGTGTGTGTGTGTGTGTGTGTGTATATATGTATATATATATATATATATATATATATATATATATATATATATATATATATATATATATATATATATATATATATATATATATATATATATGTACACACATATATATATGGGTCTACTTCACATAATCGAATATCCAAATGTTTGACTTTCATATGGCTGAGATCATATGATCGAACAATTGAATGTTCGACAATGTGAAAAAAAATTACTAAACAAAAACAAAAACAACTAAACAGTGCTAGCAGGGGGGCAAGCACTCCTGTACCTCCCACATCCATTGCTATTTAAATATGCCAACTTTGAGACTGCACTGCATTGCGGTGCTCTATGGAGATCCTCATTCACACCATTTGAACTTTTAAAAGTTCGATCATATGGTCTCGGCCATATGAACGTCAAGCTTTTAAAAGTTCGACCATATGAAGGGGTCCCGCATACACACACACACACACACACACACACATATATATATATATATATATATATATATATATATATATATATACATATATATATATATATATATATATATATATATATATATATATCTTCTTCTTCTTCTTCCGGCTGCTCCCGGTGGGGGTCACCACAGTGGATCATCTGTTTCCATTTCTTCCTGTCCTCTGCATCTTGCTCTGTCACACCAACCACCTGCATGTCCTCTCTCACCACATCCATAAGCCTTATCTTAGGCCTTTCTCTTTTCCTGTTACCTGGCAGCTTCATCCTTAGCATCTTTTTCCCAGTATACTCTGCATCCCTCCTCAGCACATGTCCAAACAAACGTAATCTTGCCTCTTTGGCTTTGTCTCCAAACCTTCCAACCTGGGCTGACCCTCTAATATACTTATTCCTAATCCTGTCCACCCTCGTCACACCCAGTGCAAATCTTAACATCTTTAATTCTGCCATGTCCAGCTCTGACTCCTGCCTTTTTGTCAATGCCACTGTCTCCAACCTATATAACACAGCTGGTCTCACTACCCTCTTGTAGACCTTCCCTTTCACTCTTACTGGTACCCGTCTGTCACAAATCACTCCTGATACTCTTCTCCACCTACTCCATCCTGCCTGTACTCTCTTCTTCACCTCTCTTCCACACTCAACTCATCCACCTTCACCACCTCTACTCCCTGCATCCTCCCCATTCCTCTGTCCTCCCTCTCATTCACACACATATATTCTGTTTTATTTTTATATATATAAATATATATATATATATATATATATATATATATATATATATATATATATATATATATATATATATATATATATATATAGTTCCCCTTTATAATCTCGAAATACTGAAATCTTGAATTTCAGTATCTCGAGACCATAAAGTTGAATTTTCATAATAGCAATAGTGCATAATCGCGAATTTGAATATCTCGAATTCGCTGTTATGGCTTTACACGACGTTACATACACTGCTTTGTGTGGATTGTGTCTGGTGTAGTGTGTGGATTTAGGTGGAATTTAATGTAAATGAGTGTTTTGTAAGGGTTTTGCCTGGGAGTTTGAGTGTATGTGAGTGTGTTTGTAAGTTGCACATGTGGGTTAGAGTAGGCAGGTGAAAGCATGAGTGTGTAAGTGTTGGATGTGTTGGTGCTTGCGTGTGTGTGTGTGTGTGTGTGTGTGTGTGTGTGTGTGTGCGTGTGTGTGTGTGTGTTTGTGTGTGTGTGTGTGTGTGTGTGTGTGTGTGTGTGTGTGTGTGTGTGTGTGTGTGTGTGTGTGTGTGTGTGCGCGAGGGACTGTAAAATGCCTGGTTATGAGTTTACTGTCTTTTTCTGTTTGTGTGATCTCAGAGTTAGTATATACAAGTAGGGGGTTGAGAGGTGCAGCCCCCCACATGGAAATTGCAGTAGGGCTAGCCCCCTTGCTTATTTGTAGTGTAGGTTTGTGGATGTCTGGTGCTAAGTTTTTGTGTGTTTTTTTTTTGTTTTGTAGTGTGGGTATTGTGGTATATGTGTGGTGTGGTGTATGCTGTTTGTTCAGGATTTGAAGTTTCACTGTTTTGGGCTATTGGTGTTTTCTGGATTCGACTTTATGGTTTCGAGATACTGAAATTCGAGATTTCAGTATTTTGAGATTATAAAGTGGAACCACACACACACACACACACACACACACACACACACACACACACACACACACACATATATATATATATATATATATACATACACACACACACATATATATATATATATATATATATATATCTACACACACACACACACACACACACACACACACACACACACACACACACACATATATATATATATATATATATATATATATATATATATCTTAGGAGAAAGGTGCACCACATAGATACCTAAACACCAAAGCAGAGTATTGCTCCATATTGAACAGATCTCAAGATTTCCTTATCTAGAACCTGACACATCTTCATTAATAGGAAATACTTAAGCATCAGACCTGACAAATTCATTTAATTTTGTAGTAATCTTTTTATTATGTTAAGCCAGTGTTTCGTCTCTCATATGGATTATACATTCATTCTCAAGCCATATTATTTTGGTTTCTGCAGATGTGAAGAGCTAACATTACATTATTTTGTGCCATGAATTATTCTTGGCAGAGGTTTTCTAACAAGAAGAAATATTGTTGGTGAGATGGGACATCTTTGTTGTGTTTCCATCCCAAGACTAAAGTCCTCTGAAATACCTCATTGGTTGTGACTTGGGACAAGCATTTAAATTTTGTTTATGTTGTCCTTTGAAAGTTTACTAGTTGACTGATTGCATAGAACATCTGCCAAAGATAGGATCAGTAGCATTGAAAGCTTTTTAAACTTTACATAGATGGCCACATATTGGGATGTCTTACCAAATGTGCTTGTACTAGAGCAATTAAGACCATAACATGATCTACACTGTTTCTCCTTGTGGTAAAGCACTTTTGCTCAGGAGAGATTATAAGCAGGAGTGTTCTCCACAGTCTATTAGCAAGAAACCCTTGCACAGACTTTATTTTGGAAAAACAACTTTTGTTGAAAAAGTAGAAGCTGTGGAGCATAGTATGGACTTTATCCTTATTTGCCTAAAGATCTCCACTAACCCAGAAGTTTACCCTGTCTTAATAAATGATACAGCTTCGGTGCTACCTCATCTGGCTCATAAGCATTACCTTTGGATATCTCCCAAATGGCCTTATCTTCATTCTTTATGATATTTGCCCTTAGTTTACTTCTCCATGCATCGAATAAGATAATAAATTTGGTGCTTTCTAGGAATTTCTCAAATATGAACTTTCATTTTTAAGTAGATTTTATCTGTTAAGTTTAGAGGTTTGTAATAGACTCTAAAACTCTTTAATAACTGTCTGAATTCTTAACACTTTCTCATCCACAGTAGGGAGCAAGAAAATGTTTATATGATCTAGCCTCTGCTTAATATATATTGATCACCTTTTATAGCATCTTTGCTTTACAACTAATATATTTTCCTGTTGTATCCCTCATCTTGCAATTGCAAGGGAATTAGCAAAAATTGAAGCTTATAATGTGTTGTTTGATTTTTTCATTTCAGTGTTTTTTTTAACAACCCCACAGACAAAGATGATGGCATGTTACATACTGGGATCTTTTTTTACATTTGATTGCAAAGCATTTTTCATTATTTATTTATTTGACATTTGTTAAGTGGGTTGGTCCAATTGAGCTAGAAGTCTATTTTTAGTGGAGACCCAGGGAGAACAGCTCCAGTGTATTTACTTAAAAAACTCACAATAAGCTTATAGAGATTTATACAAAGTAATTAGTCTGCAATAGTATAAGGAGGAATATATACATGAACAACAATTTTTAACAGCATAAATATCTCAGTATTGATTTAAAAAATAGGATACAGTACAAAGAATTCAGATGCATACATACACAGATTACACTGTTTAGAAGAAGAATATGCAGTGGATACTGAGTTGTGATATAACCTGAGAAAAGAAGGCAACTACATGAAGGGAATATGAAAAAAAGAGAGAGAGGTCGTGAAGTTGATAATAGAGGTAGAGAAATGAGATGAAATAATGAGCTGAGGTTGGAAAGGATGGGGTAGGTTGCGTAGGCTCCTGGCATGGACAGATCCTCGAGCTTAAGAGGAAGAGTTTTAGTTGCTTTTTGAATTGAGAAATATTGTAGGTGTTTCTAATGTAGTAAGGAAGCTTCTTCAAGCTGAAGACACATTGTAGTTAAAGAGAAGTTTACCTATATTTCTATTAGGTTTGTGTATGTCTAGGAGCTGTTGGTCAGAGCTTCTGAGTGATCTGGATGGGGTGTAGAAAGAGACTAGAGTACAGAGGAAGGGGCAAGGAGTAGGTTTGTAAAGGATGGAGTGGGTGATATGAAGTTGGTGGGGGAGTTCAGGCTATTGCAATTGTGTTAGTGCAATACAATGGTGGGCTCTGTGAAGTTGGTTTGTTGCAAATCTGGTGATTTTATTATAGTCTGTTCAAGTTGTGAGACTAATGTGGACTGCAGGCTTGTGAGGATGGGGGCAGCATAAAGGAGGCCAGGTAGTATGAATGCTCTAGCTAAGGAAAATTTAGCTTTAGGAGTAAGGTATTTTTTGTTTCAATACAGTTGTCCTAATTTGTGGTGTCATTTTGATACACTGGTGAATATGCTGGTCAAATTTAAGCAGGTAATCTATTACGGTGCCTAGAAGTTGTGTGAGGGTCAGCTTTGATGATGGTGTTATCAAGTGAGGAGATGGTAAAGGAAGATTTGTGGTCCTATTGATTTAGGAAGGAAGAGCAATAGTTTAGTTTTCTTAGGATTTAGGATAAGCTGTTTTTGTTGAGCCATTTTTCAATGGAGTTAAAGGTGTTTTGGGTGAGGGAAAGGAGATGAAATATGTTGTTTGATGAGGTGATGAAGGTGAAGTCATCTGCGTATTGGATAAGAGTAGAGTGTTTACAGGTGGAGTCCAGATTATTGGTAAAGATGTTGAATAGAAAGGGGCCTAGGACAGAACCTGGGGGAACCCCTGTTTTTATGGACGGGGGGGGGGGCAAGAAGTGAGCCAACGGACAGATTGTAGTCTATTAGAAAGGTAGCTGTGGTGGTGGGGAGAGGCTGAGTTCAGTTAGTCTTGTTAGTAGTTTAGTGTGAGATACTGTATTGAATGCTTTGGATAAGTCTAAGAAGAGACAGGATTCAAGTTGGTTATTGTCTCTGGCCTCAGCAACTGTATAAGTAAAGGATAAAAGGACTGTAGCAGTGCTGTGGTTAGGCCAGAAACCATGTTGAGTAGAGGTGAGAAGGTTCTCCTGTATGAGGTATTTAAGTAGTTGAGAGTGGATACATTTTTCTAGAATTTTTGAAAGAGGTGATAAGATAGCTATAGGTCGAAAGTTAGAGGGGTCTGTGGAGTTACCTCATTAGTGGAGTGGGATAGTATAGAAGGCTTTCCAGATGTTAAGAACTGTGCTTTCTTGGACTGATCTATTTATTAATATAGAGATTGGAAAGACTATGGAATCATCAGCAAGCTTAAGAAAGAGGGGAGGCAGTTTATCAGCAGATATGCTTTAAATTTGTGAAGAAGAGATTTGATATAGGAGGTGGGAATGGGTTTAAGACAGAAAGGGGTTTTGTTACTATAGGAGGATGAGAGAGAGGAGTTGGGGGGACTGGAGTTATGGTCTGAGATAGCTTTTGGATGGTGTCAATAAAGTAGTTGTTTAGCAGGGTGGCAGTTTCTAGTGGTATGTTGTTGGGGAAGGGGGTTGAGGTAGAGGGATTGCCTGGGTAAAGGATATTGTTAATGGTGGACCAGATTTTTTTTGGGTTGGGCTGGTGCCTGGATTGTGCTGCAGTATAAAAGTCTTTCTTATCCTTATATATGTGTTTTTTTGTTAGGTTTCTGATCTTCTTGTAGCTTTGTAGTAGGGTAGGGATTTGGTTTTCTGCCAGGCTTTCCAGATACTATCCCTTTTGTGCATGAGGGGGCATGTTTATTTTGATGGCCAAGGTGAATATGAGGCTTTTACCCTAATTTTACTTTGGGGGCAAGTGAGTCTAGGATGCTGAGGAAAATCTGGTTGAATTTTTCTGTAGCTTCATTAAGGGGAGGTTAGCAAAGGAAGGACCAGTTGATGTAAGTTAGTTTAAAGTTAAAGGAATCAATGTCAAATGATGAAAGTTTACAGCAGTCTCTGTAAATTTAGGACTATGGTGTTGTTGTAGAGTGTCTTTAGACGTGAATGGGGAGGTAATCACTAGGGGAGTCAGGCAAGGTGCAGTGGTTGTGGTGGAGATTACGATCAGTAGCAAGTATCCAGTCAAGGATAGAGTTGGTACCAGAATGTTTGTTAAAATGAATTGGGGATGTGATGAGTTGTTTAAAACCATGAAGACTGATACACATATTGGGGGAGTCAGACATGAGTTTAGTCTAGTCTATGTTAACATCTCTTAGAAAGATAGCTTCAAAGGAGATGTTGTAAGTAAGCCATGCAAGTATATTTTCAAGGACAAGAATGCCATTGCCTGGTGGGATGTAAATTGAGGTAATGGTAAACTTTTTGTGGCAGTTCAGGTGACAATTTAGTATAATAAGTTCAGCAGGGTGAAAGCTGGGTAGTGGTGTGTGTAGTGGGGAGAGATTAAGTAGATCAGAATAGAGGATTGCTATCCCACCATCATTTCTTTTCTCTCCATCTAATCTGAATATGTTGCAGCTTGGAGGTAGGATTTCATTATTAGCTATGTGAAGTTATAATCAGGGTTCAGTTAAGGTTAAGATATGGGGAGAATGTTGGGTTATCCAGGAGTGTAGGTCTGTGGTTTTATTGATGAGACTTTGTATTGTGATTGAGAAGAGGTCTAGGGATTTGTGGGTGGAGTAGTGTGGAGTAGGTGGGGATGTGTATGGGGTAGGAGGGGGTGGGAAGGGTTGTGAGCTGGGGTTGAGTGAAGGGGGAGAGGGTTCTTGGTTGGGGTGTATGTCTCCATCTTGAAGAAGAGGTATTTTAAAGGCTGTATGGTAGTGAGAGTGGTTTTGGTTGTGGAGTAGCAGTTTTAATTTGTCATTTGGGTGGGGGTTATTGAGAGTTTTCAGCTTCTAACAATGAAAATGGGAGGTAGCAAAGAGTGATGGTGAGATAAAGAAGGAGCAGGTTTTATCATGCTTATAGAAGGAGTAAGGAAGAGTAGGGGAGGTATGTGAAAAGTGGAGTGTGATGTGATAAGCGGAGAGTTTTGTAAGCAAAAACGAGATAGGATGACAGGGTAAGAGTGTGACATTATGAGTGGAGTGTGAGGAGAGTGGCAAGGTAAATTATCAGTAATGCTGGAATTAATTAGTATGTGGTTGGAAGAAAGGGGTGGGGGTTGAAATTTGGATGGGTGTATAGATCTGATTGGAAGGATGACATGGAAGGGAGGGGTGTGGTAAAAGAGGATAGATTACAAAGCAGAGGAGGGCAGGGGTGGTTGGGTGGGAATGGCGGTAGGGTATGGGGCATAGTGAGCCCAACCTCAGCAAGAGGGAATGGAGTGGGTTGAACCTGACACAAATGCTGTAGGTCCATCAGAAATAATCTTAAAGGTAAGCTTGTATGTTTAAAAAAGCAAAGAACTAAGAGGTGTCAGCAGAGTCAAAAGGCAAAAGAAGTACAGAAGTACCTTTATGGCATGGAGTGAGGGGAGAGAATAGAAATAAAACTAAGGAAGATAGGAAAGCTGTACTAGCTTGGGAAAAGAAAACAAAAGAGTAGCAAGGGAGAGGGATAGGTAGAGAGCATGGGAAGCAGCAGGAGGGAGGGGTGCAGGTTCCAAAGAACAACAACAGGATAGATAAACCTGGGCAGATAAAGGAGACTGTAGAGAAAAAAGACAAAGATAGGCTTCTTGATCAATATATAAAAGTGGGGGACAGCTACTGAATGTATAGGCAAGAGGAGAAAAACAAAACAGGGGGACTAGGTCAAGAGTAAGTTACAGCAGGAGATTCACTGCGGAGCAAAAAAAAAAAGAAAACACAGCCTGGTGATATGATACAGAGTCGAGGGCAAGGCAAGACAAGACAGCATTGTTTTAGCAAGGAAATCCAAAGAAATGGAGGTGTACATTGTTTTAGACAATAAAATGATTGGTCAGGCTGTTTGGCAGGTGGCAGGTCTCAAATGTAGGTTTGGCAGGGAGGTAAAGTGAATTTGGCCTTGATACAAAATATATGAAAAAAGGGGAGAGAAACAGAAGGTTAGAAGGAGCATATGTTGGTTTCATTAAGAAGCAGTGTAGCAACATAGTTATACAGGTCAGGGAAATTATGGAAGATAAGAATGTAGTAATACACCTTAAGATGTACAATAGTCTAGAGGATAAGCAGGATCCACATGCATTAGGTCCAAGCATACTAGAAATCAAAACAGCACATATGAGCACAGTTCTCTTAACTGTTTCGACTACTGTATAATCAAGTGCTAATTTTCAAGGTGAGTTGTTCCACCTGCAAGAACGAGTTGATAACATTTCTTTCTAGGGAGTTGGACACTACTACTAATGTATTTTGCATGAAGATGTAGTAGCCTATACATTAATTTAGGAAAAAAGGTATTGTGGGTTTGGTCTTTTAAATTGTCATGGCAGGGATTTCCATCTCTGAGAAAAAAAAAATCCAGGGCAATGTCTTTATCAACAAAATAAAATGCAAAAACAACATGGTGCTGCGATAGCATTGTCGCCTCACAGTAAGACATTGTCCTGTTCGATTCTCAGCTAGAGTGTCTTCTGTGTAGACATGCATGAATGGGTGTACCTTCATTGAAGGTTGTGTGTCAGGGCTGGCAACTCGGTACATAAAAATCTACTGCCAATCATTAGCGGACCGGAGTTCGGCTGTGGCGACCCCTAACCAGGAAAAGCCAAAAGATACAACAACATGCTTCCTTTATCAAAAACTGTATACATTTATATTGTATATATGGTAAGGAGATTATAGGCAATTTCAATTGTTTGTTATTTACACTTGCTTCAGAACATGAAAAATACACTTCAGTTTTTAGGGCTGTATTTTTTCCTTAAATCCAGTTTTCTTGTTGCCACCATTTTCAAATATTACCTTGCTAACTTTAACTTATTTTTGTCCCCTGCTACATGAACACTTTTATAATCTCTGATTAACTTCATATCTTTATATTTAGATTCTTAACGTTTTTCACAAAAGCACATTTCATTTCTAGTTTGTTCACTTCTCTGTCCTTCTTCACCCAATAATGCCTTTCCACTGCTTTCCATCGACAGAAGATATACCCTTTAAATGACTCTAACCATAAGAACAGTGGACAGTATGCTAAGTGCATGCAGTTAAGTTTGGTTAGGCAGTATAACTCGTTAGCAATTGATTTATAACTAAAATACTATAAAAAATTTCATATTCAAATACTTTGCCTTAGTAAAAAATATTTGATATTAATTGATTTATTTAACCCAGACAATTTATCAGCATTCAGGGTGATCTGCCAGAGTGTCTCTGTAGTGTCTTGATGTCACCACTCAAATCCTCGACAGAAACAGAATCTAATACAAAAAAAGAAAATTACTTGAAATCTTTACATGTAACAGTGTGCTTAGCCAAAGCATCACAAAAATCCTTCTTCTTGATGGCTAACAAGTGTTCGTAGATTCTTCTTTTTAAATTATTTTATTTACCAGGAAAGTCCGACTTGGAATGCCGCCAATTTTCAGCAGAAGCCCTGGGAGAAACATTCCAGATGCATGTCTTTGTAACGTGGGAGGAAATCGGACCACTCAGAGGAAACCCACATGAACGCAGGGAGGACATGCAGACTGTGCACAGAAGGCACTCCAGTTGAGAATCAAGCCAGAGAACCTTTTGTTATGAGGCGACAATGCTACCGCTGCACCACTGTGCCATCCAACGTTAAAATGTATTTAAACATGTGGGTGTGTCTATATGGACTAGAGAGAGATATGACTGTTCATCCAACTATGTGGTGTATGTAGCTGTTTGTGAATCATGTTGTTGTTTTACATAGGCAAAACTATTAGGCATTTAAAAAGAAGAATCTACGAACACTTTAAGCCATCAAGAATGATTTTTGTAATACTTTGGCTAAGCACGCTGTTACGTGTAAGGATTTCAAGAAATTGTCTTTTTTCTATTAGATTCTGTTTCTATCGAGGATTTCTTGAGTGACATCAAGACACTCCAGGAGTGTAAAGAGACAGTCTGGCAGATCAGGATGAATGCTGACACATTACCTGGTTTAAATTAATTAATATCAAGTGTTTTTATTAAAACAAAGGATTTGAAGATTAATATTCTTATGGTATTTTAGTTATAAATCAATTGATAAGTTATATTGCTTAACCAAACTTAACAGCATTCAATTTAGTGCATGAAAGACTATTATACAATTCTTCCTCTAAAACATGCATGCTGATTGGCCAGCCCAACCAGCGTGCTCATTGTAAATCCCTCAATATACTAACGGAAAAAGGTCCGGTCGCCCGGACTTTTTCCGTTAGTATAAAACACTGTCTTTCTATGTTAAAAGAGTTTAACATAGCGACACAGGTTTAAAAAAAGCAATGCAGATCTCCATTGCTTTTTTTAAAGCTGTCTCGCTATGTTAAACTCCTTTAACATAGCGACACAGTGTGTAAAAAGCAACGGAGATCTTGCAATCTCCGTTGCTTTTTTTTTTAAACCTGTCTCGCTATATTAAATGGGTTTAACATAGCGAGACAGCTTTCAAATAAGTAACGGAGATCTCTGTTGCTTATTTTAAAGCTGTCTCACTATGTTAAACCCATTTAACATAGCGAAACAGTAAAAAGCAATGGAGATCTTGCGTTCTCCGTTGCTTTTGCCCACAGCTCTGATATACTTCATAGGCATGCGCAGTACATCAGAACTGCCGCGGAATACCAGACAGCTGCGGAAGGGCAGCAAAGAGGCATTATACAATGCCATTATTTAAGAAAAGTAATTATTTCTTTTCTTAAATAATGTCATTGTATAATAGCAATAACCCACTTCTGGGTGTGGGTAATGCGGGATTTAACCACGGTTGTCTTTGTTTGGTACTCGGGACCAAACCACGCCAACCGTGGTTAAATCCCGCATTACCCACACCCAGGCTTGGGTTATTGCTATAGTAACCAATAATAATAATATCCCTCATATTTCTGAGTGCTTTATTTATTACTTATTGGGACAGTTGCGTTTACCAGATTCAATGGTGGTGTATTTTCCTTGTGTTATTTCAATAATAATAATATGATTTTGGGGCAACACACATTTTTAGATTGTTTGCATCGGTTGTCTTTATCACGATTATTTGAATGTCTTTTAAAGTATGTGTGTTTGTTTTACAAACTTTTCTGATGAAGTCCTTTTTGAAACATTAAAAAGAATGAAAGCACTAAGACAAAGTGTTTGCTGGTTCTTTTTTAGCCACAGTTTCACCTTGTTTTTTTTTTTTTTTTGGTTTTCCAGTTATTTAGTATTTTTTGTTGGTATTGATGTTCAGTTGAGTTATTAAGTGTCTGACTGAAATTTCCAGGAATTAATGCTTTCCTCTACCACTTTCTGCCATTACTGAGCAGTATATACTAGCTGAGACATTAGACATTTCTGAGTACTTCCTTGGTTACATACTCTTTCTTGTCCACTCTTAATTTTTTGCTCCATTGCCCATCTCCTGGTTATGCAAATGTATTTAATTCTTCATTTTCTCCTATAATAAAAATGTGAAGCAAAATCATGGCAGCATCTTGGCTAAAAAACAATGTAATGCCATCTCCTATCTTAATGTTTAACAATGAGCAATATCTTAATTGCATAGTAGCATTGTTATTTTAATATTTTTTTTCAAACTTCTGTGAAGGTTCTTCATTTATTTGGACTACTCTCAAAGAAAACTCCAAAAAAGCATAACGGTGTTGCCAGCTAATTTATTAAAGTTTAATTGTTTCAGAGTTCAGTGACATTCATGACTGATGGCTCTAAATTTGCAAGGGCATATCAAGTGTTAGCTGGATGTCTATGAATATTTTTTTCCAAGAATCTAATCAAGTCTTCACCTTCTCTGTTTTCTTTCAAACCAGTTATCAAATATGGGTTGCACTGGCATTGTCTATGCTCTGTCTTCAGTCTACTTTCTACTGCCTGGATTTCTACACAAATTCCTTTCAGGGTCACATGGCAGTTATGTATTTGTTCACTAGAGTTTATCTCAGTATTCATATAATGCAGAATTCCCTAAACAAAACCATTCATGCACAGGAGATAACCACAGTTTAATAATGCAGAACTACTTATATTAGATCTCAAAACCAATAACAAGAAAATGCTTTGTTTAAACTGCCATATATATCCCAGCAAGTAAAATCATTACCACTGTGGAAAATATCATGTACTGGATATCGCACCATATACAACATGAAACTATAATCCTAGGAGACCTAAATATGGACTGGCAGTGTATTAATCATAACACCCCGCCTGATTCCATAAACCCATATGGCTTTACACAGTTAATTACATCAGTTACTGGAGATCACAAAAGTACTGGTAGGCAACCAACTTTAAACTGAATTCTTACTAACAGACCAAACTTTATTAGGGCAGCCGGTAGCATTCCAGACAACCTAAGAGAACGTCAACTTACTCATGATCTCAGAAGTTAAAATATCCAAGATAAACATATAAATTCCAACCAAGTTTGTAACTCAAAAAAACTGACAAACACACATCAAATCCTTACAAGAATAAAACTGGAAAATGCAAAAATCTATGCCCTTAGACTATGCTGTCTCACCCTTCAATGAAAATTTTCTAAAAATTCTCAACAATCTTGCTCCAGTATGTACTAAAAGGTTCAAATCCAATCCTGCACCATGGTGAACAAAATAACCTAAAAATTAATCTTACAGTATGACAAAGACTGGAAAAATTGGCTCAAAAACAGAACAAAAAACGTATTTCAACATTTCAGGCAACTAAGGAATAAAACTAAATACCAAATCATATCCTCCAAAATAAACATAAAAACAATCCAAAACTCTTCTGGACATCCATAAACAAACTTTTACATCCAAGCCAAATTACCACCACCATCCCTATATCCAACAAAAAGACTGATTTATCTCCACACAGTTTAACAACTATTTTATGCAGACTATATTGCTCCTCACAAACAGTAATATTTCCACTACACTATCAATGCCAACAGCCTCTGCTAAATATCCTCAGCTATTTGACTTCAGCCCAGTACCTACCTCCATTGTTAAAGAAATCCTGCATAAGTAAAAAAACATCCACCTAGCTGCTGACCAGCACTCCTCTGACTACTTAAAACTGGCTGCAGATGCAATTGCTTTTCCAGTTTCTATATTCATAAATAAATCTAAGAAATACATCCCTTCCATCTGGAAAAAAAATCATTATTATACATTTAGGCAAAGGTGGCATATCTATAGTGTTTAATAACTACAGGCCCATTGCAATCTTCTTCACCCTATTAAAAAACTTGAAGAATGTATTCATGCTCAGCTTCTACATAGCCTAAATTCAAATAATCTGCTCTTGGAAAACAAGCTTGGCTTCAAATCCCACCACAACATGCTTCCTTCACCAGCAATATAAGCCAGCATAGAAACAATGGTAACTTGGTGTCAACTGTGTTCCTAGACATATCCAAACCTTTTGACACTGTTTCAGACCAACATTACCCACTGAACTCTCTTCATGAGGTATTTTTTAAATCCTTCCTTAAATGATATCTTAGTAATCTATCTGAAAGGCAACAAGCAGTCATATGGCAATAGGACCTCTGCTCCTCTCTCCCAATATGGCAATAGGACCTCTGCTCCTCTCTCCCAGTCACCATAGGTGTACCTCAGGGCTCTAGTCTAGGACCCTTCCTTTTTAATATTTTTATAAACAAGCCTCACACTGCCATACACCAACCAAATATAACACAATATGCAGATGATTTGACTTTAATATGTACAGCCCCTACACTGTCCGGACAACAAGATATCACCCACATTTCTTTCTCAATCAAAATCTGGCTGAAAAATTCAAACCTTCTCCTTAATCCCAATAAAACTAAACTGATGCTCTTCAGCCCAAACCATTGCATCCATCAAAAACATTTTTTCTTGGTTACATCTGCGAATAATATTAAAATTGAGGTTGTACCACAGACTAAATTACTGAGCATTGTAATAGATGACAAACTTAAATTTGATCATCATATTCTTCAAACAATTAAAAAGTCCCACCAGAAACTTGACTACCTTTACAGGACAAAGCAATACCTTACAGACCCAGCAAAAAAACCCTAGTCTTGTTGCATCTGCATCCAACCGTCTTATATGCCTCACCTATCCTTACAAACCTAAGCTCTACATTAAAATCCAAACTAGCCTTCTGTTACAAAGTAGCTAAATTTGCTACCAGTGCTGCACACTGAGCTCACCAGTGCTAAGCTTTAAAGCAGCTAAACTGGCTAGAACTTAACAATTACATAACATACTCTCAGCTAGTTATGGCATACAAACTGATATATTATACTGAAGAGTACCCTGCATTAAAAACATAGTATTGCCCTACACCACCATAATGGACCTCCATTCTGGTGATAAAAGATCTGCTAAGCACTGCTAAAGCAAATAATTCAATGGGGGACTCACTATATTCCTATTGTATCACCAGACTCTGAATCACCATCCCTATACAAGTAAAAATGATTAACAAACTCCCAAGCTCTCAAATAATACCTTACCCAGTCCTGCTTATTCATGTGTTCATCACCAGGATGAGCCCTCTAGTGAACATAAATTTCTTATTGATTATCACTAACCTTTGGCTCTGCTTTACTTGAATCATTATACTCCTAACAACTTCCCCTCCTGTACTTGAATCAATACATCACTTTTCACATTCCCACTCTTAAAATCACTCCTTATCTTGCTCTTTTTGTAATTGCACCCATTCACCACTCTACCCCTCTCATGCATGTCCTGTATACCTAAGTTATAAACCTACTACTTACACTAATTTGGAACAGGCAGCCTAAATAGAATCAGTCCTACATCATGTTCTTTCAGTCATATGCTATTACCACTGTCCACCTATGCACTACTAATATCTTCCCTCCCCTCCTACATAATTTTATAGTTTACTTCATTGCATATCTTGAACTCCTTGCAACCCTTTTTTTACAGAAATGTAAGAACACTAAACTTTACAATATCATTTTCCTTTATGCACCATCAATCCCTTTACTTCTGCAAGATTTTGCAGCTGGACTAACTGTATAGACTTACAATTGTTGATGTAAATACATTACTGTATATATCTGTCTTGCAATTATGTTTTATTGTTTTATGGAACTGTATCTGTTGTTTTTTGAGAACTGTCTGAAATTCACTTAATATATATGTGCTATGGTGGAGATTTTCTCCCCAGACCACCACTGAAAATGGGGTCTGCCCAGTCAGACTTTCTCAGTCAACAAAGACAAATAAACAAAATAATCAATAAAACCTTCTAAGGCCTCTGCTTTTGGCATTTTCTTAGAATAGTTTGGTCGCATCCTTTAGGACCTGTGCAACCAATGCCACAAGCTAATTTAACATATCTTTCTTGACTCATCCTCCCTGTGAATCCAAAAGGAACATTGCATTTAATACAATTGTCATTGTCTAAACACCTTTAAATATACAAACGCAAGTGATAGTAAACCACTAACTCCAAATCACAAATGTAACCAGCAGCCATCAAGAAAATGTACATTTGTTTCAAATATCTTTTATTAATGCATTTACAATTTTAAACAATACAAAAAAAACAAAAAACAAAAGGGAAAATGTACATTTTAGTTGCAAACTGACTCCAAAGCAGCAGTACTCTGTTTAGGTGCATCTCCTTGGCATGTCTGTTAGCTACACCACCACCTAACATTCTACTCAGCTAGTCTATATGTGTATAGATAGCAGTCCCTCCCAGTCATAACATTTGCAAGGGACCAGAATGTTCAGATGCAGCTGACCTTTCTGGTTATTCGGTGTCTACAGAAGATGAATTTAGAGACTCAAGTCTGTCCACCCAGGTGAGTCACAGGCTTAACTTGAAGCTCAAGCTCAGTCCAACCTCAGGGATTTTTGATAGCATCATCATACAAATTTATCTCTGACACCACCTGCCAAATGTGAGACTTTCAAATAACAGGAGTACACACCATTGAAGGCTGGGCACAAACAGGTTAACCAGAATAACAGCAATGACAGTAGAACTATCTACTTCAAGAAGGCAGACACAAGGAGACAGTAAGAAAAGTATTTATGTAAGATCCTTAAAATTTTATCAAATCAGTCATTCTAGACCATTAGAAATAAACCAGTATTTATGAGTATTCTAACTGACAAATAAGAAGCCCTTTGGGATACTGTGGAAGATGAGAAACAAAAATGTCAGGAACCCAAGGATACTGTATGCAGCTTTTAGTGGAACCACAGATCTCAAAATGGATTAAAGATGGTCTCTGTCAGAAAAATTTTAACCAGACGGAGGAGCAATTGATAGAAAAAGAAGCTTTAAAAACAAGTGCACTCCTTGGATGAGGTGCAGTACTGTCTGTCTCATTCTGTAATAAATGTTTAAATTCTTAGTCTAGTAAAAAAGTGTGATTTTATAGGGTGGTTCTATAAAGCAACGGGATGCACTGTAGGTTGCAGAGAACCCAGTTTCCCTCCCTTTGTCACTTCCACTTAACCAGATTGGCAATGGGGAAACTGGATTCAGATCCTCAATGGCCTCTTAGGCTTCATGCCTAGAAACTTCATATGAATGTTGGTTTATTAAGATTCCTGATATAGATCAGCATATAAAATCAGTGCCTTTGAATGTTCAGGCAATTAAGGGTTATAGGTTCAGGTGTCTTAGGTATTGGTTATTGGTACCTCATTTTTACAATGGGGTAGTTGTTTCACATCATTTGTATTTAACTGCTTCCATTGATTACTTTCTAAATTAATTGATCTGCAGAATGTCTCTGAAAAGAGTTGAGTGCTCAAATATCCTCAAGGATGTATGCCTAGTCTGGCAATTAGTGCAGAGGATTAAGGCTACAAGATGCTTCTTGTGATACAAGGTTTGATACCCTCAGCATTCATTTGCCTACTACATAGCCCTAAGAAAGAGATTCTGCTTTGGGTAGTTGAGAAATTGGTCTTGTCTCCTCAATGGTTTCCTGGACTGCATGCTTACTAACTCCCTATAAACCTCAAAATAGGCAAGTGTGGACAGAACCAACTGTGGCACTGCCATACATGACTTCAGTCCATCTTTGTTGTGCTAACTGCTTTATTCTGAAGAATAATGTTCTCCTTAACTATTTTTTGTTCACAAAGGCATCAGGTAGCTTAATATAAATTCTGTGCAACACCAAGAAGAAAACAGGAAGACAGAAGAGAGCCTCACTGCTGTGCATGTCAGTTAAACATATATGTCAGCTCTTCAATATGAGTACATAGGTCTGTAATATGTAATAGGTCTACATGCATAGGTCTGTAACATGGGGTTTACTTTGTTGTCAGTTATATAAATTAGGTATTCATCTTTGTTGAGGCCTGTTATATTTGACATTGAGGAACTATAACTACCCTGGTAATTTAAATTTTTCTGTAACTAATGGCCCTTTACAGACAATTCATGAAAAGTATAAACGTGCTTATTTCAACAAATGTTAGAGGACTGGCCACCCAAATTAAGAATGCCAAAGTGTCGATACTTCTATGTAATTTAGAGGTAAACATTGCAATTCTCCAGCAGATGAAGATGAGTGATAAGATATGTTAATATCTAAATTAGTCAAGTGTATTTAGCATTCCTATGTTTCAGCCTTTGCAAGATCTTCATGACTGAAAATGGAAACATGATTTGTGAGGAAATTATTATTAAAATGTATATATGTTGAAGGCTAACAACTCTTTTTGAAATACCAGTGGGATTTACAGTCATAGTAAATGCATATGGACTGGAGCCTTGATGCTCTGGACTTTTGACAGTGAATTTCATATGAAAGGCCTCCTTAACATATATCTAGATGTAATATAGTATGTGATGGTGATGTTATATTAGTATTATATGCCTCTGGTGATACAGGAGTGAGTCTGAAGAAGGCACACAGTACACAGTGTTTGACATTATTGACTCTGTGTGCCTTAATGACAATATGAAATCAAGCACAAAACACCACCATAAAAAACTTCTCCAAAGCCAATTTTGGGCTTCTAAAAACAGAGGTGGCTAACTTCACGACACCCAAGCAAATGGAAAATAGGTGCATGACTGCTGAATCATGCACTAATGCACTGTATGAGCACATACACAAGTGCATGGAATGGGCCATGCCAAACAGAACCAAGATGCTCTCCTCCAAAATTGGAAGCCAATCTGGTGGTCCCCACCATAAACAAACTCTACAACAGAAGGAAAAAAACTGTTGCAGAAAAAGGTGAAGTCCCAAGACTGGAAAAACTCCCTTGTTAGCCTCAGCAAAAAACTGAGATCCATCATAAAATCCTCTAAAGCTAGCTATGAAACAAAATTGCTGCAGATTCTAAAGACAACCACAAGGCATTCTATAGTTATGTCAAGAATCTACATGGCAATACTCAGATCTGCTCTGAGTTGCAGCACAATGGCAATACATATACAGAATCAACTGATATTGCCAACATATTGGCTGACAGGTTCAGTGCGAACTTTACCCCCTTTTCACCTCTTAAAGGGCCTAACTCAATACCTGAGGAATGCCAAGTCCCTATTATCATGGCTACACAGGTAAAAACTGCACTGTCCAAATCCAAGAATACAGCTTCCATGGGACCTGATAATATCCTTGGCTGTGTTCTACATGAATTATAGAGTGAACTGGCACCACAACTAAGTACCCTGTTCAATCACAGTATCATTTCAGGCTTTGTTCCTGCCGAATGGCGCACTGCTACAGTCATCACATTCCACAAAGGGGGAGCAACTACAGACCCTGGGAACTACTGCCCCATTAGCCTGACAAGTTTAATATGTAAGGCTGTGGAGCGCATAATCATTGAACTTATAAATAAGGACATAGGGAATCTCCAGATTCTGGACCCCACACAGTATGGGTTTGTGAAAGGTAGATCATGCCTGTTCAACCTGATAGACTTCTTCGAGTCTGTCACCAGAGCTGTGGATGAGGGCAAGGTAGTTCACACAGCCTACCTCAATCTTGCCAAGGCCTTCAACACCATCCCTCACTCAGGAATCATAGATAGACTCACTAAACTAGGCATAAACCCCTTTGTAATAAGATGGGTTGTCAACTGGCTCACTGATAGAACCCACACTGTGAAAGTAGCGGACTCCAAATCTGATTATCGACCAGTTACAAGTGGTGTCCAACAGGGATCGGTCCTAGGTCCTCTCCTGTTTGGCATCTACTTCTCTGAAGTTCAAACCAACACAAAGGGACTCTGGCTGACCAAGTTCACAGATGATTGCAAACTGGGAGCCATTATTGATTCTTCAACTGATGTAGACATTCTATAAAAAGGCTTCACTGACACCGATGACTGGTGCCCGAACCATGGCCTTAAGCTCAATGTCAAAAAGTGCATTGTCATTAGCTTTGGGAAAAATTTGGTCCCCATGAACTACCACATAGGCAGTTGTCCACTGAACACTGAAGGTGTGATAAGAGACGTGGGTACACAGGTTGACAGCAACCTCTCCTTTGATAACCACATTGCCACTGTAGTCAGAAAGTCCTTCTATGTGGCGCATCTCATTACAATAGGTTTCTCATCCTGGAAGAAAGAAGGCATAATCCCTCTCTACTCATACCTCATTAGATCTATTATAAAATACACCACCCCCATTTGGTATGTACCTCACTATACACCTGCAACAACTGGAAAGACCACAAAAATACCTAACTAAGAGGATCTTAGGCCTTAGGCACATGCACTATACGGACAGACTCAAAAAACTCCAGCTATAATCTGTCTCATATCGCCTGCTTAGAGGTGATCTCTGCTTGACCTACAAAGCCATGTCTGACCCAGAGCTGCTAGATATGCTACACCTAAAGAAATCCCAATCCCTCTGTGCCACATGCTCCAGGGACCTTAACCTCATTACCACAATAAACAGAACATGCTGGAGGGACAGGTTTCTAACTCAGAGACTTCCCATACTCTGGAACAAACTTCCCATTCACTTCAAGCAGAGCACTTCACTGGCCCTCTTTAAGATAAATCTTGATGAGTGGGTGGGCAATAGCAAGGTCGCCCTGGGGATCACTTCAGTAGCCTTGCTTGACAGGGGCACTGGGAACTAACTTTGGGTGGCATGATGCCAGGGAATCTTCTTGGGCTAGGCTTATATAGGCTCCAGGGCCATTAGCCTAGTACACACCTATGAAACTATGAATCTATGAACATGGTCTTCATACCTACAACCATGCAGGTTTCTATCTGTGGAGGAAGTTGGATTTTTTTCAATGCACAAAATATCTGCTATAGTCTATCAAGTGAGGAAAACACACATCTTAACTACTGGATCATTCAGCTGTTACCCTAGAAGTAGGCAAGAACTCCTCAGCCCCATTGCAATACAAAGTAAGGGTAAATCAATTATATAGGGCCTGCAGGTTATTGTTATCTGGAACAGCAAACTGAAGACTTTTGTCTCATTCACTCCCAATACTATACATACTCACATAATTCACTGATCTTAGATTCATAGATATTTTAAGGCCACTGAGTCTCACATCCATCTGCACCTTGCCAGCACCCTCTGTCAAGCACCACCTCCCTTCACTGGGATGGCTATACCAGTCAATCCTGGAGTACATTTGTGAAAACCCATCCAGTCATTCATGTTATGTTCAAAGATAGTCACACTGCTTAGCATGCAGGGGAAATTTATTTCAGAGGTTAAGGAGGCATTGGGTTATAAAGCTCCACAGTGTTTAATTCATCTGTTGGTGAAATTTTAAATTTGTGGTTCTGTGTTGGTAGAGCAACTGAACTTTCAGACATACTAGAGGTCCTGGACAATAGGCATGTATAGACATGAAGAGCAATACAGAGATATCCCCTCAAAATTCTATAAGACACTGAATAAAGGAATAGCAGCAATTCCAGCCTTTCTTTATATTTTAGGGACTTTAGGCATGTGATCTTTTTGGAATGGACTCTTTGGGGGCTTTCTAATTGTTAGACATGAGATGCATCCTGTAGGGGAGAATTTACTTGATAATTGGTCTAATCAATGCTGAATATAAGAGAGTCAGTACCTCTTTTAACCTTGATGATATTTCTTTGTCAATTGGTTATGTTAAATTAAAGGATTTTCTGACAACTTTTTTTTCATGCAGTGGTTAATTATCAATTGAAGTTTCAAGGTCTATGGCTACATTTTCATTTTGTATGGTTGCCTATACAATACATTATTGTATGCAATTTTGGTGCAAACAGATGTCATGTATACATTGCTGGGGTTATCTACCAAAAATGATGATAGTACACTTCTTAACATTTAATTGAGCAAATTTATACTACACCAAGAATTCATTTTGGAGGTTTAGATGTCAGGGGGTAACTTAACAGAAAATTCCAGTTTATAGTAATCCGCAGACTTTTAGTCAGAGGCCTTTATTCTCTGCTTAGGCAAAGGACTGAAAAGAGAGGCACAGCACTAAGGCCTGACAGATGGTGCTGGCAACTTTCATCATTTAGATCTGCATTAATAGCTTATTTATTTTGTTGTAGATATCATTTATGATGTGGACCTCTAGGGTAGTCTGTTTTAAAATTGCCCATGTTAGGTGGTCCTGGTAAGGATTGGTAGTTTTATGAATTTTTTTCTAAACATGTAGAATTCCTTAATGAAGCATGTATTTGTATCAAGGTCAGGTATGTTGCAGTCATAAGTGAACTTTGACATTTCATTATAGAGTAGGTTGAGACTGGCACACTTGTAGTCCTTAAGTTCAGTCAGATGTGCTGTAGGTTTATTTGGGAGTTTATGGGAGAAAGGCAAAAGTTTATGGGCAGACCTCACTGAGGTGGAACAAACCAGAGGATCGGTGCAAGAGACAGCTATATTTGTATAAATCAGGTCAAGAATCCTATATTCCCTAGTAGGTATGCTTAACAACTACTCAACAGTGGTTTGTTTATTAAGTTTAGGATGTTTTTGCATATCCTATATTGGAGATATAAGTGTCTCTATTTATTGAAGGGTAGTTAAAATCACCCAAAATTATGGAGTTTCTGCTACTAGGGAGATCATGTAGAACACAGATAAAGCCTACCTATCAGTGGGCAAAGAGGGTGTTGCGTAACAAACTACTAACTGAAAATTAATCATTTCTAGAGTGATCTGTAGTTCAATGAGTTTCATTTGTAGGTCACTAGAGATTTGCATGGAAGTTATATGTTTTTAACAGATAATGAGACTACACCCCAGTTGTCATCACAGCTGAAGACATGCAAAGTCCAAAACATTGGCCTTATCAGGCAAGAAGAAGAGATACACAATTGGAGCAACTCATACGATTCAGCACCTTGCAAAATATCTTTACTACTATACAAATCATACATTTTTTTTTTTGTCTAAAAGATGACTCAGTTGACCCACTCATGCTAGTAATACTTGATAAAGATATAACTGGCAGTTAAAATCAGAAAGACATACTGTGAGAATACCCAGCTACATAACAAAAGCAGGAAATTTTGTGGTTAGAGGCTGAACAATAACGTTTTGGATGATTTTCATAACACAAATATTAGGTAGTTAGGGTAATATATACAACGGCCTGAACATGAGGGCCCTGTGCTTAAGATCATAAGCAAATTTGAGGTACTTTTATGCATTTCTATAATGGGCCATACTTCATTTTATTCATGCAGGATGAGGGCTTATTTAGACATGGGAAAATTAATGGTATAGAGTTTGCCCACTATCAGCATAGAGACTGGGTCCATTAAAAGCCCCTTTTAAATTAGAAGATTCCCAGCTAGTAAGAAAACAAATCATCAAGGTAAATCACAGGGTACAGATGACTTCACTACATAGATGTATAAAATGTTTGCTTCATAGGACAGCACAGTCAGGAATTCACACAAGACTGGAGATAGAGTTAAAACTGTCTGCTCTACCTGTAATGCTATTTATCTAATTAAATTACACATTTGTCACTTCTGCAGTGAGTTTCCATTTTTGATTATGCCCTGAAATGAAAACTTTTGTTAGACATTGAAATTATCAAGTGGTAAATGTGCACATTTTGTGAGAAGGACAGCCTGGGCAGTTTAACGGGCAGGGCTTCAAGGTGCAGCTTTGCTTCTCAGCCTCACTATTTGTTCAAAAGCTTAAAACTGTTCCGCTGTTTGAAATTACTGGGGCAGCTGTTATTTAGACAAAGTAATGTCAGCTCCAACTAATGCCACTGAGTGTTTGGGCAGTTTGATTTCTAGAGACAAGGGTAATAACAGAATGAAGCTTCTGTCTTCTTAGTCACTCTTTCCAATAAGGCCGAATGAAAGAAAGCAAACAAATCTCAACAATGTCAAATTTGGGACTGAAACGGGCTCATAATTTAAATCTGTTAGCAGTTAACTAGATTTTTCAGTCATTACTACCCTGGTGACTCACATATAGAATTCTAGTCCCTGAATCTGCATATTCCAGAAGTGGCTAAAATAGCTTTCCTTCATATGGTAGCTGCAGAATGGAAGGATCATGAGCTACCTGGAATTATAATTATGAATGTGTATAAACGGTTATTTTAGAGTAATTTACTGCCTAGTGTAATGTCTTGACTTCACTGCTATCTTCAACACATCAGTTGTATAACAGACAGATCAAAATCAAAAAAATTGACACCTGCTGTCCACTCAGTTATCTTTTAAATAATGACTATTCACTGATGGGACAAAGAATAGTTTCAGACTGAAATCCTAAACTCTGCTCCAATATTAATAGTTCACAATGCAGAATGAAAAAGAGGACTGTTGTACTTTAATGACCGTGTTAATTGAGACAAAGGTTGGCTTTGATCCTTACCCATATAACAAAGCAAAGGAGCAAATTCGATAATTAAACACAGCATGATTTTTTTATTTATTTATTTATTTATTGATTGATTGATTGCTTAGTATTATGGGCATTTTAAGCAACTATCTGTGCTCACAAAACACATCTGTTATAATGCTAGAACTAGAAGCAAACTGTATTATGCATGGCTAATATTTTCTCTGTATTGACTGGAAGAGGGGAAGCTACAAAAGCTTTCCCTGGGATTCATGAAGCTCGGCGCAAGGCCAGCATTAGGCTTGCACTGACCATTCAGTATGAAGATGGCGGAGTAGCGCCAAATGCATATTAATGAAGGCGCGCTGCCGCCACAGCCACGTGCATAGGAAAGGAGTGCGAGTGCATAGGGCGTGTCGAAGTTCCGCACGGAGGTGTGGAAATGTCAACTGTTGACGTGCAACCTATATTGCTTGCATATAACAATTTGCAAGCAATAGTAATCACATCTGTCAGTGTCCATGGATACTGAAACATATGCAAAGCATGCAAGACAGTTCCTGCGAACACAAAATGAAGAAGCAAACACAAATGCATGGTAGGGAATAACGGGTCCCTATCCCGTGAACAAATGACATTGACAACCGTGTGCCTGTAGTCCAACGCAGTGTAGATAGTTATACCAAGTGGAAGTGACACACATCATATGTTAGCGTGCCACCAATAACTACGTCCAGCCCAATGGTCAGGGTCACCAGCTGACCCATATTGTGAGGGAGGGTACACAGCTGGGCAGATGTGTCCATAACAACAAACACGATAAATGTACATATCTAGTGACCGTATGACTGAATTATATCCTACAATGCATGTAATAGTCACATACAATAGGTATGTCCGTATTTCACATACCAAATGTGACAGGAAATAGAATAAGCGTGTAAATGAAACAGAAGGAGCATATAAACTGCTACAACAATAAGGCAACATGCAGGCTGAAAGGAACAGTATTATCTGTACCGTTGACTGTGGGTACGTGTTGTCCAGTACATTCAGATATGTGTCCAGAATATATCCCATCCTGGACATAGGAAAAGGTGGCATCGTACCAATGATTAGAACAGTCGGCCAAAATCCGCACATCAGCGGTCCAAGCCGAACTTGTCAGGATGTGTCACAGTTGAACGGGTATTACCCGGGTATACCAACCATGTCATGAAAGTTAAGTATGGGCATGTACCTATGTGCGTGAGGTATAGTATGTGGAAAGTCAAACATGGCAGGGTAGTCCACATAACCATACAGGTACCTGACATATGTAGGGTATGCAATGTGTTACCTTGACCGTGTCATGGGCCATCAACCAAAGCAGTGATAGATGGAGTATCAGGAATATGTGTGTGGGGGGGATGGGTAATAGTATAATCCTCCAAGACGACACTGTGTCGTATGCAGAATAGGTGAACCGGAGGTGTATTAAGGAGCAGCGGGTGAAGCAGAAAGAAACACAAAAACATGTATACACATCTGCAATACAACCAGACAGTCCATACTGTAGAACACAATCCCACAAGCATATGAATATTAAAATGTGCGATACAAATGTATAGACATGTCACCAACACATCCCCACAGATTGGTCCTGATGGAACTGGCCATATCAAATGCAACACACCTGGATGCATAATGGACTACCCAGCATCCCCTCCACAGCACACAATCCGCTCCCATACCTGAACGTCCACCAAATCCGGCCATACTTGGCCTACTGGTTTGGTGCATCCACATCTACACATAGTGACTACTACGCATATGTAGTAGGTAGTGTCAGCCTAGGCAGTTTCAGGATTGCAAACTATGTATCCCTTGCATGTAAAACCCCCAGCACATTTTCATAACACCAGAAGAATGGTCGGTATTTGTCTTGTTTTGGTCTTGTTCAACTTTTGGGATATCCCTCATGGGATAAGTAAACTGTGTAAACATTAGAATGGGTATGA
This sequence comes from Protopterus annectens, assembly GCF_019279795.1. NCBI lineage: Eukaryota > Metazoa > Chordata > Ceratodontiformes > Protopteridae > Protopterus > Protopterus annectens. Next base: position 793,902,376 of record NC_056745.1, read on the forward strand.
AGACACAAAGTCCAGTCCTGTAGATATGTAGATATCTGGACACAAGTTGGAATGTGCAGTAGTGGTGCACGAGTCTGTCCAGCCCTAGATGGTCATGCAAAACCTACTACCCAGGATCAAACACCTGCCCGTGATGCACGTGTCCCGACACGAATAAGTGAGAGAATATACTGCACACATTCACATAGTGGCACATGGTATAAGGGTGATGAAGGCACTGAATTAAACAGGATACCTCCTGATCCACTATGTGAGGGACAATTAATGTGTGTATAGGTGTGACCCAACCAACAATGATACAATGCCAAATGTCCTGTGATTGTAGGAAATAACTATGTACCATACTGCATGTAACAGTTGCCTAAACCGGTCACGTCAGGATAGAATAAACGTAATTCATAGAAGAAACAGGTAAACAACAAAAGTGCCAAAGGTATAAGGCTCACAGCTAGGAAACAAATGAATGTTCTAAACCTGCACTGACCGTGGCATTGTGTTGGCCCAAACAATGTGGTGTCCGCAGTAGGGTTACCATCTGTCTCCCTTTGCAAGGGACAGTCCCTCTTTGGACAGTTGTGTCCTTACAAAATACATTACAAATGGCAAATGTCCTGGGATTGTAGGACATAATTATGTCCCATATGTTATGTAATAGTTGCAGAAAATAATTATTTCAGTATCTAAAATACCTAAATGTTATAAGAAACAGAATAAGCAACTAAACTGCTACAACAATAGGCTTTTATGTAGGCAAATAAGTAAAGTTCTATCCTTTGTACTGATCGTGGGTATGTGTCGGATTGTAAAATCTGATGTGTATTTCGAAAATGTACCATCTTGGCCATTTGAAAAGGTGGCAACCCAAGTCCCCAGAGTATATCCCAACCTGTACATATGACAATGTCAACACTACCAATGGTCAGAGTATTTGCACAATAACTGGCCAGCCTCTTAACCACTCACAAAGCCAGTGACCTTTGGGGGAAAGGTGTTGAATGAGAATGACTACTTACAACAATGAAGAGTAATAGACGCATTTAACTGCAGAAAATTAGTAGTATCACGAATCTGTCAACACGTTCCAAGTTAATAGTACTAATATGGTAGAAGTGTCTGTGATTGTCCTTGAGTTGTCAAAGCCTTGTCCCTGTAGAAATGAGTCCCCAAGTATCACCAAGGTCCAACACATAAGTACACCAACCGTCACATCCGTTAACAGGACTATTGCATACCTGTAGTGAATTTATAACAGATGTCCAGAATAATATTCATTGTGTCTATAAATGAAGGAAATAGTCAAATGGGAAGGGAAACACAGGGAAACCACCCCCACAAACCTGCATTATGTAGTGGAACCACTCCCTGCCCTAAATTATGTAGCGCCGACCCAATAATGTGGTCAGAGTCTGTGTCTGTAAACACAGGTAGAATATTAAAATCTGGACTAACTCTGCCCATGTGCTACGTCTGATCTTTGAACAGTGCCAGGGCAGCTCTAGTCACCAGCCGGCCGAGCCTAAACCCAGACTAGCACATGAACACCCAGACAATCAAACATGTGTATGTGTGAGGCCTATAAGCATAGGAGTTCTGAATATCCTTGGAGTGAGTAGACATGCAGCACGGGTCCAGAGCAGTAGGAAACAGGGAATGTCCTAATTGTAGTACTGCGGTTTTCCCAGCAGGAGAATGGATGCCTGCTGTGTAAGGGAAGCGGCGAGGCATATGTCAGAGTAGCTATGAACCATGGGTATACATATAAATGAGCCAGAACAACAATAGTGTAGTGGTTACAGCATCCGCCCAATGTAAAGGCATTCTTAATAGGAATTCCTAATTGTAGTACTGCGGTTTTCCCAGCAGGAGAATTCTTGCCT
>NC_056745.1:793906752-794021752 GCF_019279795.1 Protopterus annectens
TAGGTTGTGCAAGTGTGTTAATACATGGGTTGACAAAACGTACATGTTTCCCGAGATGGAGAGAGTGGGCAATGTGTAGGGGTGTGCTCATAGCCCATCTGCGCTTGCAGTAAGTATTTGTCATGACTGCTGTAGAGGGGTGCCAGGTAAGTGGACCATGGGTATGCATTAATGGGCTTAAGTGTGCAGGTGATGGTTGGCAGAGATGTAGTAGGCCCACCCAGTGGAAGTCATTAATATTCCTATGTGGGCATAGCATACACCTACACCTCCCAAACCTGAAGAGCACATCTACCGGATAGTCTGTAAACTATCGGGGGAATACATAGAGACCAAATCAGTGCCGTGTACCCAATTAGCATGGACGTCCATAGTTATGTATCAGAATGTAACAAAGTCCAACTAAACACTTCCAGAACTAGTGATATTAGGTGAACAGTTGGCGGAATACAGGTAATGACAGATGACAACATGTATGAGTCATAAACAGCATGTACCTCGACAAACGTGAATGAATACATATGCTCTGTGACTGTGAATATGTCTGGTTAATAGAACCAATCATCTAAATGTGTCCCACAGGGTGTTATGCATTGTTCCTGATACAGTGTTCATTCACACCCATTGGTATGGGAGTTCTGCTACTGACAGAAAGTGCATAATGTGCTGACCACCTTAGGTAGATGATAGCATAATAGAAGAGGTTCAACACCCGTACTCCTGCGAGGAACACACCCGTCTGGGCAGTTGTGTCCTGCAAAATGACAGTTATGGCACATGGCCTGTGAGTTTAGGAATGGAGGCTATATAGTGTGTGTAGTGGTGTCAGACATCAATTTGTTGTATCAGTAACAGCTACATGTAATAGGAAACAGTATTATCAATTATAATGCTACATGAATAACCTTAACGTATGCAAACTGTGGAAGTTGTATGTTTACTACTGGCTGTGGGTAAGTGTTGCCTTGACACATGTGATAGCTCTACATATAGGGTCTATAGGGCCGCCACCATTCTGAATGGCCAAAGTGGAACCTGCTCTGTAGAAATGTCAGACGTACCAGGGCAGAACATACCTACAGCCATGCATAGTACAGAAATATACATATTGGAACAAATCAAAGCGTAGTCTAGCAGCAGTATTGTTGCTTATGCTACTACATATGACATATCGACGTGTCAGGTATACAAGACCTGTAACAAGCAACCAGTACAGACACGTACAACATGAGAATGTCCCCTAATCAGGACAGTTGCAATGGCTAGAGTATTGTCCATACCACTCAACTGTCCCTGAATGTCAGGTACGTCCCTGAGTTTGACTGAAAGTTTAACTCTGTCCCTCTTAATCCCTCCTAAAATTAGTGGCTGTTGAAGGAAAGGTGGTGAATTACACTTACTGACTAATGACAATAAGTAAGAGTTATAAACAACTGTTACTTCAGAATATGTGTATTATGTCATATGCTCTGATTCTATCAATGTTTCAAGTTAATAGCACTACTTTTGTAAAAGTGTCCCTGATTTTTTCTTGACCTGTCCCTGATTCTGTAGAAATGTGTCCCCGATTGGTGGAGAGTTTTGGTATTGTCACATGAGATATGCGTAATGAGGGACTGTCCCATGCAAAGTGGGAAAGGTGTCACTCCTACAGTCTCCCGTCGTGCAATCTGAAAGGTGGACAACATGCAGTAGGTATAGTTTCATAGTTTCATAGTATAGTACTAGGCTATCTGCCCTGGGGCATTTGTAAGCCTAGCCATAGTGATGTGGATTTTGCCACCCCATGAAATGGTACAAAAATGTACAGAATAAATCTAGAATACTGTGCCTCTGTCTAGTAGTGACACAGTGAAGGTCCCCTTATATAATATAATTAGTTTACTGTACCCCTGTCTAGCAGTGACACAGATGTGACCCCTGGGGTAAACTTACGATCTCCCATCCACTCATCAAGATTTCTCTTGAAGAGAGTCAGTGAGGGGCTCTGCCTAATACGAACTGGGATCCTGTTCCAAAGCATGGGAAGCCTCTGGGTTATGAATCTATCCCTCCAGCATGTCCTATTCATACTTGTGCCAAGGTTTAAGTCTTTAGCTCTCATGGTCCTGATGGATTTGGATTTTTTGAGGTGGAGCATGTCCATCAGATCCTGATTGGACATGGCCTTGTATGTCAGGCAGAGATCACCTCTGAGCAGGCGGTATGCTACTGAATAGAGCTAAAGTTTCTTTAGTCTGGCAGAATAAGACATATGTTGGAGACCCTTGATCCTTTTGGTGAGGTACTTTTGTGGTCTCTCCAGCTGTTGCAAGTGCCAGGTGAGGTACATACCAAATGCAGCATTGTACTCAATCATGGGTCTGATGAGGGAGGAATATAGGGGTACAATGACATCCTTGGATCTGGATGTGAAACCCTTCATGATGAGGTGTGCAAGGTAGAATGTTTTTCTAACCACTTTGGCAACGTGGGTGTCAAATGAGAGGTTGCTGTCTACTTGGGTCCCTAGGTCTCTGATTACTTTTTCCGTACTCAGTGGGTTGCTGTTTATGTGATAATTTGTGGGTACTTTGTTTTTTCCAAAAGGGATGACTATACATTTTTTGGCATTTAGTTTAATGCCGTGACTACGGCACCAGTTGTCCATTTCAGTGAGGCCTTTTTGTAGGATGTGTGTATCTGCTGGTGTATCGACTATGGCACCTAGTTTGCAGTCATCTGTGAACTTTGTCAGCCACAGCCCTCCCATGTTTGCTTTAACATCTGAAAAATAAATGCCGAACGAGAGGGGTCCCAGGACAGATCCCTGTGGGACACCACTTGTGACTGGCTTTGAGTCTGACATTGCTCCAGCGATTTTAACTTTATGGGTTCTGTCCTTTAGCCAGTTTGCAACCCATCTAGTGGCATAAGGGTTTATTTTTAAGCTGTTTAGCTTATCTATGATGCCTGAGTGGGGTATTGTGTCGAAGGCTTTAGCCAAGTCCAGGTATGCTGTATGGACTGCTTTGCCCTCATCAATGGCTCTATTGACTGCTTTGAAAAAGTCAACCAGGTTTAAAAGGCAGGATCTGCCATTTACAAAGCCGAACTGGGCAGGGTCAAGCGTTTGTAGGTCCCCTATGTCTCCGTTTATGAGTTCCATAGTTTCCAGGGTCTGTAGAGGCACCCCCCTTGTGGAGTGGGACCACTGTTGCTGTACGCCAGTGTTCAGGTACATATCCCGAAGTAAGGCTAAGGTTAAAAAGCATTTTTATGTGTGGGTTTAGCTCCTCTTGGAGTTCACGTAACACGCACCCCAGGATGCCGTCAGGTCCCAGATGCTGTGTTTTTTGCTTTGTTTAGGGCGGTTCTCACTTGGACATCTGAGATGACAGGGAGATTACATTCAGCTGGGATAAGTATTTCTTCTTTTGGGGGTGAAGGAGGCGAGAAATTTGCACTGAACCTGTCAGCCAGAATGTTAGCAATATCTGTGGGTTCAGTGTATTTTTTGTTGTTGTGAACCAACTCTGAGCATATTTGAGGGTTTCCGCCCAGGTTTCTAACATAGCTGAAGAAGGCTTTGTGGTTATCTTTAGTGTCCTTAGTGATTTTTCTCTCAAAGTTTGCCTTGGATGTTTTTATGAGAGAATGTAGTTTTCTGCTAATGTTGATCAGAGATGTCTTCCCTTCATGGGATTTCGCTCTGACGTGCAGTAGCTTCCTTCTTTTGTTATACAATTTGTTTATGGCTGAGGTCCACCAGACAGGATGCTTACATTTGGTGGAGAGGGACTTGGATTTGTTTGGGATTGCATGATCCATGCATTCTTGGAGATGTCCATAGAAAGCATTTGTGAAGGATTCGGCATTGTGGGATGTAGTATCCACTGGCACAGTGGGCTTAAAGCATACCATCTCAGTCTTAAGAAGAGTGAAGTCTGCTTTTGAGAAGTTTTTCACTGTGGTCTTTTGTGCGGTATGCGGTAGCATGACTCGGCAGACAGCTGCGTTAACAAACTCAAGTCACATGTCAGCATTGCAGAGTATCGGTTCCCATGTATCAGGCAGATGGGAGCAGATCGTATGACGAACACGCATATAATATGATTACGTCACTGGACAGGCCGCCAAGTCCGTACAGTCGAACGCCTGCCACCGCAAAATGATTACACATACCTGATACTGTAGTCATGTAGTCTGATGTAATACGCATCACAAGGGATTGCACACACCCAGCGTGAGTAACAAATGTAAGCGGAAATGTCGGTGAGCGTGCGGCTGTAAGCGTGTTTGTCTACCAGTATGCCAGTAGTGCACTTTCAAAGAAATGTGGGGTCTAAACGTGTATAAGGTGTTGTGACCACAGTTCAGCAGTGTTTAACACTGTGTAAACCCATGCACAACTGCTCCCACCTGCTGGAATGTGCCTTACCCAGTCTGTATCCAAAGGCGTTGGCCTGTCCGCAAACAAAGAACCGCCCTATACATGTAATGGTAGCAGTACCCTGTGCACATAGCTCATGTGAATTAACAATAGAACATGGCATATGTACAGACAATAGACCACACACACACACACCATACAGCGCAGACATCCAACAGTATAGCAATGTCCTGGCAGATATGTCCAGACCACTGGTGTATGCATGCTTGGCCATCCTGTGTTTCAGTGTGTGAGCATGCCCAGTATGACTGTTACGCATGTTGTCGACCAACATTACCATCATACCGTCATGTGTGTGAGCATGCCAAGTATGGACAACTGTATTGCATGTGTCACATGTCCAGATAGTTAGTACTGTGTTGCTGACCCCTCCATTCTACACAGACAGGTGTCACGCTGTGTCTGCAGGGTAGCTAATGGTCATGTGGCATTGACAATTGCTACATGTCTGCATAGCGTGGGGGGATATCCAACCACAACCACAGTCCTACACAGCGCCGTCGGTGGCGCACATGACTCTCACTTGTGTAGGTTTGACGGGGGGCACAGCCAACAGTTGTACACATCTGCCACTACTGTACTGGTATGCCTGGTACTCCATGTCTTTGTGTGGACCTAACTAAATTGCTGGTTGGAGGGATACCAGGGTACGTCAGTTCCCAGCTTTAATTACCAGCACAGTGGTGTTGGACATCCTAGCTTACACAACCTATATCAAACTGCCTAGCCTGCTGTAGTCTGTGTGTGACTTAGGGGGTTGGGGTCATTCATTGGGCATATCCATAGGCCATCGTATATCATTTGTCTGTATTGGTCCACATCTGTCCAGCTGCATGGAACATGTGTGGGCTGTACGGACACACATGATGGTCAGCCCTGTGTACTACAGGCTACCATTGTGACCCCCGTATGTGCTACAGAGGTCATGGTGCCACTATGGATGTGTACTGTCTGCTGCCCTAACATTTGGCCACCACAGTCACTTGTATGCTCACATACATACCATAGCAATGGGTAACTACACATTCTAATACAACTGCCACTTGTTAGGTCACTAGACATACCCTGGGTGTGTTCCGGACTTGAAGACGGTGCTGGAGTGCTACCTATGTCGGATGCACACAGTGCACCTTCTATACATGGCCGAGGACAGGTAGTGTCATGTTTGGCATCCATTGTTCTGTGTGCGGGTCAGAAAGAGGAAATCCGTGGGTACCTACTGTGTCAGTACATATGCCTTATGTTGCCTCTTTGCCAAGGGCAGGTTATACTGTGCACGGGCTTTCGCCGACTGTGCCCTGCTCTGGTAGTTCCTTCAGCAAGTCGCACTGTGCCTGTACAGGCCTTGGCAGTGGTGTTGGGCTGTTTGGCCCTGCCCCATGCTGTTCCTGCTGCAACTGTTACTGCAGGATAAGTTGTGTAGCATAGCAAATACCATAACAACTTGTATGCATGTAGCTTGTGAATACTGCAGAGCTCCAATGGATGTGTCCGGATACCAGAACTGTGAACTGAGCATCCCAAACACATGCACAAGTATATGTATTGCCTGTGCATCCGCCTCAGTATGGTGTGAGTGTTCAGGTGTGTGTGCATTGCTGATGGGTGTCATCAGCCACGACACCAGTGTTTACCCAGCATCCCCTACTAGGAGACTGTAGGTGATGTCCATATTGGCACTGGTGTGCTGCAGCTGTGTCAGAAGCCATATATCAGACACATTATAGCTTCCAGGGCAGACAGTGCACACATTCAATCTCATGCCCTGGCCATCACATATGGCCTAGCTGTTGGAGGGTATGCCCCTGCAGTGACTGTAGGCCCTACCCGACTCACTGGGTGGTACTACGATGTGTATGTGTGTGCAGGCTATAGCACCCAGTACCCCAGGGTAGTCATCCATGTGGTTGAACAGATGCATATTTCTGGTCTACTAATCACGTGTGTTGAGGACATGTACGTGCTCACTAGCATGTGTTGGCATGGCGGCTGCAAACTGGTGCAATACTCTGAATGCAGATGCCTGTGAGATACCTATGATATCCCCAGCTGTGCTGTGTGAGGTACCTGTGGCTAGTACACCTAGGGCAACACATACCATGGTATCCACTGTGATGTGTTTCCCTTGGCCTATTTGATGTGTCAGGTGTGGCAGGCACAGGTCAACAAGCTGCTGTAGGAGGTCTCTGTCCACCCCATAGTGCTCCACCATCCCCAGCCCATGTAGCCCCTGGTAAGTTACCCTCAGTCTATAAAGTCTTATGTCACCCCAGTAAGGGTTATTTGGCAGCATACACATCCTCACTGCCACAGCCTCCTGCACATGTTGGTATATGTTGCCTGCTGCAGCCCATCTCATTTGGTTGGAGTGTGTCGTGAAATGTCCCCACAGGTATACACCAGTGGTGTAGAGTGCGGACGAAACCTGTGTGTATGCTGCTTGCTCGCATTACCGTACTGTTCATGTGCGGGCTGGCCACGTCATCTGCTGATCGTGCTGATCAACACCTGTTTGTGCAGCCTGTACACCCTGACTACCCCACCACTGCTGTCATCCCTCCCAATGTCACCAGGCAGGTATAGCCACACCCTTAGCCTAGGTGTGCTAAGGCAGGAGCACTCCCGAGGCACAGTTCTGCAATGTACATACAGTATGCCTGACCCCGCTCCCATGCTGTCAACTATATTCGAGATCTGCACCCGGCTGACTACACACATACACTCCAGGGACCAGCAACACACCCTGGTGATAAATGTGATACACTATAGTCAACCTCATCTGCATAGTATAGTCTTGTAATGAATAGTTATATGACCCATACCGAACCTCCAAATTAACAACCACTGCTCAGTGTCGCTCAGATCCGTACACAACTGGCAACAGGTGCCTTACTATCACCATATTCAATGTCCCATGGTCTTCCCAGCAACAAAATAACCAGTGTTTACACAACTACAACCCATGGCCCTGCACACTACAGACGATGTACATTACCACCACGCCATGGCAGATATACATAGATCCCAGGTTATCATGTACAGATCATCCGGCACAAACATTCAATAGTGCTGATGTCCCCAGACATATATGTTCACATCTATGTCCATCTCTACATCTACATATATCATATATATTATTTGTATACATATATACATGGACATATATATAAATATATATATATATATATATATATATATATATATATATATATATATATATATATATATATATAGTTCCCCTTCAGAAGCCTGAATGATCATAAGCTCGAAATTCATAAGCCTGAGACCAAAAGCCTGAAAACTCAAAAGCCTAAAACCCAAAAGCCTGAAAACACAAAATACACATACTGACTTTAATGTGGCTTCGCTATTCTTAGCCCTGTGGTGTAAGGTTATGAGTTGGGTTCAGGTAAGTGTGCGGTTGTTTTTATGTTAGGGTTAGGGGCGGGTTAAGTGAGTTAGGGTTAGGGCGCAGGTTAGGCATGTGTGCGATAGTGACAGACATTAGGGTTAGGGGCAGTTTAAGTGAGTTAGGGTTAGGGCGCGGGTTAGGTGAGTGTGCGATAGTGGCAGACCTTAGGGTTAGGGTTTGGGTTAAGGTAAGTGGGTAGATAGTAATGTCTTTGTACTGGCATATTACCATTATTTGTGTTTTCAGGCTTTTGAGTTTCAGGCTTTTGAGTTTTCAGGCTTTTGAGTTTTCAGGCTTTTGGTTTCAGGCTTATGAATTTCGAGCTTATGATCATTCAGGCTTCTGAAGGGGAACTATATATATATATATATATATATATATATATATATATATATATATATGTATATATATATATATATATATACATACATACACACATATACATGTACACACATATGTAGATATGGCAGTTATATCACAACAGCGGACCACATGACAGCAATGCATTAGACAGGAATGAAAAGGAAACTACATGTGCCACCTGCATCATGTAGTGTTGTTACTATCAAAGCACGTATGTTATGTTGTGTCACACAGGTCAGACCATATCAAGGGTAAGAGTAGGGCTGCTGACAGTTACTCACCAGACCTATTGGCGAATGTATGTGTTGACAACCCAGTGTCTTGGCAGAATATGCGGGCTGTGGACAATATATAGGTCAGTAACAAAACAAACTGAACACATCCTGCAGCTAACCACCCACAAATACCAACACATACGGTATAACTGCCAAACACACACACCTGCCATGCCTTGGAATCAAGCACCTACCTGTCTAGTCTACCACACTACAGCATTATGCAGTAACAGAACACGCTACCAAGTTCCAGCATCACCGAATACCCACAGGCATACTACTAGGTGGATGACATCATCTGCAAAGGCAAAGATGCCGATAGGGAATGTATGTGGAGTGAGCCATCTAAAAGCATTACTCTGTCCCCAGGCAGCTGGAAACACACACACACACACACACACACACACACACACACACACACACACACACACACACACACACACTTGGCAGGGCTTTGAGTTGAACATACACCTAACTACCTTATCACACTACAGCATCACACAGTTACAGAACGTGTTATCGAGATTACTGGTACACAGCACTCCCACAGGCATACTACTAGGTGGATGACATCATCCGCAAAGGCAAAGACGCCGATAGGAAATGTATGTGGAGTGAGCCGTCTAAAAGCATTACTCTGTCCCCAGGAAGCTGGAAACACACACACACAGACACGCACTTGGCAGGGCTGGGAGTCGAACATACACCTAACTACCTTATCACACTACAGCATTATGCAGTTACAGAATGCGCTACCGAGATTACTGGAACACAGCACTCCCAGAGGCATACTTCTAGGTGGATGACATCATCCGCAAAGGCAAAGACACCAATAGGGAATGTATAGAGAGTGAGCAGTCTAAAAGCATATTACTGTCCCAAGGTAAGACGTAGACAAACACACGGCAGTGGTGTGAGCGGGACAACTGCCTATCTACAGAGCACTATTACAACACTACATAGATACGAGACGCACCACAGACAGTACACCCTTCAAGACAGTCAACCAGTGTGTTCAATGTAGGAATCCATCCTGACATGGGGTATGGACATCTGTTGCCTGGATGACCACCATCGCTATACAGGATGTCAATGGCCATACCCATACACAGAGGCACATGACCGACACAAGGTGTCACTGGGCATGCTCACACAGTATCACACGTCCGTTTGGAATGTACTGTGTGTCCATCTACACAACGGTGTACTGGGCATGCTCACACACTTAGTAGAAGTGACATACTTAGTAGAAGCGAAGGGCTATCTTGCATGCACATGGATTCTAAACACGGAAGGGCACAGTTTGGAATGTACTGTGTGTCCATCTACACAATGGTGTACTGGGCATGCTCACGCACTTAGCAGTTGCAAAGGGCTGTCTTGCATGCACACGGATTCTAAGCATGGAAGGGCACAGTTTGGAATGTACTGTGTGTCCATCTACACAACGGCGTACTGGGCATGCTCACACACTTAGCAGTAGCAAAGGGCTGTCTTGCATGCACATGGACTCCAAACACTGAAGGGCACAGTATGGTGTTACTGTCCCCACGTACATGAAAGCCACTCACATGTACTGACCAGTACACACTCAAGAGCCATCACAGATGTCTCAGGTGCAGATCACAGAAGTAAACATCGCATTCTACTATGTAACCCTCAGGCATTACCATGTCCTTGGACCAGCAACACACATCCATACATTACCACAACACTGTGTGACGCATGACCAATGGACTGTACATAGGTCTACAGCAACTGTGCAGACTACACATGTACTGACAGGGTTCCATCATGTGTTATGCAATGCAATGATACCACTGTACATAACCAGGTTGGCTCTGCACATAATAGGCGCCCTGGGTCTTACACAGCTGTGACAGATGACTGTCGCTGTTTACCAAAGAACACACATGTTTGGATATGACATACATGTAATCGCAGTGGATATGTGCATGGACCACACACACAACACATATGTACATAGCATAGCTTTTGCTGTCCTCCGTGCAGACAAGTGGCTACAGCAATCACACGCATGCACATGGAAGGTAGGTCCATGGCTGTTGAATGCTAACAGTACATGAGGTAGCAATGTTGATCGAGGAAACATTCTCTCTGTACTATTTACCCATGACACCCATCATATCATACAACAGTCCATGTGTTATGTATGTCATCTCACATGTCCACCAATTGCAATGCATACAAACATGACTACATGAAAGGCATGTAGGACCAACACACATGTACATGTAGTGGTGTGCATGCAGCTACCATGCATGTGCAGTAGCTGATGTATGTAATTCATCTGTGCCTAACTACAACATGCAGTTGCAATGCAGCACCATCATTGACACCTGTATATGGTTAAATACTGACAGTACGGTAGGATGTACATCAGGTATGGATGGATGTGTGTACATAAAGTGGTGATCCACCTTTGCAGATGGATGTTTGCCGAGGACGGCTCACAGGAGTGTCACAAGCCATCCTACCATTACATATGCAAACAGTACGCTATGCTACTGTTACTTGATGGTGAAGACATAAAACCTACACAGCAGTCACGGTGTTACTGACTGTAAGTCACTTGACACCTGTAACACTTACATCCTCCCGTGTGCATAAAGCAGCACAATTGCCGAAGGTATCGTTGGTACACATAATGTGGCCAGTACTGCTGCATGTCTGTCAGATGTATCATCATCTAGCAGGTGTATCATTCACAGTACTGCCATGTGTGTTTGCTTGTGTGACCATATATGCCACATATGGTGGGGAATACATCCCAATTGTTACACACCCCTGTACACTGTTGTAGAGATCTGTACGTATTGCAGTGTGGAATGTATGACGTAGGCAAGGGTGGTGTGTGTATCACACACATGTCAGCTATCTGTATGTGAATGACATTTGTGGACTCCACAGTGTGTGTGTGTGTGTGTGTGTGTGTGTGTGTGTGTGTGTGTATGTATGGCTGTGTGGTGCATGGAGTGAGGGTGTATGTTACCATACAGAACAGACAGGATCTCTAACCCCTCATGGTGATGCAGTCTATTACCCTGTCGATGCCATTGGTCTCAGTCTTACTGGCTACATGTACATGTTCATTCTCTGTGTCGCATTGTGTGGGTGCACAGTACTGTGAGGGTGATTACCACATAGGCAGGGGTCCTCACCTCAACATTATCGAGTGTGTGTGTTATAGTGTTGTTGACCCCATGAGTGTGGGCATGTTATTGTGTGTTTCTGTGTATATCTGTGTGTGTTCTCATCCTGTAATGTGACAGGGTATTACTGCTACACAGTGAGGCCTCATGTTATCAAGTGGCCTCTAACGTTATCATCGGCCAGACCGCTGTGTAAACCCCCCGCACCATGTCAACATACCTGTGATGTGACTTGGTATGGATGTCACATCTCTAGCCACTGTAGCCTATTAAACAGCCCACATGCTTCTGGATCAGTATATGTGTGGACATCTGTGGTATGGTAGCCTTTCTAACAGTCAGGTTGAGGCTACGTATAGCATGCTGGTATTGCCATACATGCCTGTGAATACTCCACATTTACACATGGGAAACTGCAAACACTGCTACTTGTTGACACATGCAAGTAGACCATAAGGAGGGAACCAGGGCATCATTACCAACATGCTGTTACTGTTGTTACCAAGACACATACTGTGACCATACAACAATGCATTATAAACCTGTACTACATGGTATGTCTGGTGCATGTCAACAGTACACAACTAATGTAATATACACTTCTCTCACTATTCTGTTCACCCTGTGCACCAGACCATTTGAGCATGTCCCTGCACTGATGGTGTGGATGACAGGGATGCAGCACAGGCATCATCATATGCACAGGGTGATAATGTTTGCCAGGGGCATAGGCTGCACCAGTGGATGACATCATGTGTGTGGGTAAGGGCCGGTGATCTGATTGGACATGTGTGGTCGTTATGCATGTGGGTGTTGCGGTACCCTACAGATGTTTTTGCTGTGCGCATGTATGAGTGCACACAGTTATGCCTTTTGCCAGGCCTACACAGGGGTATTATTGACAGCTCCAGATTGTACAGACCAGGATGTACAGCTCACTGTGTCCGGCCACGGCCACGTGACCTGTGCCTGCCAGGGGTTGCACGGGCACTACCAGGTGGAGGTACAAATTGGCTACTGTCCGATGACACATGTCCACTGGAACTGTGTCCCTGCTGGGAACATCCAGGGCCATGTCCACATGGCCTGCTGGGTCCTGGTGTGGACAGTGCAGCACCAGCTGCACTGCTACTGGCACTATGGGAGCAGGCATGTGAGGTGGCTTGTTCACGTTGACCTGCACTAGGTGGTGTAGCTGGCCTATGTCCATGTGGCCTATGCCTCACTCCTACCAGATGTTTCAGCACAGACAGCTCACGCTCGCGGATTGCCATGCCACGGTCAAGGATTCCGATCATGTCACCCAATCGCCTGTCCAGAACATCAGCAATCTGCTGTTGAGCATTTGCCAATGCCTAGATGTTGTCATTTAGAATATGGATAGCAGCACTCTGAAGCCTCTGCCCTTCTCTGTTCTGCCGTTCAGCACATGTCTTTGCAGCCATTACAGTCTGGAACATGCATCTGGTGACACCAGCTGCTGCACTCTTTCCTGCAAGTGCATGTCTGCCAGAGGTCCTCCTATGAGCACCACTGGCCACATGCCTGTGTGGCACATCTGCAGTCATTACACTGACACCATGTTGTGGAGACACACCTTCTGTAGCCATCACACATTCCTGTTCCAAGCTAACACACACTGACTTTCCATCCTCTATGGCCACTGGTGATGGGGTATGTGTTGGCATGAGAACTGTGTGCGAGGAAGAGGGGGACATAGCTAGGATAGCAACCATTGGCACAGATTCAGCCCCTGACAACCCTGCCTGTACCTCATGCATGTGTTCATCACTGCTAGTATCTGAGGGGACACTAACATCAGACGGACCACAGGAGGGTAATGTACCTACATCACCTGTGAATGCAAAGAAAGACTCTACATTACAATAGACACACACACAGACACACACACATACAGACACACACACACACACACACACACACACACACACACACACACAGACAGACACAGACACACACACAGACAGACACAGACACAGACACAGGCACACAGACACAGGCACACAGACACAGACACGCAGACAGACACAGACACACACACACAGACACAGACACACGCACACAGACACACACACACAGAGACATGCACACACAGACAAAGACACAGAGACACAGACACACAGACACGCACACACGCAGACATGCATACACAGACACACACAGAGACAGAGACAGAGATAGAGAGACAGAGACAGAGACAGAGACAGAGACACAGACACACACACACACAGACACACACACACACACACACACACACACACGCAGACACAGACACACACAGACACAGACACAGACACACAGACACAGACACACACAGACACACACACAGACACACACACACACAGACACAGACACACCATGCATGTGATTTAACAGAAGGCATGCAGCATGCATGTGATACAGCAGACGGCATGCAGCTCAGACATTAATAGTGGTAGTTAGCATACCTCCCTGGGTTTCACACAACAACAAGGAGGTGTCATATCAGTAGCCATGCAGTTCACACAATCATGGTAGTAAGCATGCATCCCTGTGATACACCATGTGGACCAGCACAGGTTAACAGTACACATTGCTGAAGTGACCTTGACATGTAATCTGCTGATGTGTGCATTGACATGCATACATGTTTGACACAATGGTGTGCTGACACATGTACAGCGTTGTAATGGGTATCACATTGCAGTGTTGTCTGTATGCCCTACAGATAGAATGCACGTTTAGCAAATGTGCATGAGCATGGAAGGGTAGTGTGAGGTGTCTACATTGCTATACAGTGTGAAGTACAGACACTGTGCCATTGCATGGCATCATGAGCCATCTATATTGCTATACAGTGTGTAATATGCACACATTGCATAGGCATAACTGCGTGCATACACATGACATAACTGTGGATTGTGACCCACGTTGCTGAGGTGCATACACACCAAACCATGCTGTGTCATGTGACAGGTCACTGGAAGACCTACAGATGACACCCCTGCACGACTACTACAGAGTCTTAGCTGCCTGGCAACCATGTCCACACATGGCAGACTTGTCTCTACACCATGTCCCACATGACATTGATGTACCACACACACAAGATGCATGGCTAACAGTGATGTCCTACAGCAGCAAGGGAAATGTACAGAATCTGTGGCCTGATGTGGTGTCAATGTCTGTGGAAGCTGTACAGGTGACTACTGTCATTCTATGACACAGTCATGATGTTCAACACATCTTATATGGTCGACTTACGTGACACCTCCACTAACTGTGCACAGGCTTTTAGGATGTCCAGTGTACCACATCAACTGTATAATCAGTCAACTAAGGCTATAGTTGGACCATGTGTGGACAATGTGCAACAGGGTGTATACACATCACATCTACTATGTGGCTACATGTCTCTGGCCATCCTCCATGGCCATGTGTGAACATGTGTTGGCCAAATGTTTGTGATGGCCATCTATCTGACATGTCTGTGTAGTCCCATATGACATACACCCATAGATGTCAGATATGTCACCATCCTCAGGGCTATGCAGACAATGGGTTGTATTTTTGGTATGTGGGGTATGTGTTATGGGATAGCGTGACAATATTGCAGCCAGAACACTACATGTCTGGGACATGTTAGATGGCACATCACAATGTGTGCACCCATTGCAGGGGCATATAACACAATGGTGACTCCTGTGGTTCATAGGTTCATAGGTTCATAGGTAGATTCTAGGCTATCTGCTGTAGGGCATTTATAAGCCTAGCCAGAGTGTATTTGGCTTCCGCCTCCCAATTAGATTAACCTACTGTGTCTCTGTAAAGTAGGTCACAGAAGGTACCCTTTTAAGATTAGTTTACTGTGCCTCTGTCTAGCAGGGACACAGAAGAGATCCCAGGGGTGAATTTGCAATTTCCCATCCACGTGTCCAGATTTCGCTTGAAGAGGGTCAGCGAGGGGATATGTCTAACATAAATTGGGATTCTATTCCAGAGTGAGGGGAGCCTCTGGGAAATGAATCTGTCCCTCCAGCATGTCCTATTTATTTTTGTGCTGAGGTTTAGGTCCCTGGAGCGTGTAGCTCTAAGGGACTTGGATTTTTTGAGGTAGAGCATGTGCATTAATTCTGGGTTTGACATGGCTTTGTACATCAGGCATAGATCGCCTCTGAGTAGGCGGTAAGCAACTGAGTAGAGCTGGAGTTTCTTTAGTCGAGCTGCATAGGACATCTGTTTGTAGCCCATGATCCTCTTGGTGAGGTACTTTTGGGGTCTCTCCAGTTGCTGCAGGTGTCGGGTAAGGTACAACCCAAAAGGGGCATTGTATTCAATTATGGGCTTGATGAGTGATGAGTAGAGGGGCACAATGACCTCTCTTGATCTAGATGCAAACCCTTTCATGATAAAGTGGGCTATATAGAAGGCCTTTCTAACCACTTTGGCAATGTGATTATCAAACGAGAGATTACTATCTACGTTGGTCCCCAAATCTCTAATTACTTCTTCCATACTTAATGGATTACCACCTATGTGGCAATTTCTGGGCACCTTGTTTTTCCCAAAGGGGATGACTATGCACTTTTTAGCATTTAGCTTGAGGCCATGGCTCTGGCACCAAGCATCCATTTCCGTGAGACCCTTTTGGAGGATGCTTGTGTCAGCTGGAGATTCAATTATGGCCCCCAGTTTGCAGTCATCTGCAAACTTTGTCAGCCATAATCCCCCCGTGTTAGCCTGAACCTCAGAGAAGTATATACCGAACAAGAGAGGTCCCAGAACTGAGCCCTGGATTCGGACATGGCCCCTGCAATTCTGACCATGTGGGTTCTATCTCTGAGCCAGTTTGCAACCCATCTTGTGATATAGGGGTTGATATTTAAGCTGGTAAGCTTATTTATGATGCCCGAGTGGGGTATTGTGTCGAAGGCTTTTGCGAGGTCCAGGTAGGCTGTGTGGACTACCTTGCCCTCATCTATGGCTTTGGTAACTGTTTCAAAGAAATCAACTAGGTTTAAGAGGCAAGAACTGCCCTTAACAAAGCTGAATTGGGTAGGGTCCGGTGTCTGGAGGCTCCCAATGTCTTTGTTTATGAGTTCCATGATAATACGCTCCATAGCTTTACAGACCAGACTAGTCAGGCTTATGTGGCGATAGTTTCTGGGGTCTGTTGTGGCACCACCTTTGTGGAGTGGGACCACTGTAGCTGTACGCCATTCTTTGGGTACATATCCTGTAGTAAGGCTAAGTTTGAACAGGGACTTAATGTGAGGGTTCAGTTCTTCTTGGAGCTCATGTAAGACACAGCCTGGGACAACGTCTGGTCCCATAGATGCTGTGTTTTTTGCTTTGGAGAGGGCAGCTTTAACCTGTGCATCTGTGATGTCAGGGAGGTTACATTCAGTTGGGATAAGCATTTGCTCCTTTGGGGGGGGAAGGGGGGGACAAGTTTGCGCTGAATCTGTCTGCTAGGATGTTGGCTATGTCTGTAGGTTCGGTATATTTTGTACCGTTATGCAACAATTCAGAGTATATCTGGGAGTTTCCGCCCATGTTCCTGACATAACTAAAGAAGGCTTTGTGATTATCTTTAGTGTCTAGGGCAATTTCTCTTTCGAAACTGGCTTTTGATGATTTTTTGAGGGATTGAAGTTTCTAATACTGATCAGAGATGCCTTCCCTTTTTGGGATTTTGCTCTGTCATGTAGTAGCTTCCTCCTTCTGTTGTATAGCTTATTTATGGCCGGGGTCCACCAGACCAGTCTCCTGTTTTTGGAGGAGTGAGTCTTGGTTTTATTTGGGACAGCACAGATCCATGCATTCCTTCAGGTGCTCATAG
Organism: Protopterus annectens; assembly: GCF_019279795.1. NCBI lineage: Eukaryota > Metazoa > Chordata > Ceratodontiformes > Protopteridae > Protopterus > Protopterus annectens. The sequence goes on from NC_056745.1 coordinate 793,924,250, forward strand.
AATGCATTTGTAAAGAATTCTGCAGATTGGACTGTATTATCCTCTGGCCCAGGGGCTTTGAAGGATTCCACCTCAGTCTTGAGAAGTGCAAAGTTGGCTTTTGAGAAATCCTTTACAGTGATTTCCTTGGCTGGGGGTGGGGACGGGATATGGATGTCCAGGGAAATTTGTTTATGGTCTGATCTTACCAATGAGGGGTTTATCTCTGGTGTGGAACATAGAGTTCCCATGTTGGTGATGACCAGGTCCAATATGTTGTTCCCTCTTGTGGGAGTGGAGACCAGTTGTTCCATTGCGTTAGAGTTTATAAATTCAAGGAACCGTTGGGCGAGGGTGTTTGGGCTTGAGTAGTTTTCCCAGTCAATGTTTGGGTAGTTGAAGTCACACAATAACATAGTGTTTGGAGAGACCTTCATATTCTCCAGTGTTCTCAGGAATGCCAAGTGGGGTTCCTGTAATAGAAAGGGTGTTCTGTAGCAGGCTACAAACTGAAAGGCAGTTTTGCCTGCTGTTAGTTGCACATGGATGGTTTCCGATGCTACGTGCAGTGCCACTAACCTGGAGGTGTAGGTATCTTTGATGAATATAGATACTCCCCCTCATTTTGTGCTTCGGTCCGAGCTTTGGGGCTGAAACACATGGTATGAGTTATAACCTGGTAGTGCTGGGGTGCTCTCAGGAGCCTTGTACCAGGTTTCTGTTATTGCACAGACATCAGTTTTCTCCATACAGAGACGATCCTCTAGTGCGTGTATCTTGAGTTTAGACTTCTGGCATTGAGTAGCATTACCTTTAGTTTTTTTATCCTTGGGTTGTCTATGGAGGTGGGTTTGTCCTTTGAACCTTGCCTAAAGGGGTGGCAAGAGCCTTGGCCAGTATAAGAAAGCCTAAGGGTGACAGGTGCAAGCCGTCCCTAGCGAAGCAACATGGCTTGTCGAGCATGTCATCCCAGGCTGACAGACACTGGATCCCCTTTGAATGACACCAATACTTTAGCCAATTGTTGAAACTGATCATTTTGTCTTTTTACTGTGGCATCATTCTTGATGAGGGCAAGATGCTATTCAAGGTCAGGGTCATACCAGCCTGGGCTACATGTTCAGAGAGCTCCTCTATGTCTCTTTTCATGTAGTCCAGGGAGGTACATCTCAGGTCATTCACACCAGAATGGACAATGATGGAGTCATACTTGTACTTGCTTTGGAGTGACCTGAGTGCTTGCGTTACATGGCGGATCCTGGCACCCGACAGGCAGCTTACAGTGACCTTCTCCTTGTTCAGTCTGGTGAGCGGGACGTCAGTGTGCCGGACAATAGAGTCCCCTATAACAAGTGTATTTGGTGTGTTGTTTGGCCTTAAGGGCTGTGACTGTGAGGCACACTGATTTTGTGAGATATGTGATTCGTGGGTATTGTTGAGGGCTGGCTGTTGCTTCCTTAGGGGGTCTTTGCTGTTTAGGCAGATTTTTATTTAGAGCCTCTGAGTATGCTTTTGTGTGTTTATGTGTTGGGTATGCAGATGCAATAGGTCTGTGTGAGACTGGATTTGTGGTGTGGATGATTACCTTTTCCTCCTGACTGACTGTGCCAGTCTTGGGTTGAGAGAGCTCTGCCTCCAGTTTGGCTGCGTAACTGCATCTATCACATGTATTAGAGTTTGTTGGAAGGACGAGAGGGTTGTCTGTGTACATAAGGCAATTGTAACATTGCCTCAAAATTCCCAGATTCACCAGCTGGACTGGAGAGTAACCTTGAAACTGACCCTTGGACATTCCAGATTAGTATAGGGAACTGTTTTTTTTACTGATCAGATTAGGGAAGGGAACTGATTTTTCACTTGATCAGGAAGGACCACCAATCGGGAGCCTAATACTTATGAGAAGTCAAGGAGGATGCAGTGCTTTAGTTAGTTAGTGTTTCCTTATAAGAGCTGAGCAAGTGCAGGGCTTTAGAAAGAGAATAGAGTGATTACTTTGAGAGTTTGAACAGATCTAAGGGATGCCCATATCCCAGCTCACTGTGTGGTACTGTTTGCGTACCACACATGTGTTGTTCCAATGTATAGTACATATGCCTACATTGAACAACACCTCCACCGTTGTATGCACAGCTGTCCACACATGTAGCAATGACAGATACTGTGGTTTCATGTTGGTGTTTCATTTCATTTGTATATATTGCACATGGGTAGCCAGTGTGAATGATGGAAGATGCAACCTGTATATCGTGACTGGACCATACATAATGTGTACATGTGTTAACTGGCCACATGGTGAATAGATATATGCATTAACATGCCAGATACTGATGACAGTCTCACCTGCAATGGACTGATGTCTGTGCGGCATGCCAGAGGTACCTGTATAGGGGTGACACAGCAGTTTGAACATTATCCATGAACGTATGACAGCCACATGTGCACTGTGCATGTTAACACATTCTCCTGTACAATAGCATATAGTATGCACATGTTTGCATACACAGGGTAGCATACTGTTGCATGCAGCATGTGTGTAAACATACCTTGCATATGATGTTACATTACATATTGTGCAGTGACACATGCAACTAAATGGGATATAATAGTCATATGTGCAGTAGTGACTTACCAGGCAACTCCAGGCTCATTGGTTGGGAGACACCCACCTCCATGATGGCAGCTAGTGTTTGTGAATGCTGTTCTGAGGGTGTCCCCAGGCTGGGAAGTAGCTCCTCAGTGGGTGTGAGTGGGGGCTGGGTTGGTGGCCCACCACCTGTTCCACCTTGTTCCCTGGCGATTGCAGTGGCACGCTGTTTTGCATGCCGTATCAAGTCCATGCAGTGCCTGCGCACCTGCTGGTAGGTGCGGTTATGACCACCCACATCATTAACCCTCCTGCAAAGGTCCTGCCACAGGTCATCACGCTGCTGGGCATGCTGTGGCACATGGCTGAACAACACCTCGTAGTTCTCATAGAGGTACAGGATGAGGACATCATTCTCCTGGCGGCTGTATGCTGGCAGGCATGAACGAGGCATTATCTGCTGGAAGACATAACGATGGTGACAGGTCACAGTATCACAGAGATGTACAGAGATACAGCTGCACATACATTTGTATTAAATCTAGTACATCTGCACAGTTATCTTTACAAATCATCATGACACTGACATGACTGACAAGTTTGTGTCACACATGTAACACCCGTTATGCATTGGATATCATCACCATATATGTGTGTCACCTCATTACATTGTTCATACTCCATATGAATGCTGTCTTGATGTGGGCATGTCTGTTTGCCTGTACTGGTGTTCTTACCTATCAGCACATGCCTGGATGTGTCCACAGTGATGCTGTTGACCTTGATGCTGTGTATATGTCACATATCAACACATACACTGCCTTAATGGACATGAGCAGTGATAATGCACACATACGCATGGAACCTTTACATGCATGTGTTTTGCCATATACATCTACACGGCACTGTACAGCAGTTCAACATCCTGCCACAGATCACCTGTGTTGCACATGTGATAGACATGGGACAATGGCTAACCGGATGTCATTCACAGGGATGGTTATCAACTATAGCATGTACGGGCAAGGTTTACTAGCTGTATCCGACAGCCATTTTGCCACCGCGAGGTGCATCAGTGCCACATTACTGATCCAGTTAATAATACATCTACCATGCGGTCATCACACCATGTATGACAGAGATGACATGTACAGCTTTGATGGCGAGGGTTGCATGGTATGGCGGGAATATGTAACATGTATGGCACAGGGATCTGTCCAGCATGTGGTGATCCTTGTAGTAGGACGGTGGCTGTCCATGACGTATGTCTTTCAGATCAGGATATGTACGTGTAGCATGTCCAACATCACAGTGTAGCATATGTCTTTATGCAAGGTAGCCAGCATGCTGCATAGTGGAGGTGAGGATTGTGAAGGCTGGTATCGCCCATCCACACATGGCCAATACCCCTTAAAGGTGATATGTGATCCAATATTGGTCACCTGAGTGCTGAGTATGCCTGTCCACTGATCTCCATGCTCATGGATGGCACCCTGTCATGACATGGGTGCCTCGTATGACTACCTAATAGGCCTAGAGATGTCACCAACTCAGGGAGGTGAACTGCATAGCACCATCCCTTACAGTGTCCATAATGTTGACCGCTGCCTAGGTGGTAGTTAATGGGTGCAGGGTTATTCACCTAGCAGTGACAATGCTATTATCAGCTGTCAGATTGTGCACATATGTCACACACCTCATCCACAAAGCCCATTCTGTATGTTGTCCACAACACTGAGACAACTATTGCTCCTAGGTCTTGGCCATTTACATTCTTACATACACAGATGCCTCCAATGTGTCTGTGTAATATGGGCTACAATGAGGGGGGAGTACAATACATTAACCATGTTTTACTGTAGCTGCCACTGGTGTGATATGCACATGTCACTCTGACACCTTTTGTAGTGTTGATTCTGTCAACGGGCCACTGGTAGAACACTCCTGTGACATACAAAGGTACATCTAGTATACTCAGTGTAGCTGGAACATATGGGTGATGATGTCCTATGACCTGTCACAGGTATGCTATGCAGTGTGAAATCATCCATACTGTCATCTACTTCTGTACTGCTAACATCTACGTTGATAAAGGTTCTTAGACTTGCAGACCATACTCAGCAGGGTAATAGTGCAGTGCCTCCAATTATGACTGTTGTCTCCACTTGTGGGTTGCAGTGGGTTGATATTATCCAACACCCTATCTGTATTGCATATTCATGCTCAGCACTTGTTCAGAACTTGTGAGCACTTCATGAGCTACTAATTACTATAGCACCCATTCCAACTCATTTCTTACAAGTGCACTGTCTGTCCTTATATTTCCAGCTTGCTTACAGTACAACAGCTGTTGTACACACGTAACTCACATATCTTGTGAGACATGGTTGAATATACAGGCATGTCCAACTGTCACGTACCAGTGCTATTGCCTGTCTATATGATGAATATGGCGAACATGTGGCAATAGAGCAATTGTCTCATGTACACAGTCAATGCTCACCTCCCAACATACGACACTACAGCCTGTGGGAGATGCACATACGTAGCCATGCTGGGGGTAATGCTCTCACCAACCCAGACTGAACCTGACATTCATGTGGGGACGTGTAACATTTGCAACACACCTCACTCAACACATAGTCTCACAAGATCTCCACCACCACTGGCCACACATAGTATGAGTACGACATTTGCAGAACCTCTCCATACTCTGTGTAGGTACCAGAGGCAGCCCCCATCACCAAACACAACAACAATTACTTATAGCCCGCAGACTCATGTGTGCCCATCAAATACAGCCAATAGGGTGTTATTACATACCCAACACAGCAGTCATAGGCGACTCTGTAGGCAGTCACACTGATGTCCCACTCAGCAGGCTACACGAGGCGATAGTCACTTACATCTATCTGTCGGGTAACTGGTTCTGCAACATAACCTATGCACCCATACCACACCTCACCAGGTACAATTTGACTGTCATTCTCCATGTTAGTGTGACTGACCTGAGATGTAACTTCCCAGACTACATGTGCAGGGACATGCAATAGCTCTCCAGTCTTGTAGCACAGAAGGTATCACCAAGCCCTGGGGAGCATTCAGCATTCATCCAGACTAGATACCACTGTACAATGACTGACTGTTTCACTTCAACAGTTGCCTATGCTTCTGCTGTCATTCCACAGGCATCCAGTATCTGTCCACTTTGAATGACATGGTCAACAAAACACAATGCTTTGGCACAGATGACCTGCACCTGTCAGCCCTGGGAGTACAGATAACATGTAAGGCTCTTGCTGCTCCTATACTGCCTGTCTTGCACAGTTTCCAATAACATTCACCACCAGAATGGGAACAGGCAAGCAAAACATGGGGTCATGTGACTCAATGCTTGACATCATCTCTATGCACGCAGGCAAGGCAGTCCTTATAATGGACCACTTCAATATCTCTCCAGTGACTGGGACCTGCCTCTAGGCTCTGCAGAGCACACCTGCACTGACAGTTTATACGCACACCACACCTTTCAGTCATGTTACCTGGACCGGAACACCCACGGCTGAGGTGTGTCCATATTTCACTATGTTGTACACACCTCCTGGCTGGTTACTTAGCACAATGCATCAGAGTTGATCCACGTGCAACTAACTGTGGCCAGAACTGCTATACACATTGTAACATGCTACAGATTCAACAACATACTCCACGGTTACCTGCCCTCATTTCTTGGTGTACTGGACAGTAGGGTTCAGACAGGTACTACTGATGTGCGACTGATACTACCCCACATTTAACAGGGATAGCTACTCATGTACCGACACATTAGGCCAATACTGTCTGGGATTCATAACCTCCACTCGGCTGGATCAACCCATACACACCACCACCAAGACCAACGATATCCTAGACATGGACATTACCAACATGTCACTGGTGTTCCAAACCTGGGGTTATCCCCTCATTGGTAGTTTCCGAACATATGCTAATCACCCTTGTTATCCACATCCCGGCACCACACCCTTCACGGCATACACAGTACAAGATTAGTACAATGCCTACTACAGACGTCTTATGACAGCAGTAGTAAACGTCATGACACCAGTGCAGATGGACAATGCACATACAAACACTGAAACATACCCCAGTGCACTTCATTAGCACTTACACAACTGCATGGATCATGCTATTCCAAACAAAGCCATGATGGTACCCACCAGATAATGGACGCCACTCTGGGGGGTCCAATTCCATGGACATAATGTACAAAAAAAGGTGGAGGCTGTTGCAAAGTGGAGTACAATCCCATGGGTGGGGTAGCTCACTGGTCAGCCTCAGTAAGACTCTGGGATCCCTTATCACATCCTCCAAACCTAGCTACATAAACATTACTGCAACACATTCCAGGATGTACCACAAAGCATTATGGAGGTATGTCAGTAGTCATTGGCAATACCCACATCTGCTCTGACATACGACGGTTACTCAGGAACATTACAGAACCAAGTGATGTTGACAACATCCTGGCGGATGGGTTCAATGCTAACTTTACACCCTCTCACTCCCTACAGGGCCATAATCCATACAGGAACATTGCGGGGTCCCTGCGGTCGCAACTACACAGTTCCAACCTGCACTCTCTAAGGTCTGGAACACATACTCTATGTGACCATCCAACATCCCAGGCTGTAATTTAGACAAAACTCAGAACAACATGTCTCCCCACTTGGCCACCAGATTCACTAATAGCCTTGTATCAGACATTGTGGCCCCTGAATGGTGCACAGCAACAGTTATCACACTCCACACAGGTGGCGCCACAATGAACCAGAGGGACTATTGCCCTATACACCTGACTGGACTGTTCTGCAAGGCTATGGGGCACATCATCATGGAAGTCATTCACAGAGACATTGGTGGGCTCCAGACCTTTGATGCCTCTAAGGTTGGACTTGTTAGGGCCAGACCATGGCTCCTACACCTGGTGGAATTCTTTGATACAGTTACCAGGGTAGTTGATGATGGTAAGGGGGTCCACACAGCCTACATTGTCCTCTCATTGGCTTTTAGCACCGTTCTCCATTCTGGTATTGACAACATACACATCCACCTGCACATCGACCCCTAGGTCTCAGGATGTTATGCAAAATGGCTCATGGACAGGACCCACACAATGAGGGTAGCATACCATAGTACCTACTGTATTTCAGTTACACTTGGCATACCACAGTCCTCAGTCATAGGGCCCCTCATGTTCAGTATATGCTTCCCTGAGGTACAGGCTAGCACAGAGGGACTTTCCGTGACTAGGTTTCCAGACAACTGCATACAAGGCACCATGATTGATCCACCAGCTGATACAGACTCCCTCCATAAGGGTGTCACTGTGACGGATACCTGATCTCATTAACATGGCCTCAAGCTGCATGACACATGGTGCATGAACATCCCCTTTGGATTACACCAATCACCCACTGACTATCACATAGGTGGTAGTCCCCTACATACATGTGACATTATACGGGATCTTAGTACACATGTATGTAGCACCCACTCCTTTGATAACCATATTGCCAATGTGGCGTGGATATCCTTCTACGTGGCCACCCTTATCTGTACTGTGTTTGTAGCTGGAACAAAGGCACTCATTGTACCTCTAAACTCCTGACATATACCCACATTCAAGGGTACAACACCCCGTTTAGGGTGTACCTTACAGAACAGCAACGGCTTTACATACCACATTAACACACCATGAGGATTATTGAGCTCCAAAGGTTGACGTATGCGGCAGAACTACGGACACCATGACTGTACACATTTGCCTACTGCATACTCAGGGGTGACCTCTGCTGAACATACAGGGCCCATGTCCACAACAATATTCATGGATATACTCCACATAAGCGACATAAGCAAAATCCACTGAGAGCAACATGCTCATGGATATGTGCACAAACGCAATGATGAGTGGGATGTGCTTGAGGGTTACATTACCAAACCAGACACTCACCATGCTTTGGAACATGATTCCTATGTATATCACGCAGGGACACTCAGTAGCACTGTTTATGAGATACCTCACTTGGTGGATGGGAGACACACATGTACGCCAGGGATCACTGCAGTGGCTGTACTGTGCAGAGGTGCAGGTAACACATGGCTCTGCTATTCACAGACAGGACACTACCCTAGAGAGGTGCCGCTGGTATAAACACTGAAGTTGGGCTTACACATAGACTTGCCAGACAGCATAGTACCTCACTATGAACCTGTGAAGCTATTACATGTCCTTTGTGCATGGTTAATTGAGTAGCTCTTCCATTTCAATTAGCTATCATGCTGTTACAATGTCCCGTGACTACAAGCCATATGTATCCTGTTATTGTGTATTGTACATGCCAATAGATGATACCTTTTGTTTGCATGATATAACTGTTATGCTGTGTAGAATATCTGATATATCTACCTACAATACTGTACATTACACATACTTTACATATTATCCCATAATGCAAAGCATACCTGCACAGCAGGACCACCTTAGGCATGTTATTGTCATTATATGCCCATACACTTGCCTACTGTGGCAGTATATCAACATAAACTATCCCCTGCTATGGCACGTACTTGTTGGACATACCCTACCACTGACGGCGGGTGGTGTGGAATTGTTCTGTTTAAAGCCCTCATGTAGCATCCCTTGTGGTGTCTGTGATGTTTACCTTGTGCCCCACAGCAGGACACACAATTTCTACAAGCGTTACTATGCTCAGCAAGACATCACTACATAATACCTTTTCCCACTTTATGCATTGCGGACACTTTTAATGAATACAAAACAGGCTATACGTACACTAACCTACTGAGTGTTCTACATATCTTTTTAGCATTCCGAACTTTTGTAAATATCTCTCTGACACCTTTACTGTTTAAACGGTTCTATATGGTATGAGCATATGGTTTGAATGTCTGACAAGTCATCCTTATATATGTCGATACCTGTAACATGTGGTTTCCTGCCACCAATTGGTGTTCCTGAGTAAATTATTACATGCACATCAGCTGTGCAGCTACTCCATTCACCAATTATGTGGCAACAGTGGGGTATAATTGAATTCTCCACTTGGGAATTACCCTTTTGCCCTTCCTTCGGGGAGACGGCCTGCATGTGTTTTGTTGTGTGGAATTGCAACTGCTATTTATAGAGACACGGATATTTTGGATTCATGTCCCCCGTGGACAGCTAGAGTATGTGGTTCTACATGTGAGTGTACCTGTCATCTCAACCGTCTGATAAGAAACTATTGCAAACCAAACCTGTAACATCGCTGTCTGTTCCATTATACAACAGCTACGATTTCACATGGCGCCTTTTCAAATGTGTCTCTCACAAGGTATGTTAATGCTTCTGCAGATGTAATTGAGTGAATGGATGTTTGTGATGTTATTACAGTCTGTATTGCTATTATTTCATGTGAGAGAGATGTAGGTGGGTGTACATAGCATATACAGGTTTGTGGGGACTGCATTTCTACTTATTCCATATATGTGTGTGGGCTCCTTCCCTAATTGAAGACATATCAGTTAGTAGACTGAAACTATGGTTGTTACGGGCTTATACATTGGGCCGTTGTTAATTGGTTTCTATATAGTATGCAGGTGAGGTTGATACTTCCATACCTCCAGAAATACAGCGATATGTAAAGGAATGTTACTAAATGACAGCTGTCTCGTGTATTTCTGTCACAGATATTTGCACTCATTGCAGTTGTGATGCTGACTGAACCTCTTTGGCATGGGTTGCCACCTTTTCAAATGGTCATAGTGGGACATTTGCAGGACACACATCGGTGTTCACAGGCCGACACATACCCACGGTCAGTACACAGGACAGCACATACTTTTATCCTGAATACATACTTATTCTTGTAGCACTTTAGCTACTTATCATGTTTCATGTAACATTTACATTTTTTAGATATAGGCATAACTATTTAATGCAACGATTACATAATATATGGGACATAATTATGTCCTACAATCTCGGACACTTGCCCTTTTTAATATTTTTTGTCAGGACACAACTCCCCAGGGAGGGGCTGTCCCTCTTAAAGTGGGACAGGTGGTAACCGTATGGCTATGGCCAGCTATAACCACACCTACCATAATGATCTACGTATGAGTTAGCACTAACAGACACACGATGCAAACACACACACACACACACACACACACACACACACACACACACACACACACACACACACACACACACACACATTACAGTCCCAAAGAAACAAACACGGCACCCACAACACACGCATACACAGACTACGGCAATCACAAACACAGTTGAACACAGTACCTACGTGGACCGCAACACCGGCAGCGATAACTAAATGTCCCTCAATATCGTGATAATATTATATGCGGTTCTAGTGTTCCGGTACTGTGTTTTTTCGGTCTTTCAGCCTCGTGATTCCACGTATCAGTATGTGACACATTCCATAGTTGGCAGTATCCTATTTATTTGTACCTCCATGGTTGTGTACATGTCGTTGACCTATCTACATATTTGCAGATATAGGTGAATCCGTATATATCAACATATATCTCTCTATCACCCTTTCTATCTCTATTATATTATGTATATATATATATATATATATATATATATATATATATGACAGAGAGTGACAGGCAGAATACACCTTTCGTTGTGTAAATGTCAGTGTATACTGTTACCTGGACTCCGCACGTTTGTGTTTGAACCTGTCACATTACACACTTGCCGTTGGTACATCTTGGGTAGCTTAGTGTTAGGTGATTGTGTACATGATTGCGTGTTCTACTCCAGGCAATGGTCATTTTACCCTTCAGAGCAGACACTATTAGTACAGGGGTGAATAATGCTGGTTTCACCTGTTCTGGACATCATTGAATGTGATCTGCGTGATATTCAGAGAAGCTTAGCCCTGTTTCGCGCATATCTGTACAGTCATATTTAAACTACGCTTACCAGCACTGGGCAACGCATATTCCCGCTAACATGTGCTAAACATGATCTGATGACCTGCATCCAACATGCATTATTCGTGCCTTTGGGATTACGTTACATCCCTTGCAGGACGTGGGACCGGGAACATGCACAACAGTCACTGCATTTACCACTTGGGCATCTGGGATTTGTACACGTGTTATGGCGTTTTGTATGTGGACTGTACTACGGCTGTTACTCCATACTGCAATCAAATGGGTAACTCAGTTAGTTTACATATGCATGAGACCTATTAATGGTATGTCCAAGTGATGTATAATGGATGTGCTCCAGCACTGGGTATGTATGTCACAGTGAGCCACACACTATAATGTGCTACACCTTCACTCAACCGTAGGTGGAGCATGTTGGGGTGACAGATACCTGTCATGGGTACACCCCATGCTATGCTACTGCATCCATGATTACATTTTATGGAGCCCCTCATTAATGCACCAGGGAATCTATGCAGAGTGTGTGGAGAACAGTGATTACACACATGGATCCCGCAATTGGCTCTACTCCACTGAGCGACAGTTGGTTACTCGATGTGGTAGCGACAGCAGACACTGTTTGCCTCGATTGATGAATGGCCTCTGACAAGCGGGCGAGTACCTACCGATGTACCTAGGAACCAATACACACAGTACCAACATATGCTGATAGGTGCGTGTACTGTTCAGGTGTTAACATTCCTTGTTCCAATAGCTGTTGTGTGCACAATGGTTGAGGGATGCCTATGTAGGATTCACACAGTAGGCCACCTATACATTGCAATTTACAGGTGAGTGGGTGTGTGTGCCATCTATTTTACTGTGTGTGCAGGTGGAGAGGTGTGTCACTCCGTAGGGGCCTACACTGTCAGAGTATGTGCTATACGTTCCCTCTTTGCCAAGGCATAGGCATATTGGGCATGCCTCCGTCTGCCTACTGGGGCTGGCACAGGGTGTTCGTGGTCTGAATCCCTCTGTGCCTGTGATGGCCTTGGCAATTGCTGTGGGCTGTGAGGGCCTTCACCATTTTGTCCCTGCTGCAGCTGTTTCCGCAGGATCATATTATGTAGCATGGCACATACTATGAGGATGTGGGCACACGTGCCTGGAGAGTACTTCAAGGCTCCACCAGATATGTCCAAGCAACATAACTGTGATTTCAGCATCCCGAACACATGCACTATGATGATTCTGGTTTGTGCTTGTGCCTCATTATGGCGTTCTTGCATGGGTGTGTGTGCATTTCTGATGGGAGTCATCATCCACAGCTCTAGTGCATAGCCAGCATCCTCCACAAGGTGGCCATGTGGGATGTCCCCCCTGACAAATACGTGATACAGCTGTGAGGCATGCCAGATGTGGGAGTCATGGTAGCTTCCAGGGCTGCCAGCACACGCATCCATGATAATGCCCTGGGCATTGCACACGACCTGGCAGTTGATGGAGTGGTATCCCTTGCTGTTTATGTAAAGCCTACCATGCTCACCGGGTGGTTACTTGGTATGTATGTGCGTGCAGTCTATCGCACCCAGTACCTCCGGGTAGTGTGCCACATGGTGGAAGAGATGCATATTGCTGGCCAACTCCTCCTGAATTCGGGGGAAGTATATATGCTCATTGGCATGTGGTATCATGGCATCCAGGAAATGGTGTAGTACCCTGGATGCTGATGCCTGTGAGTTCCCCATTATATCTCCATTTGGCCTTTGAAAGGTACCTGTGGCTAGTATTTGCAAGCTTACACATACCTTCGTGTCCACTGGGATGGGTTCCCCTCTGTTGTTTCTGGATCTCAGGCATGGCCGGCACAGCTCAACTATTTGCTGCAAGATGTCCCTGTCCACCCTGTAACGCTCTACTATCTCCAGATCATGTAGCCACTGGTAGGTTACCCTTGGTCTGAACACTCTTCTCCTCCTCCGGGCCCTGCGGTGGTTGTCAGAATCATTCTCCACAACACAGTCAGTCTCTAACACATGGTGATGAATCACAGCTATGGCAGCTCCCAACATGTACATTGTAAAAGCTCCACGTATGTTTACACCTATGGTGCAGTGTTTGGGAATACACAGGTGTGTGTGGGTTACTTTCACGCTTTATACTATTGTGCTGTGAACACCGATGATGTCATAGGGTGTGTATGTACGATCGTAGCTACAGAGTATCTTATGTGTTTTATGACAGGAACTACTATTGTGGTGCCTTTGGTGTTGAATCACTCCTGGCAGTGGTCATTTTACCCTTCAGAGCAGGCACTATTAGTACAGGGGTGAATAATGCTGGTTTCACCTGTTCTGGACATCACTGACCATGATCTGCATGATATTCAGAGAAGCTTAACCCTGTTCTGCGTATATCCGTACAGTTATATTTAAACAACGCTTACCAGCACTTTGCAAACCATATTCCCACTAACATGTGCTAAACATGATCTGATGACCTGCATCCAACATGCATTATTCGTGCCTTCGGAATTACGTTACATCCCTTGCAGGACGTGGGACCAGGAACATGCACAACAGTCACTGCATTTACCACTTGGGCATCCTGGATTTATACACGTGTTATGGCATTTTGTATGTGGACTGTACTATGGTTGTTACTCCATACTGCGATCAAATGGGTAACTCAGTTAGTTTACATATGGATGAGACCTATTAATGGCATGTCCAAGTGATGTATAATGGATGTGCTCCAGCATTGGGTATGTATGTCACAGTGAGCCACACACTATAATGTGCTACACCTTTACACAACCGTAGGTGGAGCATGCTGGGGTGACAGATACCTGGCATGGGCACACCCCATCTACATCCATGATTACATTATATGGAGCCTCTCATTAACACACCAGGGAATCCATGCAGAGTGTGTGGGGAACAGTGATTACACACATGGATCCTGCAATTGGCTCTACTCCACTGAGCAACAGTTGGATACTCGATGTGGTGGCAACAGCAGACACTGTTTGCCTCAATTGATGAATGGCCTCTGACAAGCGGGCGTGTACCTACCGATGTACCTAGGAACCAATACACACAGTACCAACATATGCTGATAGGTGCGTGTACTGTTCAGGTCTTAACATTCCTTGTTCCAATAGCTGTTGTGTGTACAATGGTTGAGGGCTGCCTATGTAGGATTCACACAGTAGGCCATCTATACATTACAATTTACAGGTGATTGTGTGTGTGCCATCCATTTTACTGTGTGTGCAGGTGGAGAGGTGTGTCAGTCCGTAGGGCCTACACTGTCAGAGTATGTGCTATATGTTCCCTCTTTGCCAAGGCATAGGCATATTGGACATGCCTCCGGCTGCCTACTTGGGCTGGCACAGGGTGTTCGTGGTCTGAATCCCTCTGTGCCTGTGATGGCCTTGGCAATTGCTGTGGGCTGTGAGGGCCTTCATCATTTTGTCTCTGCTGCAGCTGTTTCCGCAGGATCATATTATGTAGCATGGCACATACTATGAGGATGTGGGCACACATGCCTGGAGAGTACTGCAAGGCTCCACCAGATATGTCCAAGCAACGGAACTGTGATTTCAGCATCTCAAACAACGCTCTATGATGATTGTGTTTGTGCGTGTGCCTCATTATGGCGTTCTTGCATGGGTGTGTGTACATTTCTGATGGGAGTCATCATCCACGGCTCCAGTGCATAGCCAGCATCCCCCACAAGGTGGCCATGTGGGATGTCCCCCCTGACAAATACCTGATACAGCTGTGAGGCATGCCAGATGTGGGAGTTATGGTAGCTTCCAGGGCTGCCAGCACACACATCCATGATAATGCCCTGGGCATTGCACATGACCTGGCCGTTAATGGAGTGGTATCCCTTGGGGTTTATGTAGCACCTACCATGCTCACCTGGTGGTGACTTGATATGTATGTGCATGCAGTCTATTGCACCCAGTACCTCCCGGTAGTGTGCCACATGGTGGAAGAGACGCATATTGCTGGCCAACTCCTCCTGAGTTCGGGGGAAGTATATATGCTCATTGGCATGTGGTATCATGGCATCCAGGAAATGGTGTAGTACCCTGGATGCTGATGCCTGTGAGATCCCCATTATATCTCCAGTTGGCCTTTGAAAGGTACCTGTGGCTAGTATTCACAAGCTTACACATACGTGTCCACTGGGATGGGTTCCCCTCTGTTGTTTCTGGATCTCAGGCGTGGCCGGCACAGCTCAACTATTTTCTGTAAGATGTCCCTGTCCACCCTGTAACACTGTACTATCTCGAGATCATGTAGCCCCTGGTAGGTTACCCTTGGTCTGAACACACTTCTCCTCCTCTGGGGCCTGCGGTGGTTGTCAGCATCATCCTCCACAACACCTTCAGTCTCTAACACATGGTGATGAATCACAGCTATGGCAGCTCCCAACATGTACATTGTAAAAGTTCCTCGTATGTTTACATCTATGGTGCAGTGTTTGGGAATACACAGGTGTGTGTGGGTTACTTTCACGCTTTATACTATTGTGTTGTGAACACCGATGATGTCATAGGGTGTGTATGTATGATCGTAGCTACAGGGTATCTTATGTGTTTTACGACAGGAACTACTATTGTGGTGCCTTTGGTGTTGAATTACATTTGACTGCCATGGATTACCTCTTGCCCTTCCCTTTACATTTTTTCACATTTCACCTCCCATTTTCTGGCATGCATCCAACAGCCTGCTTTCATTTGTACTTTCTTACACCTGGCTTATATTGCGTAATGTGTTCTATGGCCAGTCTACTGCAGGTTTGCTTTGCTCTGCTATGACAGTTCTCTTTTCTTCGCAATCCGATACCTCCCCTATCCTGTTTTTCAGGTTTCTGCGAGCAGACTTGTCAGCTGCCATCAATTGCCCGCTGTGAATTAATAGGTGTTAATTGTTCAGTTGTACTCCAATTACCCTACTGTGGCATTTCCTTATTTTCTTCCCCTGACCTTCCTGTTTGAGCTATGGTACGCGGCACATGTGTCCGCTTACCGGGTTTCGGGCATATTTTCCTCCCCATACACATGCGCTTTCGGCCACCATATGTGCTCTCAGCTAAACGATGCTATACCTACCTCCCCACCCCTGTCCTGCGGCTTTGCTTAGCAACGGCCAGGCTGGATTTGCATTGCTCAAATGTGCTTACAGCTACGGTGGCACACCCCACTGCTGATGTCATGTATACCTCTAAGCCACTCCTCGGTGTTGTAGCGCTGCGCTGTATGGTACATCCTTAGTCCGGCTGGACATTTGCGATTCACTATTACCTGCCTCATTTGCATGGCATTGACTACTAATTCCTAGTTGCAGTGCTGAACACTGTCACAGACCCTTAGCAACCCTTGCAGCTTGGTTGTGGTGTACCATGCATACCATTGAGTATTATGTTGAAATCATGATTTGTATTACATTGCGATTTTATGAGATTTGTATATATTTTCTTTGTGTTCCCATTTGCGCACACATGCCCTGTGGTTGTACTTTGTATTACTGTGGACATGACATTAAATGTTGTTTTTTAGGTGTTGTGCATCTTTTTTTATTCCACTGGCTGAATATTTAGCCATTGGCATATGTTAACTTTGTAATACATGAGTCTGGTCCGCTTTCATAGCTCCGATGTTCTGTTTGGAAAAATGTAAACCGTGTTTTTTGGTTTACATTTCTGTGGGCTTAAGCTACGCCTGCACCACTTCATGAATCGCTATGTACCTTCATTTGCATGGTGCGGCACTGCACATGGGGTGATTAGCATACATAAGCCGTAGTGCACGTGGAATTGGATCGTACCTGAATCGCTCGGCGGCCATGTTTGGCATTATACTGCCTATGCTATGCCTGTGCCTGGTGCAAGCTTCATGAATCCCAGGGTTTATCTTTTTCATCCTTTCTGTTCACTCCTCGGTATTTTTCAAATGCTCCTAGGCACGGACAAAGCACTTCTGCAGTTAATGTGTGGCATTTTCTATAATTTCCAGTTAGTGTATGACATTTTCTATAATTTCTTTGGTTTTGTTTAATATTCTACATAATGGTCTCCATGATGTTACAAGGATTAGGTAAGATCAAGTATACATGAAGTCCTCTCTGGAGTGATGAGGGACTTATGAAACTACATGCTAATGGAACCAGTAATGAATCGATGCATTCTATCTCTGCAATGTTAGGGTATTACATGTTTTGATGAAAAAGTGGCTTATATGAGGAAAGAGAGAATGACTTCTATGCTCAGATGTAATTTTTTTTAATAAATTGGGTCCAAATGTGGTGTAATCCCATTGTTTTTTTACTTGTGGAGAGGGTGGGGGTTTATTTGCATGGTTTTGGTGCATACGAAGTTGCATGTAATTATGTGGACAAAACTTGATCTGGAAAGTGATACTGGAGAAATTAGATGAAGATGGTCATTGATGCATAGTCCAGACACAAACTCCCATGGGTATAATACTATTCTGCAATCTTTATGCTCCCAATCAAGAAGATGAGAGGACATTTCTTAAGTTTGTAGTTGCCTTTGCCAAGTCTTCCCAATTATTATATGTGGTGTCATCCTATCTGTAAGATACAACGTCACATGACAGAATTTACATTGCCAACAATAGAAGCAAGTCCTAGGCTCCATCAAATTGTTTTGTTTGGTTGAGCCTAGTTGAGCCATGTATGCTACTAAACAATAATTTACATACCACTCCCTCATCTGTCAAGGATGAGCATTGCAAGCTATATAGATCCTTTTTTTTTTTTCTTTTTTTTTAATTAACCTGTAACCTGCTTTCCCTTGTAACCAGTGTTACATGAATCCATTGCACTGATCATAGTTACGTTTTCTGTTCTTAAAAGCTGCTGATAAACAAATGCTTCTTTATCATTGTAGTTAGTTCCCCTTGTGTTAAAGAGAAGGTAATATCAAGCAACTTTATTAAACTGGATCAAATGGTTCAGAAATAAAAAAGAAATAATTTCCATGAAGCATTGATGATTTATTAATGGGAGGCAGTTAAGTGGAGATTGTAAAGTGTTATGGACCACCTAAATAAAGCTCCTAAGGCCTCAAAAATGCAAGCGCTGCATGAGCTGGAAAGTTCTATGGCAGAGTCAGAGATGATACTTTAAAGAGGCTTCAGTATAGTTTATTTTTGCTTTGCAAGATGTGATTATGTGACTGAGTAAGAACACCTTTCTCCACTACAGGAAGCTGTGTTCATTGTTATTAAACCAGAAATGATATGCAAGGGCATGTATAAATAGTTTTATTATGTCTTTGTTTATTTTTTTAAGAAAATAAAAGCAAAAAAAATAACCTGTTACATGCTGATAAATGTACTTTAATTAGCATTGCACAGTTGCTGGCATTTCATTTTGTGCCATGATACTGCTTATTTTTCACCATAAATAAGTTTTATGGCAATCAGAACACCCAATGAACAAACTGAGGGCAAAATCTTATTAGCAAAAAGGTAAATGTTCTGATTTCAGTTGATCTTTATGTATCCAGACTGAAATAGCTACAAGACTCAGACAGTGAACCAAGATCCTATAGTCATCTTCTTTTCATGAGATAATCATATTTGAATTATTATTTTCATTTCTCTGTATTAAAGTAGAATGTATTTATCTTTCTATTTTGGAGTCTTACACTTCAAAATTAGAAAACTGCTTTGTCTTTTTTTTTTTGTTTCTTCTTCTTGTTCGTTGGTTCATAGGTATATACTAGGCTAATAACCACCAGGGCTTTTGTAAGACTAGCCATGCAACCCTACCCAATTGTCTCCCTCTGTATCATGAGCTTTTCTTAAGAGCTAGTGTGAAGAAATTAGACACTGTTATTTATGCTAGCATGTCTGGCTGAGTTTTGTACTTAATTTCAGATTAACCTGTATATTATATTCCAGCATGATTAGCTATGATATTGTAAATAAGTTCTTACATGTTGATTTGTAATCTGTTTGTACAGAATGTTTTAAAGACTTGAACAGTGTTATTTTGCATTTCTAACTGTGCATGTTTGTGAAGAGAAATTGTAAAAGCAATATGTCTCAGATTCAGCTGATCAGCAGATGTTCTCATTGGAGTGTTGCCAATTGCTATCTGTTACTGTCAGAAGCTAAATGGCAGGAAGGAACTTTTAGAAAACAGCTGTTGATTGATTTTCAAAAATATGAAATGAAAATTAGAACTGGAACAGTTGACAGTTAGGCTCGTCTATAAAAGAGCCTGCTGAAGGCAGTTAGTGGTCAGTTGCCAGAAGTCAGTTATCACAGATGTACTGTGCAGTGGATACCAAAATGGACTCACCAAGAACTGTAAGCCTGCCTTTGTTCTGTTGCAGTAATTTAGTTTAGATCAGGGACAGTGTTCTTCAGATAGGACAATTATAATGAATCAGATCAGTTAGAGATTTTCTGAATATTAAATTTCTATTCTACAGTATTGACTTCATTGCCTGGTGATTGAGCTTGGTTTGTTTATTGGAAACCTGTGTTTTATATTTTTAAATAATTTTGCTCAATATTATATATTTGTGGCTGGTCAATCGGTATTTTTCTTAAGTGATTTGATTGTGCTTATACTTGTTTTGATAATTCCCAAGTCCAGACCAAAAGCCTGGCTGCTCATGTCATTTGCTACTATTTGTTTTTATATCTAATTATCATAATTGGACACAACTTTAAAAGGAAACAAATGCACTCTGATTAGTGGCAGAATTACTGTATTATTTTTGGGAAGAGACACAGCTGAAAATCTGTATCAGACTTTCCCAGAAGTGTTTGGATGAGTGAGATTTAATTTACATGTGAGTGTATCACAGGTCTTAAACCGGGACACATTGCTCTGAAGTGTGTAATAAGGAGCCCTATTTGGGGTGGGCAGAAGTATACAATCCAGTCCCAGGCTATAGAGCATGTTCCTTTTGTGCTGTTAGGGGAAAACTGTGAAATATTACTCCTGTTTAAGTTATAGTCTCACATCAGAGTCTGTAGTGAGGATTGAAGCTCCTTAGTTACTGACCCAGGATAGTCAGGGATGTCGCATTATTTGGTGGGAGTTCAGTGGGATATTATCTGGATATCAAAGGTAGTATGTTAGTTAGGAAGCTTCTAGAAATGATGCGGGCAGAGGAGGTATGTTGGTTTGAGCATTACTATCTGCATCTATCAGAGACATGGAGGGCAGACCCTGGGTGGAATTCTGACTCCCCATCCATTGGTCAAGATTACATGTAAATAGGGTAAGGGATAGACTCCACGTCACATTGATGGTGAGCCTGTTCCAGAGTATGGGGATCCTTTGGGACACATACCTGTCTCACCATGTCTTATTTATGTCATAAGCAAATTTAAATCTTTGGATCTAGGGGCTTTGATGCTGTTCATTTTGTAGATGTTCAAAGGGTCCATCAGAACTAGATCCTGGTATGCCTTGTATACTAGGCATAGATCACCTCTCAGTAACCTTTAGGAGACAGAGAATAGAGATAAGGCTTTAAGGAAATCTGTACTGAACAGTATGTTTATACCATGTATTCTCCTGGTAAGACACCTTTGTGGGCATTCCAACTGTCACACGTCTGGTCAGGTACATGTCAAAGAGAGCACTATACTCAATCATGGGTCAAATAAGAGCCAAATAAAGTGACACTATGACTTCCTTGAACCTGGATTCCATGCCCTTACTTATAGGTTAGGTGACAGAATGACTTTCTTACTACCTTGTTCACATGTTGGTCAAAGGCCAGACTACTCTCTCCACATGTTCCCAGATTCCTTATTACTGGGTCAACTCTTAGAGTTGTCTTATTGATGGGGTAATTAACTTGGGTGGCAGTTTTCCCAAAAGCTATTATAATACATTTCTTGACATTGAGCTTTAATCTGTGACTTTGGCAGCAGTTATTTGTGTTAAACACTGCTGTAAGATGTTTGTGTCATGAAGAGAATCTATGATAGCTCCCAATTTGTAGTCATCAGTGAACTAGGTCAGCCAAAGGCCCCTATCAATAGTCTTAACTTTAGAGAAGTAGATGTCAAAATGGAGCTGTCCCAGAGCAGAGCCTTGAGGTGCTCCCCTGGCGACCAGTCTCTTAGTAGGTGTGATATCACCAATCCTGATTCCTGGGTCCTGTCTGCTAGTCAGCTGGCAATCCAGCAAGTTATATAAGGTCTTTTTTCCAGTTTGATTACTTTGTCAACTGTATCAAATGCCTTATCCAGGTCCAGGTAGGTGGTATTCATCATTTCCCCCTCATGCATTGCCTTGGTGACCTTCTCAAAGAAGTCCTCCTGGTTTAGTAGGCATGACCTTCCTCTGATAATGCCAGACTGGGTGGGGTCTAGTGTTTGAAGGTCTGCTATGTCTGTTGATCATTTCCATGATAATGTCTTCAATAATAGTCTAGTTGGACTAATAGTTTTGTAGTTTCCAGGGTCATTTGATTATCCCACTTCACTGTGGTGGAAAACCATTGCAATCTTCCATTCTCATGATACAAAATCCAATTTGAGGCTGAAATTCAAAAGGGACTCAAGTGGTCTTGATAGGTCATGTTTCATGCTGTTTAGGAGGCATCTCACAATACTGTCAGTGGCCCATTGAGGCTTTATTTTTGGCCTTTGTGAGCATCAGCAGGACCTGGTCCCTGCTAAAAGTTAGGATGTTATGCTATTAGGTAATTCAAGGGGGTAGGTATGGGGATTGAGCTGAAATGTTCAGCTGGCAAATTTGCTATGTCACTTTGCTCTTTGGAGGTGGCACCACTGACCAGCAGTTTGGCACACTGATATGTGCAGCCTATGAGATTTTGGACATAGCTGTAGAAGACCTTGTTGTTGTCTTTAGCCTGTGAGGCTTTTTAATGTTGCAATTGGCATTGCTGGACTTTATTAGTACTTTTAGTTTCCTGTTAGTTTAATTAGAGTACTTCCTGATTTTAGTCATGACTTTCCCCCCCTTGTGTTATATAGCCTGTTAAGGTTAAGATTATACTAGTGTGGTTTGTTTTTAGAGTTGGGGGGCAGCACTCTCCCACATTGGTGAGTACCAGGTCCAGTATGTCTGACCATCTGGTGGGTGTGCACACTATCTAGTCAAGGGTATTGTGTTAATAAAGTCCTGGAATGATTGTGCCTTTCAGTATGAGGCAGTATACAATTCCCATTCTATAGATTGTTAATTAAAGTCTCCCATGAATAGAGTATTTTGTTTAATGGTGAATGTCTCCAGTAGGTCTGGGTACAAGCAATGGGATCACATATAGCTTGCTAGGATATGGTATGGGGCTTTGTCTATGGTGATTTGCATGTGAACAAATTCCAGGTTTTTCAAATTGCTGACGTATGTATTGTATGTTACTCTATCTTAATAAACTCTAATTGAAAGAATACATAAAAAAATGTTTCTTCCACATTTTTATATTTATTTTATATGCAAAAATCCGGAAGTAATTATTACACAAATATAAGACAAATTATATGCTTCCAGTACTCAGCTATAACACAATGCATAATATTTCTCAATCAGTGATCTTTATAAAATGTGTTACCATTTCATATATTACACCACCTCACTTCTTTATTATCGGTGGAATGCAAATGTAGAAATGTTCACCATTTCATATCCTTCTACTGACTGGTAACAGCTTTCCAGTACCATTTCACAGAAAACAAAAAAAAAATTTCAGAACAAAGATTTAATAAAAATAAGTAAGCGTCATTATTATTGTATGCACTGATGTAGCAAAAAATTATGAGCTAATTTATAGTCTGCATTTCTTGTGAGTTACTCTACCACCCTCTCTCTTTTTCTTATTTTAATTATACATTACTTTGCTTTTTTGTTTTTCCTTTGTCTCCAGTTTATGGTGTTTTTTCCACATGTGCTGAAATCCCAGGAGCAGCCCAAACACTTTCCTGCTGGGACATGGAATGTTTCCCCTTTGATGATCCTGGGACATCTTTGCAGGTTTGGGGCAGTGGCACTGGTCATCTAGGCATCCCAGTATGGTGCAGCCTGGAAAGTCATACAGGCTGTAAGCTTTGGGATGTGGTAAAACAAATAGTAGAGAGCCAGCTTTGGCCAGTCCAGGATAATATAATCTACAGCATGTGCAAGGCTCACTGCCCTGGTCAGCTCTGATCACCAAGCCACAACAAGCCTCTACCCACTCAACATCAAAATCTCAAATCCCTCACTAACCCTCTCTGTTACACTCCTAAACCTACTTCCAACCAAAACTACCCTCCTTTATTAAAAAAAAAAAAAATTACAAAATAGAGGGTAGAACTCCCTCCAGAAATATAGAATCCCTCCTCTTCTACCTCCTCACATACAATGCTCTTGATATGTTCCTTCTGTGTGTCACTATTTATGTCTTCCATTTTTCCATCTCTGCTCTATCCCCTTTCCCATCTTTTAATGCAACTTTTGGGGAGTCCATATGAAGACATTCCATATATGAAATTCATAAAACTCCTTTATATATTTTAAAACCCTTTATCAATAGCAGTGATGTGTGCCAGTTAATTCAAATACATGTGAATATATTTAACTGGCTTGTGCATAGTCACACCGAATTTATTTGAGCCTTAAAGTTTCCATGTAGTACTATGCTCATACTTAAAATATTACTTAAGCAAATTTAGGTATTTCTTCTTACAAGCTTTTGATAGAAACATTTATTGCAAATGACTTGTGCTTGCTATATTTGCATATGGGCATAGCCACCCTATTCACAAATAGCCACTATGAAAGTGCTAATCACAGAACTATAAATACCATCCTAATTCTGGACAGAAACCTTACCAAATCCTTTGTCTTACATGTTCAATAAATGGATTCCAAAAACACACAGTAAACTATGACTATGAATGTAAACTTAAGCATTACTCATTTTAAACATAATGAGCTTTAGCTGCCTTAATTTATTACCTTCTATCCAAAAACCATCTGCTTTTCCAGCACTAGATAGCACTCTACACAACTGTGTTCCCAGTCAGTCATTAGGATCCAGTGACCACAAACTCCTGTCTGTCCACAAATCTATCAAATCTGTTTGGCATTTTCTGCACTTGTACCATGTTGCTAAGGCCTGGAACTCCTTATCTCTATCCATCAGGTCAATACCCTCCCTTCCATCCTTCAAAAGCATTCTGAAAGACGTCCTGGCCAAAATTTGGATCTGTTCTTCCTTAACAGCAAGATAAACTATATCCCTAAATGTGAACAACTACCTATTCATACCTTACATCTTCTTACTCTCCCTTCTTCACTCACTTCCTTACTTCTATCAATTTCTCTCCCCTGGCTTTCTCTCTAAATAAGCCTGCTTTTCTCTTACTTCATATTGCAGTTCCTGTTTGCGTTATAATAACTTTTCTTTAACTTCTCTATAAACTGGCTAAAAGTTCTCTTACTATTAAATCATTGCCATTAAAATTGTATCTATTCTTAACCAAAGTTTTCATATTAAGTTTAATTTGGTATAATTATTTAAACTGTAGTTGTTTTTTTATATTATTTTTAAAGACTGTAAAATAATTGTTCTTAAAGTGTTTTGTAATACTTTGGAGCTTTTCACCCCAGGCTGCCTCTTAAAGTGAACTCTTACCCAGTATGACTTTCCCAGTAATCAAATATAAATCAGTAAATCAATAAATAAATAAAAATTGAAATGTGAAATGTGGCTAATGGGTTTAAAAGCTGTTACACACCACATGCTGAAGAAGACCAGCACCCAAAAGTAAAGTGCACTTCTAATTACATATCAGCTTTATAAGCTGTTAGACACTTTTCTCTGCCATACTTATCTTTTCTGCTTTTGCTGTTGTTTGTGTGGTATCAAACGTGTTAGTAGCTTTCAAATCTCTCAGGTTTCTGATGCAGTACTTTACCATCTGTGTTGCAATCTAGATAATGACTGAAGTTCACATGGAAACACCTTGTTATAATAAGCTTGCTATGAAAAGGTACTTAAGTTAAACTTTGCTACAATTTTAATTGATTTCTCAATTTCAGAAAATCTGTGTTACAAACGTATGTATATATGTATTGCTATATATAAAAAAAATATTTTATCTTGATTTTTGAATGAACTGCCATGACAGGGCTAGCCACCCAGTTGTGTAAACCTTGGCTCAAAATGACTGCCACTGCTGAAGTGGCACCCTGACCCCATGTGCAAAATGGGAAAAGTGGTTGAGGATGGATGGTTTTTGAGTCTAATCAATGTATTCCTTCTATCACAATTACAATAAAACCCTGAATCAATGCTGTAGCATCTATACTTATCATAACATACAGCAGCAAGTTAAGGATCTGATTGCATTTAATTTCATTAACACTTATTCCTTTGTTTTTCTTTGTGCTACAAATCATTCTGTAGACTTAAACATTTACTTCCATAAATAATTTAATTTTGAATTCTGCAAATACTTTTTTCAGAAGCTCTGAGCATCCTCAAACATCTAGAAAAAAATTTCCAGGGAAATATAAATATGTTTGAAAGACTTTTCTGAAAATAAAATGTCCTCACAGTGATCCACATATGTGGAAAAAAAGTTACTAGATATTATACCAACAGTGTAATTGACAGCTATATTCAGTAAACTGGGGAAGTTTAGCAGACAAACAGATGAGCAAGAAGTACTAAAAATCCTACTCATAACAATCTGGGAAAAATGACAGTGTTTGCCCTCCCTATCTTTCCACTGAAACAAGAACATGCATTTTTGATATGTATCAATCCTTAAAGTGACATTTTTTAGTATTTAATATTCCTGCAATGAGAGGTCTCTCAGTTCTGTACTTAGAAGTTTCAGAACAGACATGCAGGTTTTACTTTACTGCTAAACAAGATATGTAAATTGACAGTTTGCTGAATTAGCTGTTTTGCAAGTAACTCACTAATGTTGCTGTCACTCAGTGTCTTAATATATTTTTTGTTTTGACATCCTTCCAGATAACTTTAATTAACATATTTCCAACTGCACTCTATGTGATCTAATTAAAATTTACTGTGCAAAATATGAAGTAGGTGTAGCAATTTTTTGTGGGTTAACTTTTCTTTATTATTTTTTAACTATATGGTTACAGTGTCAAAATGGTGTCATGAGGTGTCATTCAGGATTTTGTGTAGGCATCAATGCCTTGTAATAAACAGAATCAGGATATATTTTAAGATGTGAAGTAACTAGTTTTGTCATTTTGTTTCAATAACTTGTCACAAGATCATAGTCAAAGTATAATTTTACTTGCAGTATGCACTTTTCCTGTGCCTATGGTTTAGACATAAACATAGCAATTTGTTTTCTGCTATTTCTGCTACAGCTGATGGAGTTGTATAGGTGGCCCTGATGTACCTCTTCCCATATTGTGCCCCTCATGTTGTTACATGATGCAAAAAAATCTTCCTTAAGCTTAACAATAATGCACATGAAACATCTTTATTTTTTTATTTACTTTATTTTTTTAGAATTATGCACAAGTAGTAATACTTCGTGAGAATGTATGTATATCTTCTCAGCTCCAAGAGACTCCAATAGGTTCTTTATTTACTATGCTGCAAATGTGTCATTGTCTAATCATTCACTGAGTTAAGAAATCTTCATTATAATTAGTAAAACATCAAAGTTACAGAATGTCAGAACTCCATTATAATGTCAATACAGTACAGAACAATCTAAAAAAATAAATAAATAAAGTAATACAAATAATTCAACTAACCATTCACTGTTGTTGAGTTGCAACTGACTCTTTTAACTACTCCATGAACAACCACCACCACCATCCACAGATTTCACTAGACCAGAAAGAAATGAAAGTAGCTTGCCAGGCCTTTCTTCATCAGAATAATATCACTGCTGTTTACAATGTGCATCTTTATACGGTTACCACAATAACCACCTGATAATATATTTAATCCATAAATTCCAAAAGCAAGCTTGAGCAGTTATATATGGTCTATAGAACCGACTAACATTAAAGTGAGACAACTAAAAATAAATACAGGAACAGGGCTATGCAAATTGCCAATAATTACATGTAAATTAAAAGGGGGTAGTGCAATGAGTACATAAGATGCAAATGAGGCTGTATGGAAGGTGGCTACAGTTCTAATCATCAGAAGTGAAGACTTGCAACTAACAGCATCTGAGTATGAAAGAAAAAGCACAGCGCATTTTGTGAAGTTGCATTTGGGTGAGCATGCTAGGAGTAGTAACAGGTGTAACGGACCAGCATTTGATTTTTGTAGGAGTCACAGCCTTTATTCATGAGCATAATATAGTCACAGCCAAAGTAAGGAAAAAAAAGAATAACATTCCAATAGCTAACTGATCATCGGTTGATGGGCCACTCCCATGAAGACAGAAATATATGGGCAGTGGTTGGCATGTGTAACCCACAACCTGTATCAGGGAGAAAAGCATGGACATTCTTTTCCAGAAGTACCACAATATTTGCAGATTTTACTATTGTATCATAGTTTCAGGGACATTTCAGTGACAAACAGGAGACAACTAGGGAATATCACAGGAGTCATCCTGCAAAATACTTGTCTATTTCCCTAACAATAGTAGAGAGATTTATTACTTTGCATACTGTCTATGATATCATCCACTTCAATGAAAGAGAGAGAAAGCTTTAAATGGTACACAGGAGACAATAAAAGCACAATCTGGTATGCAATGAGCGTTAGTATGTCAATATGAAGTGCAAATACACTATCAGATGCTAGCTTCTGGTGAGGGTATCATTCAACCCACAGGTAGAAATACATTCATATCTTTATTTTCTAACTGTGTTGCATTCAGGACCATCAATTATAATGTGTAGTAAGTACATCCGGTGTTGTTTCATCAAGTAATAGTGCAATCATCTGTACTGGCCTTTCCTTACACTGATAAAACACATTTGATGTAATTTCATCCATCTATATATATATATATATATATATATATATATATATATATATATATATATATGGATCTACCTGACTACATCGAAACTTCAAAAGAGCGAAAACGACTCGGAGGAGAACACCGACGCTGAGAACACTGAGATGGGAAAAGGATGTGTAAGTATGCGGTAGTGACGGATGTTAGGGTGCGAGTAAGGTAAGTGTGCGATGTTGACGGTGTGTAGGGATAGGGGTGGGATAAGTGAGTTAGGGTTAGGGCGCGGGTTAGGTAAGGGTGCGAGTAAGGTAAGTGTGCGATGTTGGCGATCTGTAGGGATAGGGGTGGGATAAGTGAGTTAGGGTTAGGGCGTGGGTTAGGTAAGGGTGCAGTAGTGATAGTTTTTGGGTTAGGGGCGGGTTAAGTGAGTTAGGGTTAGGGCGCGGGTTAGGTGAGTGTGCGATAGTGACGGACCTTAGGGTAAGGGTTTGGGTTAGGGTTGTAGATAGTTGTGTATGTATGGGTTAGTGTTGGTTTGTAAGGATTTTGGTGTGCTTGTGTTGTGTGTGTGGGTTTTGGACAGGGGATTTGTTTTGTTTGTTGTTGTGATGTGTCGAGTGTATGCGGTGTTGTGTTTGTGAACTGTCGATCTTCTGGTGTCGGTGAAGTCGTTTTCGCTCTTTTGAAGTTTCGATGTAGTCAGGTAGATCCATATATATATATATATATATATATATATATATATATATATATATATATATATATATATATATATACCGATAATTATATATATATATATATATATATATATATATATATATATATATATATAAAATTATTTATTTTACATTTGTTGACCGGGAAAATCCGACTGGATTCTTGTCCATTTTCAGTGGAGGCCTGGGGAGAAAAGCTCCACAGTAAAATTAAGCTACTCATTACAAGTAATACAGAGGCGTTCGCATTCATAGAGAGTAACAAACTTAACATAGCTAAATAACATATTATTCATGCTTAGTTCAAGTTAACATACAGGTATTATTCATGCTTAGTTCAAGTTTACATATCAGGTATGAAGGATGACATAGGTCAGTTTAAGGTGAAGTTAGATTCAAGTTTAACAGTTTTGGATAGGATACACTCAAGTATTCAGTTTAAGATTTAGTTATTCCATACTAGTGAGGTAGAGTAGAAATGAATAGTGAAGGAGTTGGTAGGTAGGTAGGTATAGGGGAAGAAATTGTAACTGGATATTAGGTAGTGGGAATAAATAGTAGGGGAGCAATAGAGAAGGTTGAAAAGATGTTAGGATATGTATGAGAGGCAGGAAAGAAAGATGTTAGTTTGAGTATTTGATGTAGGGGTAGAGAGTGTAAGGTGGGGGGCTTAGCCAGGTGGTGAGCATGTGCAGATCCATGACTGCTTGAGGTGTTCCTTCAAGAGTTTTTTAAATGTGTCCTTTGAGACAGCTGAGGTAATAGATGTGGGTTGGGAGTACCAGATTTTGCCAATATAGTTGGGGAAGAGGGAGTCACTTGCTGTGTTGCTGGTTTTTGTGATCTTAATTAGTCTTTTGTTGCTAGAGCAAAGTTGTCTGGTATTAGCTTGGGGTACTAGCTGATTAGTCAGTGATAGGTTTTTGTCTGGGAATAATAAGAGGTTGTGGGCAAAGGATTGTTGATAATAGTTCAGGAGATTAGAGAATTCAAGCCAGTCAAGTTGTTTTAGGGATAGGCAGTGGTGAGCATGATAGGGGGCACCTGTTGCAAATTTTGCAATTTGATTATAGCAAGTGGTGAGCTTGCCAATTTCGGTTTTGGGTAGGTTGGTGTGTATGGGTGAGGAACAGAATAGTGTTGAGGGAAGGTGAGTCTGAGCAATTGTTATCCTAGCAGTTTGTGTTAGGAAGGGTTTATTTTTATATAGACTGTTCAGTTTTTTGTGAATATTTTTAATGGTTTGGTTAATATGAAGATCAAATTTGAGGTTATTATCGTTGGTAACTCCTAGCAATTTGGTGTGAGTGTCAGGGGAGATGATGGTCCCATCTCTGGAGACTACGTTAAATGGAATGTGTTTGGTGGTAATTTTGGTGGGTGGGAACAGTAATAGTTTGGTTTTTAGGGGGTTTAGAACTAGGTGTTTGCTAAGAAACATGTTTTCTGTGGTATGGAAGACTTGTGTTATAGAGAGAAGTGTCTGAGGGTCATTGGGTGAACATACAAGTGTAGAGTCTTCACCGTATTGTATAACTGTTGTATTTTGGCAAACAGTGTGAAGATGTTTATGAATATTGAGAATAGGAGCAGACCTATAATGGATCCTTGTGGGACCCCTGTGGTGATGGATAGCAGTGAGAATAAGTTATTGTGCCACTGCACTGCTTGTTGTCTCCCATGTAGGTAGTTTGGAAACCATGTTAGGGTTTGGTTACTTAGGCTGAGGTCAGCAAGGGCATGTAACAGTTTGGCATGATTGACCATGTCAAAGGCCTTGGATAGGTCCAGAAATATGGCAGAAGTTAGTTTGCCTATGTGTTTGTTTTGATTGATGACATTTGTGAAGGAAGGTAGGGCAGTGGTAGTGCTATGTGTTGGCCTAAATTCATGCTGTGTAGGAGAAAGCAGTTGGTTGTTAAGCAGGTATGGCATGAGTTGGTGGTGGATGCATTTCTCAAGTATTTTGGCCAGAGAAGACAGAATGGCTATGGGGTGATAATTGGTGAGATCAGTGGAGGTTCCACCTTTATGGAGGAGGATAATATAGGAGGTTTTCCAAATGGGTGGGATTGAGGTTTTTGAGCTAGATCTATTTAGTAGGATAGATAAGGTCTATATTATGATACTGCATGCTCAGAAGAGCGAATGGCACATAATTGACCCCATATAAGTGAAAGCTTACAACGTCGAAACCTCAGAAAAGCTGTCCCAAGAAAAAGAAAACTATAAAACATTGCATAATGGGGGGACTGTGCCCCCCACACACCCCCTACTTAAATATACTAACTCCAAGATTGCCCTACAGTGCTGAAAAGGTAAAGTAGTGAAAGCGGTCAAACTAATTCTTTCCCAGAGAAAGAATTCGCTGAAAAGCCGCTTAATTATTTTGCCTTTTTGCACTTTTCAGTTCGACAAAGATGCATTCGACAACCTACATCTGCAACAGAGTAATAGGGAGCCGGATACATATGGGGAAGGCAAGTTCATTAGCAGCAAACTGAAGGAATTCAGCAGGTAGTTTATCGGCTGCTAGTGAGGTAGGTTTGAGTTTAAGAAGTAACTCTTTGACACAGTTGGTTGGGATGGGTAGAAACTGGAAGCAAGTTTTAGGTGTATCTGCAGGTTGCGGGTGATTAGTAGTAATAGTAGTTGTTGACTGTTTTTGAACAAGGTTAGCAATAGTCTCTATGAAATATTTGTTAAATGCATCTGGTATATTTGTGTTTTCATTGGCGGAAGTAGGGGATGGGGTAGAGGGTGGAGTATATTTTTTATACCTGCCCAGAATTTCTTGGGGTTGTTTTGGTGCATGTTTTGTAGGTAAAAGAAATAATTATTTTTATCTAGGAGGATTGACCTTTTTGTTTCATTTCTGAACTGTTGGAATTGTATCTTAGATGCTGAGGTTTTAGTGGCTCTCCAGGTGTGTCAGGCTTTGTTCCTGTCTGAAATTCTCTTTTTAGTCTCTTTGGTGAGCCAGGAGGCTGTTTTAGCTTTGGGTTTAATGATGCAGGGTGGGGCATGGGCATTTAGGATACTTAAGAAGGTGTTGTTGAAATGGATTACGGCCTCTTCTAGGGGTAAGATCTTTAGTATGTGCCAGTTATGGCATTTTAGTTTGAGCTTGAATTTGTTGGGGGTCAAAGTTTTTTGTGTTGTGGGTTGTTATTGATCTGGAGTTAGGGGTGTATTGGGTTTTGAGTTTTAATAGAAAAGTGGATTGATGTTTGCTGAGGTATCTGGAAGGACACCTGCCTGGTATGGGGTGTTTGCCCTGTCAATTAATATCCAGTCTAAGAGGCTTTCTTTAATTTTAGGAGTTCCTAGTATAGTGCTACTTTGGATAACTTGTGAAAAGTTATAGAAGTTAATATGGTTGGTTGGATTTAAAGTTGAGCAGGTGTTCCAATCTATGTTGAAGTCACTGAGTATAATGGTTTCCTGAGGGAGGTTTTGGTTTGACCATTGTAGGAAGGCTTCTGTGGTTGGGATGTTACTGCCTGGTGGTATATAGCATGTGACAATGTTGAGTGACTTTTTGTTACTAAGTTTGAGTTTAGCTAGGAGGATTTCAGAGTTGTTAAAAGTGGGAGCATCTAGATTAATTGTGGTCATATTTAAGGTATTCTTATAGAGTAGAGCTACACCCTCTCCTTTTTTTGTTAATCTATCTTGGCAGAGTACATTGTAACCTGTAGGTAGAAGTTCTTTGTCTGCAGTAGTGGGCTTTAGCCAGGTTTCTGTCAGACATAATATATCAGGGTTGTAGGTGGAGAGTAGTGCATGTAGTAAGTATACCTTATTGTTAACACTTTGAATATTTAAGCACAGAATTAGTAGGCTAGTTTTTGGTCTATTGGTTAGTAGCTGGTTTGATGGGAGAGTGGTATCAGCTGGGATGGTTTGTGAAGGTTTAGGCCCTGGATCTGGGTGAATATCACCTGCAATTATTAATTGGTAGTGAATGTGGTGGAGGAGTTTATTAAGTTTAATTAAGATGGCAATGTACTTGTTAGTAGTAGGTGATTTGGGGGTAATCGAGAGTATCCTAAGTGGGTTTGGTGTTATAGTGATGTTACGGAAGAGGTTTGGTAATATAAGTTGGTTGTAATGAGGAGTGCTAGAGTTGTAGGTGGAGGTTTGTTTTGTAGAGGTAGTGAAAGGTGTGTATAGTATGATATGATAAGAGGTGAGGTGACTAGGTTGTGACAGTAGGTGGGTATCATTGTTGTAGGTGAGAGTATGTTAAATAGTAAATATAGTGGGGGATGGGATAGGAAGTGAAAGGTCAGTGATTGGTTGGTTGTGAGGCAGTGACAGGTCTGTGATTGGTTGGATGTGGGGAAGGTTAGGTTTAAATCTATAGGTAGTAGGGGTGGATGGGAAATGGGGCAGGGTAGCGGAGTGGAGTCAGCCCAAGCATTAGCAAGGGTGAACAGAGTGGGGCATCACCAAGGTCTGGGGGCAGGGATGCTGAAGAAAAAGTATCAGTGAGCTTAACAAAGGTAATCTATACCAAATCAAGTTTTAAAATGTTACAATTAAAACATTAGAAGCCAAATTAGATTGAGAAACAATGTGCTATCCTAAATCTAGCTTTATTCTGTTCAAGGTTTAATGTTAGGTGGCCAATTGGTAGAATGTTTAGCCAGTTGAAAGTAGGTGGTAGCAGGGAGCAGAGATGGGTTTTCTCCTTGGGTGGACTTGGGAGCACAGTAGGGTACTTCAGCAACAGTACAAGAGAGCTAGGATACTTTCTGCTCCATAATGGCTGTTGTAGAGTTCAGGGGTTTACTTCTGAACTGGGGGCTTAACTACAGTTAGCACCTTACCAGCTACCAGCCCAGTGTAATAGTAGTAGAGTGGAACTAATAACTTGAATGCTTTCTGGAATTCATAAATTCCAATGCCCTGGATCAACTTATCCTAACCCCCACCAAAGGCAACAATATCCTAGACCTTGTTTTTACCAGCATAAGTGACCGGTGTTTCACACCTGAAATCAACTCCTCATTTGGTCAGATCCGACCATAAGCTAATCACTCTAGATATCCGCATCCTGCCCCCACCCTCCATTAAGGAAACCATGGTAAAACATTTCTCCAAAGCCAACTTCATTTTTCTTAAGACAGAAGTGGTAAACTTCATGACACCAATGCAGATGGACAATACAGTTATGACTGCTGAATCCTACACAAATACACTCTATAAGCACTTACATGAGTGCGTGGATCATGCTATCCCAAACAGAAACAAGACTCTATCCTCCAAAAATGGAAGCCAATCTGGTGGTTCCCTGCCATAAACAAACTCTACAACAGAAGGAAGAAACTGTTGCGAAAGAGAGTAAAATCCCATGAGTGGAAGAGCTCCCTGGTCAGCCTCAGTAAGAAGCTTAGATCCCTTATAAGATCCTCCAAAGCTAGCTATGAAAACAAAATCACCACTGACTCTAAGGGCAACCACAAAGCATTCCATAGCTATGTCAAGAATCTCGATTGCAACACCCAGATCTGCACTAAGTTACAACAGAATGGCACAACAATTTCAGAACCAACTGATATTGCCAACATCCTGGCAGATAGGTTCAGTGCTAACTTTTTACCCCTCTCACCTCCTAAAGGGTCCATATCTATACATGAAGAATGCAGAGTCCCTGTAATCACATCTATGCAGGTAAAAGCTGCACTCTCTAAAAGCAAAAACACAGCATCCATGGGACCAGACAACATCCCAGGCTGCATTTTACATGAATTTCAGAATGAACTGGCTCCCCACCCAACCACCATGTTCAGTTATAGTCTCACGTCAGGCTTTGTGCCCACTGAATGGCGCACAGCAACAGTTATCCCACTCCACAAAGCGGCAGCCAACACTGATCCCAGGAACTATCACCCTATTAGCCTGATGAGCCTGGTCTGCAAGGCCATGGAAAGTATCATCATGGAACTGATAAACAAAGACATTGGTAGCCTCCAAACTCTGGACCCTACCCAGTTCAGGTTTGTGAAATGCAGATCATGCCTTCTGAACCTGATTGACTTATTTGAGGCAGTCACCATAGCCATAGATGAGGGTAAGGTGGTTCACACAGCCTATCTTGACCTCACCAAGGCTTTTGACACCATTCCCCATTCTGGAATTATAGCTAAACTCACTAAGCTAGGTATAAATCCCTATGTCGCAAGATGGGTTGCCAACTGGCTCACTGACAGAACCCACACTGTAAAAGTTGCAGACTCCCAATCTGACTTCAAACCAGTGACAATTGGAGTACCACAGGGTTCAGTCCTGGGACCTTTCCTGTTTGGTATCTACTTCTTTGAAGTACAGGCTAACAAAAAAATCCTCTGGCTAACAAAGTTCGCAGATGACTGCAAACTAGTAGCCATAGTTGAGTCTCCAAATGATGTGGACATCCTAAGAAGGGCCTCACTGAGACAGATGCCTGGTGTCAGAGGCATGGCCTCCAGCTCAATGCCAAAAAGTGCATTGTCATCCCCTATGGTAAAAACTCTGTAGCCATGAACTACCACATAAACAGCAGTCTACTTAATGCTGAATGTGTGATAAGAGACCTTGGGACCCAGGTGGACAGTAGTCTCTCCTTTGATAATCACATTGCCACAGTAGTCAGGAAATCTTTCTATGTGGCACACCTCATCACAAAAGAGTTCTCATCCAGGAGAAAAGAAGCATTGTTCTCCTCTACTTGGCACTCATTAGACCCATTATAGAGTACAACACCCCTTTTGAAATATACCTCACAAGACATCTGCCGCAGCTGGAAAGGCCACAGAAGTACCTCCAGTGGTGGCTGGTGACTTCAAATTAAAAGGAGGCTGCAGGAGACAGCTGAATGGGTGGGGTCAATGGGAAGGGGTGTGGCCAACTAGAAAAGGGGTGGAGCTAGGCTCAAAAACACAACAACTGGAACTTTAATTAAATACGCTGTCCTGGGTGCCAAACCATCATTACAAGAGTCCAATCAAGACAGAATGAAGTGTAGAAGAAAAAAAATATTTCAATGCATTGGCTACATGACAGCTTACTTAATATCTAGAAGGAAACAAAAAGGTTGTGAGGCATGAAAAAATAAATTACTTTTTAAATACATTACTGGAATACTAGTTAAAATAAAGTATAAAAAAACAAGCTTCTCCTTGCACTAACTTATATTCAGCTTTATAAAAGTACCAAGTAACATGCTGAAATTAGAAATCTGTGATACCCCCACTTGTAAACATGTTTCTTATCCAAAAATTACCTGCTGCCTGACAACAACTATCTACTTGTTTCATGGGGAAAACATGATCAAAGTAAAAAATGAACAACAAACAAGAAACAAGCTCAAAATAAATTGCTTAAAGGATTACTGCACAGGTTATGGGCCATACATGATAGATTGGCATTTTGTTTAGTTTACGGGTAAAGCCTGCAAAGATGACTGCAAATCTCCAACAAATGTAATGAGCTTCTGAAAATACTGTAATCCTGTCCTTTATTACAATACTGTCATATGCATGTCATTACCTAAGGCTTGTACATTATCTAGTTATGTAAATATTCTCTGCATGGCAGCAACAAAAAGGCTTTCAGTGTTGGTAATTATTTAACAGTATGCTTATTAAAGGTTACTTGCACCTTACAATCTCAGACAAGCTTACCCGATGGTCATTAAAGCATTGCTACTTAAACACAAAGCAACAGGGCACTGTGACAGCATGCATTTTCTGAATAATAAGAAGCATAAATCAACAGTATAAAAATATGACAGAAAAACAGAATATTCTGCAAAATCAAGGACAGATGAAAAGCCACTGTCGTACTTGTGTTTACATTGGATGGGGGAATACTCTGCACACTTACACTGCATAACTGCTCCTTGCCTTACTTGGACACATCCAGAGTCACTTCATGGGGGAGTGGGGTGCAACAAGTATGTCACAGTTTGAAATGTCTCTGGCTGATGGTGATGGCTCTGACATTCATACCTCTTAACCTCAGAGCAAGAAATCTGGACAAAGCCATACATAGAAGTAGGACACAGGCCCAAAAATAAGGACAATTTTTAAATATTGCTCTTATAAACTTAGGTAGATAATAGAATAGTAGTAGGTATTGCCTTAGTATGAATTTTCTGAAGGGTATGACATCTGAAACTCAAATGTCTGCTATTGTTTTCTAACTTCAGTCTTTAATGATTTGCCACTAATTTGGCAGAAAAACACAATTTTATGAAAAACAGACCAAAAATGTGATGCAAAAATATAAAATTGCCAAACAATACAGCTGGGAATTTGTCAAAGAAGGGACACCTTTTTAATATTAGTACTGTTAACTTGACCAGCTGACAATATAACAGCATCTACATGCATTTCTGAAATAAAAGTAATCTATAACTCTGATCATTACAGTTATTTATAATTGTAAACCCTCCAAGTCTTCCAAAATTGCCATTTTGCAGATGGGTTATTAGGGGGAGAGCAACATTTTGAGCCAAAATTGGGGACACTTGAGAGTTTTGGATATTCCTAATTCTATAAAGCGATTTATTTGCATGTACCTCTCGACCTCTTAATGCATGAAATCTGGACAAGGCCAACTAAATATATTGGGGGAACATGCAAACAGTACTAAAAATTGTTCTTGTATAAACCTAAGACAGTTGATAGAATAACAGGTCTTGCTTTAGCATGCATTTTTTTGATGGTTATAACGTCTGAAACTCAATGTCTGTCATTATTTAGTGACTTCATTCCTAAATTATTTGCCAGAAAACCACAAATTTTATGAGGAACAAACCAAAAATAAGAAGCAAAAATCTATTCATTCTGCAAAAATCTGTACAGTTGAGAGGTATAGTTCAGCCGTGGCTGTCTGAGTTTGCTGCCCATCACCCTCACAAAATCATGGTCGAATGGAGCATCCCCCCTGCAGCCATTACAATGTCCCATTCCTTGGTTATTTCACCCCATTTACCATAAAGATTGTAATTGGCATACTGCTTTACTTCTGCAATGATTTGGATTGCATTTAAAAGTTTTATTTTGCATTTTACAGCACAAACCCTAATAGATAGCTGCTAAACAAAGCAATGCAGTCTCACAATGAAAATAGACTTAGCATTAAAACTTTTCTGCCCTTAAAACTCACATTCATAGAAACAACATTGAAATCCACATTCAAAGAAAATACATTTTGCCACTGGCAGATAAAGATTAACTTTGGGCTGTTTTCAAATCATAGGCCCCTTGAACACGAAACATACACATGCTCTTTGATACATCTTCCTGATTGTATTAAATTATGTTCCTTGTACAATACAATGCAGTTGTTAGAGGGCATTTTTAAATTTATTGTTTTGAACATGTTTCCACTAAACAATGAAACAAAATGCATGCACCAAGAAATGACAAAACTGCCCAAGTCAGAACATTTCCATCATAAAAAATTCCAAAGACATGCATCTGGAGCATTTCTCCCCGGGTCTCCGCTGAAAACAGGCTCTGTGGAACCTAGTCGGACTTTCCCGGTCAACAAATGATAAATAAATAAATAAATAAATAAATAAATAAATAAATAAATAAAAATAAAAGTCTACTCAAACTTACATTTCCATCATAAAAGTCTATTCAAACTTCTACAGTCCACCAGTATCAGTAAATATGCACAATCTCTGAAGAAGTAAAAGTCATCTAAATAATTCCACATTAAAAAAATCTGTAACTAATGAAGAGGTTGCTGCTAGCAAACAACTTTTTATGTCATTCCCTGGGATTCATGAAGCTTGCCCCAGGTGCAGGCGTAGCGTCGGTGATCTAACACCAAATATGGCCATCAAGTGATTCAGGTACGAGGTGTTTCCATGTGCACTACCAGCGTACGCCACAGCTGTGCAGCTCCCAGTGCAAGTAGTGTAGCATGCAAATGAAGGTATATAGCGATTCATGAAGTGGTGCAGGTGTAGCGTAAGCATGCAGAAATGTAAACCAAAAAAAATGGTTTACATTTTTTCAAACATAAAATCAGAGCCATGACAGCGGACCAAAATTATCTGTTATAATGTTAATATATGCCAATGGCTAAATATATATCCAATGGCATAAAAAAAATGCACAACACATAAAAAATAACATTTAATGTCATGGCCACACTAACGCAAAGTAAAATCGAAGTGCATCGGTGCATACTGAATTGAAAAATCCCTACTGTTGTAGGGATGTACCTCACAAAATAGCAGTACAACACCGAGGTGTGGCCTGGAGATAAACATGACATCAAGAGAGAGGTGCGCCACCTTAGCTGTAAGCACATTGGAGCACTGCTAATCCGGGTTGCCTGTTGCTAAGCAAAGCCACAGGATAGGGGTGTGGAAGTAGGCATAGCTTTCCTAAGCTGAGAGCACAGAAGGTAACTGAAAGTGCATGTGTACGTGGATGAAAACGAACTTGAAACCCAGTAAACGGCTGTTCGTGGTGTGTTCCACAGCTGAAACAGGAAGGATATGGGAAGACAATAAGGAAATGCTGCAGCATGGTAATTGGAGTACAAATGAGTAATTAACACCTAGGAACACACAGTGGGCCACTGACAACAGCTAACAAGGCTGCTAGCAGCTACCTGCAGAACAGGAAAGTGGAGGTGCCGTACTGCAAAGAAAAGAGAACTGTCACAGCACAACAAAGCAAACTTGCAGTAGATCAGCTACATAACACATTTTGCTACACAATCCTGGGTTGGGAAAGTACAAAACAAGAAAGCAGGCAGCTGGATGCATGCCTGACAATGGGAGGGGAATTGGGTGGAAAAGTGAAGTAAAGGGCAATAGATGAATCCTGGCTGCCAAGCGTAAGTCAACACCAAAGGCCCCACAATAGCAGTACCTGCTGTAAAACCCATAATTAAGATACCCTGCAGCTGGAATTGCCCTTACACACCCAATTACACCAGCAGCATCCATTGCACAATAGTATAAAGTATGAAAGTCCCACACACGCACTTGTGTATTCCCAGACACTCTGCACCATTGGTGTATAAAGATGGGGAACTTTTAATATGTACATGTTAGGGGGTGCCATAGCTTTGATTCACCAGCATGTGTTGGAGACTGGCGGTGGTGTGGAGGATGATGCTGACAACCATCTCAGGCACCAGAGGAGGAGAAGAGCGTTCAGACCCAGGGTAACCTGCCAGGGGCTACATGATCTAGAGATAGTAGAGTGTTACAGGGTGGACAGGGACACCATATAGCAACTTGTTGAGCTGTGCCGGCCATATACTTTCCCCGAATGCAGGAGAAGTTGGCCAGCAATATGCATCTCTTTTACCATGTGGCAGACTACCCGGAGGTACTGGGTGCAATAGACTGCATGCACATACACATCAAGACACCAACCAGTGAGCAGGGTAGGCACTACATAAACTGCAAGGGATACCCCTCCATCAACTGCCAGGTCATGTGCAATGCCCAGGGCATTATCATGGATGTGTGTGCTGGCAGCCCTGGAAGCTATCATGACTCCTACATCTGGCATGCCTTACAGCTGTATCAGGTATTTGCCAGGGGGCATCCCATATGGCCACCAGGTGGGGGATGCTGGATATGTACTGGAACCATGGATGATGACTCCCATCAGAAATGCACACACAGCCACGCAAGAACGCCATAATGAGGCACACGCAGAAACCAGAATCATCATAGACAGTGTGTTTGGGATGCTGGTATCACAGTTCTGTTGCTTGGACATATCTGGTGGAGCCTTGCAGTACTCTCCAAGTACATGTGCCCACATCTTCATAGTATGTGCCATGCTACACAATATGATCCTGCGGAAACAGCTGCAACAGGGACAGAATGGTGAAGGCCCTCACAGCCCACCACCATTGCCAAGGGTCCCACAGGCACAGAGGGACTCAGACCATGAACACCCTGTTCCAGCCCCAGTAGGCAGATGTAGACGTGCCCAGTATGCCCATGCCTTGGCAAAGAGAGAGAACGTATAGCACAAACAATGACAGTGTAGGCACCTATGGACTGACACCCTTCTTCACCTGCACACACAGCAAACATTGATGGCACACACACACGGCCACCTGTAAATTGTCATGAATAAGTGGTCTACAGTGTGCATCCTACATAGGCAGCCCCCAACTATTGTACACACAACTGCCACTGGCACAAGGTAAGTCAATACCTGAACAGTAAATTAAGCTATCAGCATGTGTCGATAATGTATGTATAGGTTCATAGATACATAGCTAGGTACATGCCTAACTGCCCAAGGCCATTCATAAGCATAGCCAAAATGTGTCTATTGTCGCCACCCCATTGATTAACTAACTGTCCTTCTGTGGAGCAGAGCCAATTGCGGGATCCCTGGGGTGTATCCACTGTTCCCCACCCACTCTGCAAAAATTCCCTGGAGTGTTAGTGAGGGGTTCTGTAAAATGTAATCAGGGATGTAGTTCCAAATCATGGGGTGTACCCATAACAGGAATCTGTCACTACAGCATCTTCCAGTTATGGTTGTGGCAAGGTATATCTCATTACAGTGTATGGCTCACTGTGACATGGATGGCCATAGGTGGAGCATATCCACTAAGCCTGACTTGGACATGGCTTTGTTGGCCAGCAAATATCATCTGAGTAAACGAGATGCCACTGAGTAATGCAAGAGTTTATGCAGTCTGGCAGCATATGACACATGTCTGAGGGCATTATCCATCTATGCAAGGTACGTTCATGGCCCTTCCGCTGTCAGATGTGTCTTCTGAGGTACATCCAAAATGGGTTATCATACTCCATGATGGGATTGATGACTGATGAGTAAAGGGGCACAATAACCTAAGTCTGTTTATATGTGAACCCTTAAGTAATCAGATGGCCTACATAGATGGATGTTCTAACTACTTCGCACATATGACTATCAAAGGAGAGATTGCTATGTAATGTAATCCCCACATACCCATTATGTCATCTGAATTATAGTGTCTACCACTCATGTGTTATTATGTGTGTGTGTAGTTTCCCAAAATGGAATGACCATGCAGTATGTGGCCTTTAGCTGGAGGCTATCACTCTGACACCCTGTGTTGGTCTATGTGAGGCCCCTTGAAGGA
Source organism: Protopterus annectens (assembly GCF_019279795.1). Lineage (NCBI taxonomy): Eukaryota > Metazoa > Chordata > Ceratodontiformes > Protopteridae > Protopterus > Protopterus annectens. The sequence continues at coordinate 793,966,569 of NC_056745.1, forward strand.
TGTCTGTGACAGCTGGACTGTCAGTTATGGCTCCCAGTCTGCAGTAATCGCCAAACATGGCCTTCTGTAGTCCACCTGTGTTAGCCTGTACCTCTGAGAAGTATATGGCAAACAGTAGGGGTCCCAGGACTGAGTCCTGTGGGACACCAGTTGTGACTGGTCAAGAGCTGGATCTGGCGGCTGCTAGGCTTACCATGTGGGTTGTGTGTGTAAGCCTGTTTGCAAACACACCAGTGATGTATGGGTGTATGTACTGGCTGGTGAGTGTAGAAATAATACCTGAGTGGGGAATGGTGTCAAAACCCTTGGCGAGGTCCAGGTAGTATGTGTGAACTACCACACCCCACACCTAAAGTCTAGGTGGCTGTAAGATGTCAAACTGGTTCAGTAGGCATGATCTTCACTCAATCAAGGTGACCTGGGTTGGGTCAAGTGTCTGGAGGTTACCATTGTCTATGTTAATGAGTGCAATGAGGATGCGGTCCATAGCCATGCAGATCAGGCTACTCAGGCTTATGGGGTGGTAGTTACCATGGTCAGTTGTGTCACCACCTTGGTGGAGTGTAATAGCTGTTGCCATGTGCCAGTGAATGGCCATGTAGCCTGTGTAGAGGCTGATGTTGAATTGCTATATTAGGCGGGGGGGGTCACTTTGTCTTGTAGTGTCTGCAGGATGCAGTCTGGGACACCATCTGCCTCCATTGACACTCTGTCAAGCGGTTTGAAGGGCCATTACCACCTGTATGTCTCAGATGTCTGGGATACTGTATGTTTTGGGTATTGATGTAGGCCCAGCAGGGGGTGAAGCTTGTTCCAAATGTATCATCAAGTGTGCTGGTGATATCAGTAGGGTCAGTAAATTCAGTGCAATATTGTACCAACACAGTGCAAATCTGTGTGTTACTGTTTACATCCTTGACATAGCCAAATAAGCCTTTGTGGTCATATTCCAAATCCATGCATATTTACCTGTGGATGTCAGCCTTGGATGATTACATGAGTAGCATAAGTATCTTGCTAATACTGGTCACGGACGTCTGCATGTCTTGGGATTTGCTGTTGTTCTGGACCACTGTCCTACTTCTGTTGTATAGCCTGTATAATGCAGGAGTTCAGCAGACTGATGGCCTTGTGTAGGAGTAGCGAGTCTTGGTTTTCCATTGATGGCACAACCCATACATCTTTGTAGGTGCTTATAGAGTGATTTATAATTCTGTCTGTATCTTGAGCAGTGTCATCCCTGAGCGTGGCGGCTGTGAACCCTCCCACCTCTGTCATAACTACTGTGAATTTAGCTGTAGGAAAGGTATTCACTGTGTGTTCCTTGGGTGGGGGAGATGGTTGGGAGTAGAAATCATCAGTGAATAGTTCATGGTCAGATCTAAACAGTGACTGGTTTACCTCTGCTGTAGTGCACCTGTTGCACATGTCAGTGATTACCACTTCTAGTATGTTTTCATCTCTCATTAGTCCGTCTACCATCTGATACAAGCCATATGAGGTGATAAATCCCAGGAAGTGCTGGGCCTGGAAGTGAATACTCGAGTAGGTTATCCAGTTAAGTGTAGGATAGCCGACATTGACCAATAACAGGGTGGCTGGCAGGGGTGTCATGTTTACCACTGTCTACAGATAGTCGTAGTGGTGCTCCTGGGTCATGGAGGGTTATCTGTAGCAGCTCACAGTTTGCATTGCAGTTGTGGCTGATGTTAGCTGCACATGGATGATCACAGAGGTATCATGCTGCCCAACTAACTTGGAATTGTAGGTATCCCCGATGAATATGGATACACCCCCTACATGTCTTTGCCAGTCCATGTTCAGTGGCTGAAATGTGTGTTATGGGTTGTAGTCTGGTAGTGCCAGTGTGCTCACAGGAGCCTTATACAGGTCCCAGTCACAGAACAGATATAGATGTTGTCCATACTGACGGGTGCTGTGAGTGTGTGCATGTTGTGAGTACTACCTCTGGTGTTGAGTAGCCTAACCCTCATTAGTTCCGCTATTGTGCAGTTCATGGAGGTGAGATTCACCTCTGAGACTTGCCTAAAAATGGCACCATGGGGGCATCAATAGCCTTGCTCAGTATTCCAAAGCCTTAGGCTGACACATGCAGTTGGTATGGCATTGTTGCAGGCATGTATCCCATCTGTACTTGTGTCCCATCTTTCCTGTAGGTTACCTACTGGTTCATAGGTTCATACTAGGCTATCTTCCCTAGGGCATTTATAAGCCTAGCCAGAGTGTGTTTGGCTTTCTCCACCCATTTTAAATTAATTTTGCTATGCCCTTTTTTGAGGTTATTATACTGTGCCTCTGTCTAACAGTGACACAGAAGTGATACCCGGGGTAAACCTACGATCTCACATCCACTCAAGATTCCTCTTGAAGAGAGTCAGTGAGGGACTCTGCCTAACCTGGACTGGGATTTTATTCCAGAGTGAAGGGAGCCTCTGGGTTATGAATCTGTCCCTCCAGCATGTCCTATTTATTTCAGTGCTGAGGTTCAAGTCTCTCGAGCGCGTAGCTCGATGGGATTTGGATTTTCTGTGGTGCAGCATGTCCATTAATTCCGGGTTGGACATGGCTTTATACGTCAGGCACAGATCGCCTCTGAGCAGGCAGTATGCCACTGAGTAGAGCTGGAGTTTCTTTAACCGGGCAGCATATGGCATCTGTTTGAGCCCTTTGATACTCTTGGTGAGGTACTTTTGGGGTCTTTCCAGTTGCTGCAGGTGTCTGGTAAGGTACATCCCAAAAGGGGCATTGTACTCAATTATGGGCCTGATGAGGGATGAGTAAAGAGGCATGATGACCTCCCCTGATCTAGATGTGAATCCCTTCATGATTAGGTGGGCTATATAAAATGTTTTTCTAACCACTTTGGCCACGTGGTTGTCAAATGAGAGATTGCTATCAACATGGGTGCCCAGGTCCCTAATTACTTCTTCTGTACTTAATGGATTACCACCTATGTGGTAATTTGTGGGCACTTTGTTTTTGCCGAAGGAGATGACTATACGCTTTTTGGCATTTAGCTTGAGGCCATGGCTCTGGCACCAGTTGTTTGTTTCTATGAGGCCCTTTAGGAGGATGCTTGTGTCAGCTGGAGAGTCGATTATGGTGCACAGTTTGCAGTCATCTGCGAACTTGGTCAGCCACAGTCCTTCCGTGTTGGCCTGTACCTCTGAGAAATATATACTAAACAAGAGAGGTCCCAGGACTGAGCCTTGTGGGACGCCACTTGTAACTGGTTTGGAGTCTGACATGGCTCCAGCAATTCTAACCATGTGGATTCTGTCCTTGAGCCAGTTTGCAACCCATCTAGTGACATAGGGGTTTACATTTAAGCTGGTGAGCTTATCTATAATGCCCAAGTGGGGTATTGTATCGAAGGCTTTTGCGAGGTCCAGGTAGGCTGTGTGGACCACCTTCCCCTCGTCAATGGCCTTGGTGACTGTTTCAAAGAAATCGACCAGGTTTAAGAGGCAGGATCTGCCCTTAAAGCCGAACTGGGTAGGATCCAGTGTCTGTAGGTCCCCAATATCTTTATTTATGAGGTCCATGATGATCCTTTCCATAGCTTTGCAGACCAAGCTAGTCAGGCTTATGGGGCGATAATTTCCAGGATCCATTGAGGCACCACCTTTGTGGAGAGGGACCACTGTTGCTGTACGCCACTCTCTGGGTACATATCCTGTAGTAAGGCTGAGACTGAACAGTAATTTTATGTTTGGGTTTAGCTCTTCTTGGAGTTCATGTAGGATGCAGCCCGGGACACCGTCTGGTCCCATTGATGCTGTGTTTTTTGCTTTGGAGAGGGTGGATCTTACCTGAGCATCTGAGATGTCAGGGGGGGGCAGCACTCTGCTGGGATAGATATTTGCCCTTTTGGTGGGGCGGGGGGGAGTTTGCACTGAACCTGTCAGTTGGATGTTGGCAATGTCTGTGGGTTTGGTGTATTTTTTGTCATTTTGGACTAATTCTGAGCATATCTGGGAATTCCCACCCAGGTTCCTAACATAACTAAAGAAAGCCTTGTGATTATCCTTAGTGTCCTGTGCAATTTTTCTCTCGAAGCTGGCCTTAGATGATTTTATGAGTGCCCATAGTTTTTTGCTAATACTGATCAGAGATGCCTTCCCTTTTTGGGATTTTGCTCTGTCATGTAGTAGCTTCCTCCTTCTATTGTATAGTTTGTTTATGGCTGGGGTCCACCAGAAAGGACGTCTGCCTTTGGAGGATTGGGTCTTGGTTTTATTTGGGATTGCATGATCCATGCATTCCTGAAGGTGTTCATAGAATGTGTTTATAAAGGATTCTGTGGTCTGGGCCGTATTTTCCACAGGCCTGGGGGCTAGGATTCCACCTTGGTTTTGAGGAGTGTGAAATTTGCTTTAGAGAAGTTTTTCACTGTGGTTTTCTGGGCAGGGGGTGGGGTCGGGATGTAATATCCAGTGAGGTTAGTTTATGGTCTGATCTTACCAGTGAGGGATACACTTCTGGTCTGGAGCATAGAGTCGCCATGTTGGTGATGATCAGGTCCAGTATGTTTTCCCCTCTTGTGGGAGTGGTAACAAGTTGTTCCATAGCATTTGAGTTTATAAATTCTAGGAACCTTTGGGTTAGGGTGTTGGAGCTAGAGTAATGCTCCCAGTCTATGTTTGGGTAGTTGAAGTCGCCCAATATGATGGTGTTTGGAGAGAACTTCATATTTTCCAGTGTTCTCAGGAAGGCCGAGTGGGGTTCCTGGGTTTGGGAGGGTGGTCTGTAGCAGGCTATAAACTGGAAGGCAGTTTTACCCACTGTTAGTTGCACATGGATACTCTCTGATGCTTCGTGCTGTGCCACCAACCTGGAGGTGTGGGTATCTTTGACGAATATTGATATTCCCCCTCCTTTTGTGGTTTGGTCCAAATTTGGGGGCTGAAAAGCATGGTATGAGGCATAACCTGGTAGTGCTGGGGTGCTCTCGGGAGCCTTGAACTAGGTTTCTGTTACTGCACAGATATTGATGTTCTCCATGCTAAGGAGAGTTTCGAGTGTGTGCATCTTGAGGTTTTGACTTCTGGCATTGAGTAGCATTACTCTTAGTTTCTTATCCCTTGTGATACCTATGGAGGTGGGTTTGTCTTTTGAGCCTTGCCTAAAAAAGGCACTATGGGGGTAGCAAGAGCCTTTGCCAATATCCAAAAGCCCAGGGGTGACAGGTGCAAGCCATCCCTAGCGAAGCATCGTGGCTTGTCGAGCATGTCATCCCAGGCTGACAGGCATTGTATCCGCTTTGAATGACACCAATACTTAAACCAATTGTTGAAATTGTTCATCTTGTCTTCATATTGTGGCATCATTCTTGGTGAGGGTAAGATGATAATCAAGGTCAGGGTCATACCGGCCTGGGCTACATGCTCAGAGAGTTCCTCTATGTCTCTTTTCATGTAGTCCAGGGAGGTATGTCTCAGGTCATTCACACCATCATGGACAATGACTGAGTCATATTTGTATTTGCCTTGGAGTGACCTGAGTGCTTGTGTTATGTGGCGGATCCTAGCGCATGACAGGCAGCTCACCATGACCTTCTCCTTGTTCAGCCTGTTGAGCGGGACGTCAGTGTGCCTGACGATGGAGTCACCTATTACAAGTTTATCAGGTGTGTTGTTTAGCCTTAAGGGCTGTGACTGTTCGGCACACTGACTTTGTGAGCTATGTGTTGCACGTGTTTTGTTTTGGGGTAGTGGTTGCTTGGGTGTCTGCTTTGGAGGTCTCTGCTGCTTAGGCAGATTTTTATTTAGAGCCTTCGAGTATGTTTTTGTGTGTTTATGTGTTTGGTTTGCTGTCGTGGTAGGTCTATGTGAGACTGGAATTGTAGTGAGTGTGGTTTCCTTCTCCTCCTGACTGGTTATGCCAGTACTGAGTTGAGGGAGCTTAGCCTCCAGTTTGGCTATATGGTTGCATCTCTCACGTGTTGGAATTTGTTGGGAGGAGGAGAGGGTTGTCTGTGTACATGAGGCAGTTGTAACATTGCCTCAAGATTCCCAGATTCACCAGCTGGACCGGAGAGGAGATTGACAACTGACCTTTGGACATGCTAGAATAGTATTTGGAATTCCTTTATAATTGAAAAAAAGGGCCAATGGGGGACAAGGTACTCAAGGGGAGTTTGTGAGGGTGTAGTGCTTTTAATTTTTTGTGCTGACTTATATAATTGCTTTAGTGAGCAAGTGCCAGGTAACTTAAATGCAATGTGTTACAGGTAACTTAAATGCAAAAATGACAAACAGTAACTTTCTTTCAAGTGAAACAAGGAAATAAGTACAGTAAGCAATGCAGATATCACTAGGGATACACAGAAGCACTGAAAAGCCGTGTTTTAGGTGAAATTAGTGTTTCAGGGAAATAACAAGCAAACAAACAACAAGGATACAAACAAAGCTAGATTCAGCAGGCCTGGATCTAGTCTATACTACAGCAAACAAGGTGTACCAATTTCAGTAAGAAACAGTTCAAATATGCAGGCACTACAAGCCTTTAATCAGAAATTCCCAGCTCAGAAGGGCAGAGTCCAGCCTCTCCTCCCACAAGAGTGCAGACCACGAACCTTCTTAATGTAAAATAATTGGCCTGAAGCCCAAGTGCTTAAACCAGAACTAATACACTTTTAGAATAACAGACACTGAGCCCTCAATCAGCAGTTCCCAACTTAGAAGGATGTAAGCTACCTGTCCTGCCACCACAGTACAGGTCACAAACCTTCCTAATGTAAAACAACTGGTCTGAAGCCCAAGTGCTTAATCCAAAAGACTTAGAATGATAGCTACACTTGAATCAAGTTACTACCAAGCAGTAATACATACAATTGCATACTTTAAAGAATTCCTGGATTAGTGCTCAAGTTATACAAACAAAGCTAGATTCAGCAGGCCTGGATCTAGTCTATGCTACAGCAAACAAGGTGTACCAATTTCAGTAAGCAGTTCAAATATGCAGGCACTATAAGCCTTTAACCAGAAATTCCCAGCTCAGAAGGGCAGAGTCCAGCCTCTCCTCCCACAAGAGTGCAGACCACGAACCCTCTTAATGTAAAACAACTGGTCTGAAGCCCAAGTGCTTAAAATTAAAGGCTTAAAATTAGTTACACCAAGCAGTAATAAATACAATTGAGTACTTTTAAGATGACGCAAAAGCAAAATAAAGTAGGAAGAAACACAAACAGTTTATCTTTCAGTGACTGAACCTCCGTGCAAGTTGTTTTTGAAGATTTGGGACTTTATTTTCAAAATGGTTATTTTCTTATGTCTTATATTGTCTTAACTATATTTACATTATATCTTTTTAATTTTTGCTCCTATACTTTTTGGCTTCATAATGGTACTAATTGTTACATATTTTCTTATGCCCTTTTTTTAATTTGGGCAAGACTAATAATCTAATTAAGTACTTCTGATGTTTACAAATAGCGTATGTTCTGGCAGAACAACAGCAGGATATGTTTTATTTAGTTTGCTTAGTATATTGTATTTTCCAATAATTTCTGCTTTCTAGCAGGAATTTCTTATATCAGTGTTTCCAATTTCATGGGATTATTTATGTACCCTATTCATGCAGGGTCTTCCACATTATTTATATTTTTTGCAGTATCAGGACAGGGACTTTTTTGTAGCGGTCAGATTGTTCCATATTGTATGTAACTTTCATATTTAGGCATGATTAATAATTTAAGGCAAAAGTTTAGACTTTTGCTATGTTTATATTAGTGCATATTTTGGCAAAACAACAATAGGACATGTCAAATTTAGTCAGTTTGGTACATTATATTATCTTAACAATTTTTGCTCTCTATTAAGAATCTACTATGCAAGTGTTCCCTAACTTGTTTACAGAGCTCTGATTGTTCTAGTTCTATATTTTATCTAAATCTTGGTTATTTTTCATTTTTTATTCATACATATCACGATTATACTTAGTTCCTAGGTATCCACGGATATTTTCTTGGATCAGCATTTTGGTGAATATCAGTATAATTAGTTATATGCAGGATAGATATAATTGAAATATTCTATTTGTTTGCATACAATTGAACCTCTTTTAGAACTATTGCTCTAAGTGATATAATAACAAGGGTCCCATGCCACTATGGTAGATTGTCTAATTGTTGATTTATTATTTCTTTTGGGTACAAATACATAACTTCATTTCTTGGATTAGAGGTTTTATACCTTCATCCTTATCTGACTCAAACTGATATATATAACTTTTGGGGATAGCTTATAGGGTTCCTATTTATCTTTGCCCAGGCTGTATTGTTTATTGATCTTGGTTATCTGAAAATAATTATTTCTCTCAGGCAACTCATTGTCATGGATCTACAGAAGTTACTTTCTGGCCTATGTGCAGATAAAGATGATATTCAGGTTTTTGGCATTGGTACTATGTCAGTGGACCTTGCTGCTGGTCCAATATTAGATCCAGTTGACGGTTGCTTTTTCTTGTTCAGCCAGTTGGGCAAGAAAATTAAGACATTAAGGACAAATATTTGGCATTTAAAACTGTTCAAGGCTTATTAAAACCAAAAAATATCCCCAAGGGGGCTCAGGTCGAAGATTCAACCATTGGTTGGCACCCCTGATGACACTTTACTCAAAGATTGGCAGTCAGCACAGCAACAAGCATCTATGTCATTTGTGAACATACTAGCATTCTTTTATGACAGAACAGTTCAGACTAATATTTTGGAAGTTGAAAAGATTTGTAATGATTTAAAAAAAATTGAAGAACATACCAACTTCAAAGACAACCTGAGCAAATTATCTAAGGAACTTTTGACTCTTGAGAATAATCTTAAAGCTAAAAAACTTCATAAATTTTCAAGAGACAGGGAAAACTATGATAGAGGAAGGCAGTTTGAGTCACATAAGTGGGCAAGGTTTGCCCAGGGTACCAAGAATCCTACATATGTTCGTAAAAAGAGACCCAGGTCTATATTAAAAAAGGCTGTTTTCACTAACACAACTTCAGGTGAGGAGTCCTCTACTACAGACTGGTACTGGTGATTCACCAAATTCCAAGAGGGGACGTACATCAGGTGACCCTTTAGGGGCAGAAAACACAGGGGAGGCAGAAAACATAAGGGTCAAAAGTTTAGAAGATCTATTCTTGTCAGTAGTGAAATAGATTCACATAGCACTAATGTACTCAACATTTCCAAACATGTTTTATCACCAGATGAATATGCACTGCTCAATAAAGGTCTTGGATTAATCCCTGGCTTTTTTGTTGATGAAAGTTCTTTAGTATCAGATATTATTGCATTTTGTAGAAAAATTAACCTCAACTTGTTTTTCAGACAACAGGATCAATCAGATCCTTCTCAAAGATCTTCTGAATTCCGATTTCATCGGTCAACCTTTAATCCTCCTATGGATAAACATGTAGCTATTTTTCAACAGGCAGTTATCAAAGATTTACATTTTCATTTGGGATCAGATAATACCATCAAACATAATTTATCGAGAGCCGAACAACTAGCCTTAACACTCCTAAGGAATAATACTAATATAGTCATTTTTTCTGTTGATAAGGGTGGTGCAGTTGTAGTCATGGATACCGATTACTATTGGGAGGAGGGAAATAGACAGCTGTCTAACCCTCATCATTACATGAACATGACCACCGACCCCACACCCAATTTCAAAAGGGAAATAGATGACTTTTTATAGGAGGCTGTGGAGGCTGGTATCATTTCTCACAATATTAAGTCACGCTTGATGGTTAAAGATCCTGCAAAACAGTATTTATATTTATTACCAAAAATCCACAAATCTCTTCATCAACCGCCAGGTAGACCAATTGTATCTGGGATTGGATCACAGTTATGGACACCGTGGCGTGTGAACACCTATGGGGTTTCGACAGGTCAATAACCACACGTGGGATGTACACATTCTGCCGACACATTCACATGAAGCCATTTGGATTTCAATACCTGGGGTGGGTTGTTGACATATGTGGGGTACATATTTGCATGCCTGTCCCTGCCTAGGACAATACTTCCTACTACATATGGGGTATACACTATGCAGTCATGGTACCGATGAGTAGCTCTGCAGACATGCCAAACACAATACACAGGTCGGAACAGCCGTCCACCAAGCAGGCCACCCCAGCAGGGTTAACTGAAAAACTCAAACCCCTTTTGGCACTCATCAGAGCTAGGCTCCAAGACACCACAGAATTTTTGCAAATTGTTTCCGTTTCACAATTAGAGCCACATTGGCTAATGTGCACTCTTGACGTCAAATCTCTTTATACCAGTATTCCACACTGGGCTGGATTAGCAGCATTGGACTTTTGGTTAAAGAAAGTAAACATTTATTCCCCTGGATTCAATACATTATTGATTTGTATGGCTGAGCATATCCTCACCAAGAATGTTTTTTTTTTTATTTTAAACAGGATTGTTATTGGCAAATACAGGGTACAGCAATGGGTGCTTCATTTGCACCTATCTATGCTGACCTTTATATGGGATATGTAGAGGAATATATTATTTATGATGAGTTACATAACATATACATACCTGAAATTGACATCTGGAGAAGGTACTTGGATGACTGTTGGCTGGTTTGGAAAGGTGGCACAGATTACTTACAAGAATTTGTTGAATATCTTAATGGAAATATATGGGGTGCTGAATTCATGGTTGATTACCATCATAATGAAATACATTTTTTTAGATGTCTTTTTACAGCGTCAACCTGATAACACCCTCAAAACCTCTGTATATCGCAAATTTTCAGAATATAATACCTTGCTCCATGCCAACAGTCTACATCCCAAGCATACCATCAATAACATCCCTAAATCCCAGTTTTTGCGGATTAAAAGGATATGTTCCTCTGAACAAGATCTGAGACAACATCATGATGATCTAGCCAATAGGTTTCTTACAAGAGGATATTCCGGACATACTCCCCCGGATTCATGAAGCTCGGCGCAAGGCCGGTGTAAGGCTTGCGCCGGCCATGCAGCGTACAAATGGCATAGCAGTGCAACATTCATATTAATGAGTGTGCACTGCAACCACAGCCACGTGCATAGGGCACGTGCACGAGTCCAGAGAGCCTAACCAGGTTGCGCTCGGAGGCGTGGCCAGGTCGGCAGGCGATGAGTAACCTAATGTGCTGAGATCTACAGGCCGCCTGCAATAGTAACCACACCTACCAGTGTCCGTGGATAATGAAACGTATGCAAAGTATGCTACATAGTACCCGTCCACACAAAATGGAGAACCAAAACATAAATGCACGACATACAAAATGTTCCCGTTCATGGAACACATGATACACAGAATACTGTGTCCGTGACGTATTGCACTGTCAGCAGTCATACCCAGTGGAGGTGTACTGCATCATGTCAGCGCGCCGCAAATACACATGACCAGCCCCATGGGCATGGTCACCAGCAGTCCCACAGTGGTAGTGATAGTACACAGCCGGGCAGTCGTGGCCATATAACAACCATAAAGAAACCAGATATCCCAAACACACACAAACATATGTAAAGTAAAATGTGCCATACACAGCAACGTAACTGTCACATACACATAGGATGGCATATGCCGAATCGGAATATCCAGAAGCAGAACCCATGCATGCAAATGTAATACACAACCCCATCATAGCACGTAACCTGCACCCATGTCCGAATGTCCACCCAATCCAGCTAGCAGCCATGCGCAGCTGCACACCTACAGAGAGCGGGTATACCCCATATGTAGTAGGAAGTATTGTCCTAGGCAGGGACAGGCATGCAAATATGTACCCCACATATGTCAACAACCCACCCCAGGTATTGAAATCCAAATGGCTTCATGTGAATGTGTCGGCAGAATGTGTACATCCCACGTGTGGTTATTGACCTGTCGAAACCCCATAGGTGTTCACACGCCACGGTGTCCATAACTGTACACATCTGGACAAAGCAGTATGTGCAGTCATGGTACCGATGAGTAGCTCTGCAGACATGCCAAACACAATACACAGGTCAGAACAGCCGTCCACCAAGCAGGCCACCCCAGCAGGGTTGCCACATGCACAGATTGTCAAGGAGGGACATCACTCGTAGATGTGTGGTTCTGTATGGTAAAACACCCACGGCCAATGCAAAGGATAGAATAACACGTATATGCCAGAATGGACGGTTATTGCATAGAATGTGGATAGCCTAAGCTATCCAATATAATAGTCATGTGTACCAGAAACAAAATGCCTGTAACATGCAAGTAGTAATGAAGGTGAGAAATACACTACTGTGTTAATATCACAGGACATATGGCACGTGTCAAGTGTCCACGCAGGACACAAATGTCCATAATGGGGCCTCCCCTGCAAAGAGGAACAAGTGCCAACCCCACCCCCCACTGAAGTATCGGCAGTAGAAATACAACCCAATGACACACCAACACCACCGTCCAACCCATGACAGCAACAAAAGCTGGACAAAGACTAACACGATGCGTGCACAAATAGGGACACATGTAATCGGTGCTCTCACAACCTTCAACAGGCCACCGAATAATAGTATGTACATACGCAGGAAATGCTGCGAAGGATGTGTGGTAGTCCCCAGTATCACAGAGGTACGTACACATATACACTGTAACCAACCGTCACATATGTTCACTGTAACACAGCATACCTGCAGGTAATACATAGTTCAGTCATGTGCCACAGAAATATTCACGTATGAATGATGACAGGGGATAGACAATTGTGAAGGGGAACAATGCACAACATGGCATATGTATGATAACCGGCACCACCCACATCATTGTATGGCAACAGCATAAGCTATTGTCGGTTGTCCAGACACCCGTGTTTGTAAACACGGATTGAATATTATAGCAATAACCCATGCCTGGGTGTGGGTAATGCTGGATATACCCACGGTTGGCGTGGTGCGGTCCCGAGGGTGAAGCCCGCGGGACCAAACAAAGGCAACCGTGGGTAAATACAGCATTACCTACACCCAGAAGTGGGTTATTGCGATTATACCATGACATCATGTAAGAAAATAAACTATTAATTACCTGACATAATGGCATAGTATAATGCCTGTCTGCTGCCCATCCGCAGAAGTCTGACATCCGCGGTGGTGCTGATGTACTGTGCAAGATGTCCGTTGCTAATGTCGAAACTGTCACGCTATGTTAAACCCAGTTAACATAGCAAAACACTACAAAAAAGAAACAGAGAGCTTGCTGCCCCCGTAGCTTTGTTTTACAACCTATCTCGCTATGGTAAATGTGTATAGCATAGCGAGACTGCCTCAAAGTAAACAACGGACATCTCCGTGGCTAATTTAAAGCTGTCACGCTATGTTAAACCATGTAACATAGCGAGACAGGCTTCAAATACCTAGGTATACTAATGGAAATAGGTCCAGGCGAACAGACCGTTTTCCTTCACTATAACTCGAGTTACAACGGGCACGCTGCCCAATCAGCGTGCACGGTTTGGAATAATGGGGGGGTTATGGTATAATGAACATGGACAAACCGTGCCCTTGTGCCTTGTCTGACATTCGTACACGGGCAGGGCAGTTCAGTACACTAGGCAGACAAGACCAAACCCAGAGCACCACAGGAACACCCTGACAATTGAAGACCTGTATGCTTTGGGGCTATAAGCCTCCGTGATCTGAACATCCCTGCGGTTACGCCATATGCATCCTGGGTCAAGAGCATTAGGGAATAGGGAATGTGTAACATGTAGTACCACACTTTTCCCAGCAGGAGAATGGATGCCTGTGAAGTAAGTGAGTGCGGGGGGGGATATGTTAATGTAGCTATGTACCATGGGTATGCATATAAATGAGACAGAACACCAAACGTGCAGTGGTCACAGCAACCGGCCAACGTGAATGCAGTCCCATTTGAATTACGACTATAGAACATATAAATGTGAACGTGTAATTAATGCGTCTGTGCTGCAAAGACAGTTACACATGTAAAGGTGGAAGTGTGTTCCGCATATGTCTGTTAACCGGATCAGAGATATGTCCCTGGAACCGTCACAACTAATACAGGCCACGTAAGCACACAGACTCGGTAAACATATGTAACCCAGAATATGGATATGCATGTGCGCCTGCGCGTAACCCACGATAAGGGAATGCAAGTACGCCTGTGCGTGTGTGATCCGCTCACAGCAGAGTAACCTAATGCTGTTTCCCTCAGTTCTCAAAACTGTCAGACTCTGAAAGTATGGAACCGGACAATGCCATGCAAAGTACTGCTACAAATAGTGAGAAACACATGATATGTGCTAAGACAAACATAGAAAGTGGATAGAATAATGGGTGTGTTAGTAGCAGGGATTGACGAAGGGTATGCATCTGTAACCTGACCTACTTGTCAGAAGGTGCCACCATAAGTCCCACATGAAATGCCAGCAAATTGCCAGATAGACACAGGTCAATGTGAAACACACCTAAGATAAAGGGTCAACCATCTGTACACTCTGCCAGTATCTGTACAGTGGAAAGTTATGGTATGGTTATAGATGTGTGTACACAGGTAATCCACAGACATTAACAAAGCAAGGTATGAAACGAGGAGTTTACATGTATATATGTACACACAAAAGACCTATGTCCCGTATAGACACATGGATATAAATATGCCAAGTAATAGATAATATGGGTAGTCAAACAGACATCCACGAATGGGGAACATACAGCAGCAGTCAAAATCACTGGCCAGAAAGTGACAGTCCAGCAAGTTCTACACTTTAAACATGCACACTGGACTCCAAAAATGTATCCATTTGCAGCACCCACTACGATTGACACAAAAGAAGTGACACCCGCAAATACGAATCAGCTATACATGCACTAAAAGCGGGTTCAAGGGTGATGACACATGTGTCCATGAAATGCAGGACATACGGACAGATATCCCTAGAGTGGGGAGTGCATATAAGTGCATCCACATCCCAGTACCGCACACATTAACCATGTGTAATGTGTACCGTAGAGGGTTGCAGGCATGGGAACCTGGGTATGCAGAAATGGGCCTAGGTGTTGTTTGGTGGATAATCCGTAGGCCCGCCCCGTGGGAGGGATGTGGGTATAGCACATGCCTTTATCCCCTCAAATGGTGCAAAGCATCCACCGGATAATGCGGAAAGCAGGTTGGAAATATGTACACCCCTATGTCAGTGTCCTGTAGGCGATTCCCATGGATGGACATGCGTACGACCAAGATGGTACCCATAACTGGAAAACTGTCAGAATAACACAGCTGCAGTAAGGCATAGTACAGGAAATACAGATAGGGACTATATTATATATACCCCAGACAAAGTCAGACCGTTGTGCGAATACTGGCGTAGCCATGAATATGGATGTTATGAGTGTCAGCAATCATGCAATGGAAATAGCGGTCACCATCTCCTACCGCACAGTCCATAATGCTTAGGCAGCAATCAGCTAGGAAGGCACATCACTATGTGAAACGTAACAAGGGCAAAGGCCGAACATCAGGGCGTGTACTCATAATGACAACAGGTCAAGGGTATGAAGGAGCTAACCTGTCCAAAATACATGTACTGAACCGGTGATACTAGGCGGACAGGTGAGAAGAAAGACAGCAGGACAAATGTGCAAACATGTATAAGTCATACCCCGGAAGATGTGAATGACACATATGCCCCGCAAAGGTCAATGTGGAAGGTCACCAGACACAAGGGTAAAGTGTCCCCCAGGGTGTCATGATGTGTCAACATAACAATTACCAGACCCCCAATTACACACATTTAACCTCCTAAATTGAATAATTAAAAATTGCTCCTTAATAGTACTGACTGCAACACACTGCTAAGAACACCCTTAGCCATCAATACATATACTTAATATATACACGTTAATATTTCTAAAATGTACTAAACATTTAACCTATTCTATACTTAAACGTTAAAATACATATACATATAATGTATAAGTGTAAAATGCACCTAATTTGTAATACATTTATACAATTCATATCCTAAATTTTATTAAGGAGCAATTTTTAATTATTCAATTTAGGAGGTTAAATGTGTGTAATTAGGACCATGTGACATTTACTGAGTATATAGGGATGTGCATTGTACTATTGTAATTGTTCTGATGAAGTCACTTGGTGATGAAAGCGCTTAACTGCTTTAAGTGTGAATAAAGGATTTTTATGTTTTGAGTACTGCCTGTATTGGTATACTGTGAAGACGCTGCATATTTCTAGGAGCTGGAGTGGAGTTTTGCCAAGATATACAGCAGATGTCTGTAGGGCGTGGAACTCCTCCCGGAACACAGACGTTGCATGGACAATGTTTGGATTTGCATCGTACCACATTGCTATGTGTAAGCCGTGCACATATGCGATACATGAGACTGACAGCTGTCCATGCAAGAGCAGCGCCATGGGCATAAAATATGTATATGTATATACATCGAGAGAGATACAGACAGACACATGTGGCAAGGCCGGTAGTGGAACCTACACATCACTACCCTATCACACCACAGCAGGACGCATGTAGAGAACATGCTACGGAGGTCGTTAACCACAGCAGACACACAGGCAGTCCACTAGGTGCGTCTCAACATCCGCAAACACAGAGATGTCAGCAGGATATATGTGTGTTGCGAAGCGTCTAAAACCATAACCTACGAACCCATGCGGCTGGGAGCATAGACACACACACACACACACACACACACACACACACACACACACACACACACACACACATCTGGCAGGCATGGGAATTGATCTGACACCTACCTACCCTATTGCATGACAGTATGACACAATTACAAAACGCGCTACTCGGAGTACTGAACACAGCACCGTCAGAGGCATACGTCTAGGTGGGTGACATCATCCGCAAAGGAATAGACGCTGATAGCAACTGTATGTGTTGTGAGGCATCTAAAAGCATCACTGTCTCCAGAGGCAGCTGGAAACACACACATACACACACACACACACACACACTTGGAAGGACCGGGAGTTGAACCTACACCTACCTACATGAACGCACTACAGCAAGATGCATTTGCAGAACGCGCTACCGAGATTGCTAAGCACAGCACAGTCAGAGGCATACTTCTAGGTGGGTGACATCATCCGCAAAGGAATAGACGCTGATAGCGACTGTATGTGTTGTGAGGCATCTAAAAGCATCAATGTCTCCAGAGGCAGCTGGAAACACACACACACACACACACACTTGGAAGGGCCGGGAGTTGAACCTACAACTACCTACATGAACGCACTACAGCAAGATGTATTTACAGAACGCGCTATCGAGATTACTGAGCACAGCACTGTCAGAGGCATACTTCTAGGTGGGTGACATCATCCGCAAAGGAATAGACGCTGATAGCAAATGTATGTGTTGTGAAGCATCTAAAAGCATTACTGTCCCCAGAGGCGGCTGGAAACACACACACACACACTGGGAAGGGTTGGGGGTTGAACCTACACCTAACTACATGAACACACTACAGCATGATGCATTTACAGAACGCGCTACCGAGATTACTGTGCACAGCACTGTCAGAGTTATACTCCTAGGTGGGTGATGTCATCTGCAAAGTCAAGGATTCCGATAGGGAATGGATACAGAGTGAGCAGTCACACAGCATGTTACTATCCCAAGGTGGACATACAGTAACACGGCAGTGCTGCACTCGGGAATACTACCTATCTACGGAGCACTACAGCACGAAATGGATACGGGATGCACCACAGACAGTACACCCTTTGAGAAAGCAACCAGTGTGTATGATGTAGGCATCCACTGTGGCATAGCAACTACATATAATTCGCCTGGACGGCCACCATGGCTATGCAGGATGTCTTTGGGCATGGCTACATGCCTGGTATCAGACGTTGGTGCCGAATGTACTGTGTGTCCATGCATGGTGTACTGGGCATGCTCACACACTTAGCATTTGCAAAGTGCAAACATGCATACACATGGAGTGTAATCATGAAAGGGCAGAGTGTGGAACGTACTGCGTGTCCACCTACACAACAGCAAACCGGGCATGCTCACACACCTAGCGGTTGCAAAGGGGAAACATACATGCACACGGGGTATACTCACAGAAGGGGGCAGTGTGCACTGTACTGTGTGTCCATCCACACAACTGCTTACTGGGCATGCTCACACACTTAGCATTTGCAAAGTGCAAACGTGCATACACATGGAGTGTAATCATGAAAGCGCAGAGTGTGGAACGTACTGCGTGTCCACCTCAACAACAGCAAACCGGGCATGCTCACACACCTAGCGGTTGCAAAGGGGAAACATACATGCACACGGGGTATACTCACAGAAGGGCACAGTGTGCACTGTCCTGTGTGTCCATCTACACAACTTACTGGGCATGCTCACACACTTAGCATTTGCAAAGTGCAAACACGCATACACATGGAGTGTAATCATGAAAGGGCAGTGTGTGGAACGTACTGCGTGCCCACCTACACAACAGCAAACCGGGCATGCTCACACACTTAGCGGTTGCAAAGGGGAAACATACATGCACACGGGGTACACTCACAGAAGGGCGCAGTGTGCACTGTACTGTGTGTCCATCCACATAACTGCTTACTGGGCATGCTCACACACTTAGCATTTGCAAAGTGCAAACGTGCATACACATGGAGTGTACACACTGCAGGTCACAGTAAGGTAAACCTGTCCACACGCACAAGGTGGTCACACATGCAGTTACTCGTACACACACAGATGGCATCACAGGCATCACGGGTGCAGGTCAAACATGTACACACTGCAGTGAACACTGTAGCTGCCATGCCAGCACCATGTCATCGGTGCAGCAGTAAGCCTCACGGTTCAACAACAGCATGTGACATATGTCCACAGGTCTGTATAGCAGTGCACACCAGTTGTGCAGAGTACACATGTACTAACAATGTTCCAACATGTGTGATGTAGTCCACCCATATCTGTATACATGAACAGGTCGGCTCCACACATACCACGACCCTGACACAGCTGTGACACACGACTGCTGCTGTACCAGAGTGAACCAACGTCCGGATATGTCATACATGTGATTGTCTGGATGTGTGCATGGACTGCACACATGACACATACAAAGCCTGTGATGTATCACATGCATAACACTGGCATACGCGGTGCTACACACACGAATGGAAGGTGGACCCATGTCTGTGGAATGCTCCCACTACAGGGTGTAGCAGTGTTGCCTGGGACACATACCCTTGTATTGTTTGCCAGTGACAGCTGTGATACCATACCACAGTCCATGTTTCATGTATGTCAACACACATGTCAAACATAGCAATGCATACACATGGCAACAGGAGACATGTGACACGTGTACTGTGCATGGAGTAGCCATGCATGAGCAGTGGCCGATGTCCATAACATAGTTGCAACACCCTACCACATGCGTACCCATCATAGGGGCCGTTATATGGTGGCATAGAAACAGCACGTATGGAGGTATGCATGTACATCATGTGTTTAAACACCTGTCTACATGCATGTGTGCAGGTGGTGGCTCACAGGTGTGTCACACACCATCCTACCCTGCCATGTGCATACAGTATGCTATGTCGCTGTTACATGACAGTGCCGACATAATGCATACCCAGCGGTCAGGTGTCATTGCCTGTATGTCACATGGCAACTGTAACACCTACCACCTCCCAAGTGCATATATCTGCACATCTGCTGGATACAGTGTTGGTACACATAATGCACTACATACCGCTGCATGCCTGCACACGTATCATATGGCGGGTGTAGTATTCCCAGCACTGACATGTGTGCATGAATGTGTGCCCATGTATGCCACATATCAGGGGGACTATGTCCCATGTGCTACACATCCCTGTACACCATAGTAGAGATCTGTACATACCTCAGTGTGGGGTGCATGGATTTGGATGGTGCAGTACATGCAACATGTCGTCTCTCCTTGTATGCATGTGTGGTCACCACAATGTGTGTGTGTGTCGACATGTTTGTATGTCTGCTGCTTGGTGTGAGGGTGTATGCAAACATACTGCTGTGAACGGACACTAACCACGCAGGGTGACCATCCCGTACTGGTGCTGCATTGCACAACCCTGTCGATGCCATGGGTGTGAGCCATACTGGCTACCTGTGCAAGTCTGCCCCCTGTGACATGGCGTGTGGGTGCATAGTATTGTGAGGGTGCTGACCACACAGGCAGGTGTTCCCATCTGCACACTATGGGGTGTGCATCATAGTGGTGTACACCCCGCGATTGCGACCATATTCCTGTACTGTTACAGGGTCCGACTGCTGCACAGCATGCCCCACAGCTGACAGGTGACATGTGCAGTCAGTGGCCAGCACACTGTGTATGACACCTGCACCATGTCACCATACCTGTAGTGTGTCCTGCTATGTATGTGACGTCTCTGTCCACTGTAGCCTGTGGCACCGATCACATGCGTCAGGTGCAGTATATGTGTGGACATGTGTTTCATGTAGGTGTCCAGGCAGGTTGCGGATACATGTGGTATGCTGCTATTGCCAGATGTGCCTGTGGGTAATCCACAGCTACACATGGGGGACCGATAGTGCTCCCTGTAGGCACATGCGAGTACACCATAGGAGGGATTCAGGTTATCAGAACCAACATGGTGCTACACATGTAACCATCACACATACCGTGGACACATCACAATGCATGCTGCACCTGCACAACATGGTACGTCTGCTGCATGTTGACAGTACACAACCCACGTCACATACGCATCTGTCAGCTTTCACACACAACCACTGCAACATACACATCCCACGCTATGCATACACAGGTATCACATACACCTCTCACTATCCTGTCCACCCTGTGCATCAGAATATATTTGCATAACCCTGCACCGATGGTGTGGATGACAGGGATGCAGCAGAGGCTTCATTATATGCACAGGGTTATATGTTAGCCAGGGGCATAGGCTGCACCAATGGATAACATCATGTGTAAAGGCCAGTGAGTTTACTGGGCATGTCTGTGCAGAATGCATGTGGATGTGGTGGAGCCCTACAGTTGTGTCTGCTGTGTGGGGGTATGTGTGTACACAGTTCAGCCATATGTGATGCCTACATGGGGTATAATTGACAGCCCCAGACTGTACAGTGCAGGTTGTACAGCTCACTGTGTCCATCCGCGGCCACGTGACCTGTGCCTGCCTGGGGTTGCACGGGCACTACCAGGTGGAGGTATAGAGTGGCTACTGTCCAATGACACATGTCCGCTGGAACCATGTCCATAATGGGACCAGCCAGGGCCACGTCCACATGGCCTGCTGTGTCCTGGTGTGGACAGTGCAGCACCAGCTGCACTGCTACTGCTACCGGCACTATGTGAGTGGACATGAGAGGTGGCACTCACACGTCGACCTCCAGTAGGTGGGGTTGCTGGCCTACGCCCATGTGTCCTACGCTGCACCCCTACCAGGTGTTCCAGCACAGACAGCTCACGCTCGTGGATTGCCATGCCTCGGTCGAGGATTCCAACCATTTCACCTAATCGCCTATCCAGTACATTAGCAATCTGCTGTTGAGCATTCGCCAATGACTGGATGTTGTCATTTAGGGTATGGATTGCAGCCCTCTGCAGCCTCTGCCCTTCTTGGTTCTGCCATTCTGCACGTGCCTGTGCCACCATTACAGTCTGGAACATGCGTCTGGTGATACCAGCTGCTGCTCCCTGTACTGCAGGTGCATGTCTGCCAGAGGTCCTCCTACGAGCAGCACCAGCCACATGCCTGTGTGGCACATCACCAGTCATTACACTGGCAATATGGTGTGTAGTCACACCTTCTGTAGCCACCACACATTCCTGTTCAATGCCAAAAGACGCTGACTGTCCTTCCTCTATGGGCAATGGGGATGTGGTATGTGTTGGCATCAGAACCGTGTGCGGGGATGAGGGGGACATAGGTGGGATGGTAACCAATGGTGCAGATTCTGCCCCTGACAACCCTGCCTGTACCTCATGCATATGGTTATCACCGCTAGTATCTGTGGGGACACTAACATCAGATGGACCGCAGGAGGGTAACGCACCTACACCACCTGTGAATGCAAAGACATACTGTAAGGTACATTACACACTGACACACACACAGACACACACACACACACAGACACACATGCACACAGACACACACGCACACAGACACACACACAGACACACACAGACACACACAGACACACACACACAGACAGACACACCATGCATGTGATATTTCAGATGGCATGCAGCAGTCCTGCACTACAGCACAGGGAATGCAGCTCAGACATTATTAGTGTTAGTATGCATACCACCCTGGGGTGCACACTACATCAAGCAGGTGTCATATCAGTAGGCATGCAGTACACACAATCATGGTAGTTTGCATGCATCACCGTGATACACCATGTGGCCACAAACAGGTTAACAGTACACATGGCTGATGTTACCTTGACATGTACTCCGCTGACATGTGCAGTGACATGTATACATGTGTGACACAATGGTGTCCCGCCACATGCACCACATCGTAATGGGCTTCACAGTGCAGTGTTGGGTGTACAGCCTACAGATAGAATGCATGTTTAGCACATATGTATGTGCAGGTGTGGTTAGTGTGAGCCATGTACATAGCTATACAGTGTGGAGTACTGGCACTGTGCCACTGCATGGCAACATGACGCATGTATGTTGCTGTGCAATGCATAACATGGACGCATTGCATTGCCATGACTGCAACACAGTCATGCTGTTCCACAGCACGTATATGGTAGACATCGGTGACACCTCCGGTGGCTGCAGACAGGCATTCCGGTTGTCCGGTGTAACACATCACATGTACAGGTGGTCCACTATGGCTATGATTGCACTATGTGTGGACAATGTGCAACGGGGTCTATCCACATCAGGCATACTGTGTGGCAACATGCCTGTGGCTATCACCCATGGCCATGTGTGAACGGGACTGGGACAATTGTGTGTGATGGGCATCTTGTACACATGTCTGTGGTGTCCCATGTGACATACACCCATACATGTCAGAGGTGTCACAATCCACAGGGCTATGCAGACAACAGTGTGGATGTTTGTTATGTCGGGTGTAGGTCATGTGATGGTGTGACAATATTGCAGACAGAACACCACAAGCTTGGGACATGTCGGGTGGCATGTCACAATGTGTGCACACAATGTAGGGGCATATGTCACATTGGTGATACCTGTGTGCTGCACAGACCACTGCTCACTGTGTGGTACTGTGTGCGTACCACAAATGTTGTTCCAATGCATACTACATATGCATCCATTGTAGAACACCTCCACCGTGGTATGCATAGCTGACCGCACATATCACACCGACAGGTACTGTGGTTCCATGCCGGTGTATAACAACAGTTGTATCTACTGCACACAGGTGGCATGTGTGTGTCTGGTGGTGCAACCTGTATAACATGACTGGAACTAAACCCAGGTGTGTATGTTATACCTGGCCACATGGCAAATAACTGTACACTGTAACATGCCTGATACTGACAACAGTCTCACCTGCGACTGACCCATGTCTGTGCGACACACCAGAGGGACCTGTATAGGGGTGACACAACAGTATAAACATTATCCATGACTGTATGACAGCCACTGTTCGCACTGTGCATGTGACATCATGTACCTGTGTGATAGCATATGGTATGCACACGTCTGCATACACAACGTAGCATACTGCAGTATGCGGCTTGTGTGCCCATATACCTGGCATGTGTTGTTACTTTACATGATGTACAGTGACACCTGCAATTACAGTGGATATCATACTCATATGCAGGACTGACTTACCAGGCAGCTCCAGGCTCATTGGTTGGGGGACACTCACCTCCACGATAGCGGCTAGTGTTTCTGCATGCTGTTCCCTGGGTGTCCCCAGACAGGCCAGTAGCTCCTCTGTGTGTGTGAGTGGGGTCTGGGTTGGTGGCCCACCACCCGTTCCACCTTGTTCTCTGGCAATTGCTGTGGCACGCTGTTTCGCATGGTGTATGAGGTCCATGCAGTGTCGGCGTACCTGCTGGTAGGTGCAGTTGTTGCCACCCACGTCATTCACCCTCCTGCGTATATCCTGCCACAGGTCATCCCGCTGCTGCACTTGCTGTGGCGCATGGCTGAACAGCACGTCATAGTTGTCATGGAGCAATGGTATGATGACTTCATCCTCCTGGCAGCTGAAGGCTGGGAGTCGTGAACATGGCATTATCTGTAAGACATAATGATGGTGAAAGGTCACATTCACGCTGATGTACTGGCACACCGCTGAACATACATTGCTATGACATGTACGACATCTGCACAGTAATCTCTGGGATGCATCATGACACTGACACAGCTGAAGTGTTGCTGCCACACCTGTCACACCGTTATGCAGTGGATATCATCTCATATCTCTGTGTCAACTCATCACACTGTACATACTCCATGTAGATGGTAACTTGCTGTGGACATGTGTACCTGCCTGCACTTGTGTTCTTACCAATCTGCACTTGGCCCGATGTGTCCACAGTACTACTGTTCACCTGGATGCTGTGTATATGTCACATAGCATCACAGATGCAGCCGTTATGGACGTCAGCAGTGGCACTGCACGCATACACATGGACACCTGTACATGCATGTGTTTTGCCATATACATCTACTCAGCACTGTACGGGTGTTGGACATCCTGCCACGGCTCGCCTGTATTGCACATGTGATACACATGGGACAATGTGTAATCATATGACATTTGCAGGGATGGTCATACATAGCATGTGCGCGCATGTTTTACACGCTGTCACACAGCAATTGTGACAACACAAGGTGCATCAGTGCCACATTACTGATCCAGTCAGTTAATAGTGCATGTGCCATGTGGCCATTGCACCATGTATGACTGATGGCACGTGCAGCCGTGATGGACAGGGTTGCATGGTATGGCAGGGTATATCGCATATATGGCACAGGGATGTGTCCAGCCTGTGGGATACCAGTATTGGGTCAGTGGCTGTCCATTACATATGTCATTTATATGGGTATATGGACATGTCGCATGTCCATCATCATGGTGTGGACAATGTCCTTCTGCAAGGTAGGCAGCATGTTGCATGGTGGGGGTGTGTATGGTGCATGCTGGTATCGTACACCCATGCATAAACATTACCCCTGACAGGCGCTATGTGCTGTAATATTGTTCAACACAGTGCTGTATATGCCCGCACGGTGATATCCCGTGCACATGGATGGTACCCCGACTTGACATGGGTACCTCATATGTCTACATCCAGTGCCTGCTGTCACCACAATGTCGGCGGGTGCACCGCACAGCACCATCCCTTCCACAGTGACCATGGTGTTGAGCACAGCCGAGGTATTCATTTCTGGGGATGGGGATGTTCACATAGTGGTGGCAATGCTGGTATCATCCATCAGACCATACACTTATGACACACACCTCACACACACAGCCCATTCAGTATGTTGTTCGCAACACTGATACAGCTATACTGCTAGGCCAGGTACTTTCCCAGCCGTACATACACAGATGCATAACATGTCTCTGTGGCATGGGCTACACTGACGGTGGGGTTCAACACATACCGTGTTCGACTGTAGCTGGCACTGATGTTCTGTGCACATGTCAACACATTAACCCTGTTCTACTGTAGCCAGCGGTGATGTGCTGTGCACATGTCAATGCTGCACATTGTGTTGATGTCTGTCTGTCAACAGGCCACTGGTGGAACACGCAAGGGTATTTGTAATCAAATATACATGCCGCCCTGTACAGCTGTACCGCTAACATCTCAGGTGCTAATGTGTCATGGACATGCACACCTTACCCGGAAAGGTGATAGTGCATTGCCACCCGTACTCATCACCTCTTATAGGTTCATAGGTTCATAGGTTTATACTAGGCTATCTGTCCTAAGGCATTTATAAGCCTAGCCCAAAGTTTTGTGGCTTACGCCACCCCTTATGTTAAAAAATACTGTGCCCATTAGTTTGTTGTGCCTCTGTCCAACAGTGACACAGAGATGATTCCCGGGGTAAACCTACGATCTCCCATCCACCGGTCAAGATTTCTCTTGAACAGAGCCAGCGAGGTGCTCTGCCTCACATGGACCGGGATTCTATTCCACAGCATAGGGAGTCTCTGGGTGACAAATCTATCCCTCCAGCATGTCCTATTTATATCCTTGCTAAGGTTTAAGTTGCTTGCTCTAGTGGATCTGGTAGATTTGGATTTTTTGAGGTGGAGCATGTCCATTAATTCCGGGTTGGACATGGCCTTGTATGTCAGGCACAGGTCACCTTTGAGCAGGCGGTATGCGACTGAATAGAGCTGGAGTTTCTTCAGTCTGGCAGCATATAACAGATTTTGGAGTCCCTTTATCCTTTTGGTGAGGAACTTTTGGGGTCTCTCCAATTGCTGCAGGTGTCGGGTGAGATACATCCCGAATGGGGCATTGTACTCGATCATTGGTCTGATAAGTGAAGAGTACAGGGGAACAATGACCTCACCTGATCTGGGTGTGAATCCC
Source organism: Protopterus annectens (assembly GCF_019279795.1). NCBI lineage: Eukaryota > Metazoa > Chordata > Ceratodontiformes > Protopteridae > Protopterus > Protopterus annectens. The sequence goes on from NC_056745.1 coordinate 793,993,220, forward strand.
TTCATGATCAGGTGGGTGATGTAGAAGGTCTTTCTAACCACTTTAGCAATGTGAGTGTCAAAAGAAAAGCCACTGTCAACCTGGGTCCCCAGGTCCCTGATAACCTCTTCTGTGCTTAATGGATTGCCACCTATATGGTAGCTTGGGGTTACCTTGTTTTTCCCGAAGGGTATGACTATACATTTTTTGGCATTTAACTTCAGGCCATGGCTCTGGCACCAGCTATCAGTTTCCGTGAGACCCCTCTGAAGGATATCTGTGTCCGATGTACTTTCCACTATGGCTTCAGTTTGCAGTCATCTGCAAACTTTGTCAGCCATAGTCCTCCTATGTTTGCCTGTACTTCTAAGAAGTAGATGCTGAACAACAGGGGGCCAAGGACTGAGCCCTGTGGGACACCACTTGTGACCGGCTTGGAGTCTGACATGGTGCCAGCAACTCTAACCCTGTGGGTTCTGTCCTTTAGCAAGTTTGCAACCCATCTTGTGACATATGGGTTTACATTTAAGTTGGTAAGTTTCTCTATAATACCAGGGGTATTGTGTCAAAGCTTTGCAAGGTCAAGGTAGGCTGTATGGACTGCCTTTCCCTCATCAATGGCCTTGGTGACTGTTTCGAAGAAGTCGACCAAGTTCAAAAGGCATGATCTGCCCTTGACAAAGCCAAACTGGGTCGGATCCAATGTCTGCAAGTCCCCTATGTCTTTGTTTATGAGTTCCATTATGATACTCTCCAATGCTTTGCAGAGCAGGCTTGTTAAGCTTATGGGGCGGTAATTACCAGGGTCCATAGAGGTTGTTGGGGTTGCTATTATCCAACACCCTATTTGTATTGTATTGTCAAGCTATGCACCTGTGCAGGACATGTAAGCATGTAATGCGCTACTGCGTACCTTTGCACCCATTGCACAACATGTCACACAGGTACACTGGCAGTCATACACTTCACAGCTTGCTGACGGTATGACAGGTGTTGTACACACGCAACACATTTCCTGTGGGACATGGTCATATGTACAGGCATGTCCGACCGTCACGTACCAGTGCTACCCCTATATGACGGATATGTCGTACATGTGGCAGTACAGCAACTGTCACATGTACTCGTGCAATTCCCCCCTACCACCGTACAGCGGTACTGCCTGTGGGAGATGTGCTTCTGCATCCATGCTGTGCCCATAGCTGTCAGTTGTACATCATTACGTGCAACGTACCTCATGTGGTGTTCTAACAGGTGCATGTTCATTACGGCACCACATTGGAAGGGTCTGTCACACAGTCATTGTTGTACACAGTTTACATGCCAGCCATGGCTTACTAGATGGGAATCATTGTAATTCATTGGGATATCATATTTATACATTGGGGCGGCGTATTCCAGCATTCATATACCCTTCCTAGATGACACTGTTAGGCAACCAGTAGTAGGTGTTCTACGATCTGCACATTAGTCACACAGTACGAGGGCTACTGTTACCCATTCTGGGGACAGGGTGCTGACAGCTGTGGATGGGGGTGATGCTGTCCACAACCATGACTGCACCTGATGGTCACGTCTGGATGGGTAACATTCACAACACACACCTACCATCACGTAGTACCACATCATCTACAACAATGGACATTCCTGCAAGAACAATGTATGCAATATGTCTGTATGGCCACTGTAGGCACCACTGGTGGCCACCAGCATGGCGGCCAACATCAGTGTATATCCCACAGACACATGGGTTACACCATTCACAACACACCAGTCACGGATGACGCTGTTGTGAATCACACTGCAGTTCCACACATCATGTTACACAAGGCATCATGCACTGAGATGTTGCGGACCGGTGAACACCTCTGAAACTCAACATACGCACACATGACACATTGCCTGGTACAATATATCTCTCATACATAATGTTATTGTGACTGCCCTGTGATGGCAATACACAGACTACGTGTACTGGGACATGCAATGGCTCACCGGTGTTATAGCCCTCTGGGTGTGTGTTTAGCCATGGTGTACAGTCGGCAGTGGTCTGGACATGGGGACACTGTACATTGACCTACTGTGTCACTGCAACAGTTGCCTATGCTCCTACTGTTATTGTACAGGCATGTGGTATCTGACTGCTATGACAGTCCAGGTCAAACACAATGCTGTGGCACGCATGACCTGCAGCCATCAGCCTGGGATGTAGAGCACACATGTACATCATCACATGCTATACTGCATTTCTGGCAGCTTCACATAACTGTCACCGGCAGGGCTGTAACTGGCAGGCACGGCATGGGGTTATGTGGAACAATGCTTGCATCTTCCACTGTGATGCACACAAGCGAGGCACACACACAATTGCACCGCTCACATATCTCTGCGGTGACTGTGACCTGTCTCCATGCTCTGCGCAGCACACCTGCTATTACAGATTGTACACAGACCGTACCTTCCAGGCACATACCTGGACCGGAACACCCACAGATGAGGGGTTCACACATCACACAGTGTTTTGCACACATCCTGGATAGTTGCTTAACACAATGCATCATAGGTGCTCCATGTGTAGATAACCGTGTTTGTGACCACTATACACATTGTAACACGCGACAGAGTCGACAGTGTACACCACAGGTTACATACCGTCTGTGTTGTTATAGTGTACATTGGGCCTCAGACAGCTACCACTGCTGTGTGCTGACAGTAACCCACACTTCCCTGGGATAGACACCCATGTACCTACACATGCTTGGGTCATGCCCTCCGCTCAGCTGGATGAAACAATACACAACACATACCATACCTACACTACCCTTAGCATGAACACTACCTCCATGTGACTGGTTTGACACACCTGGGTTATCCCCTCTTTGGTGGATTCAACACATATGCTACACGGCCTTGCTAGCCACACCCTGGAAACACACCCATCACAGCATGCACGGAACATGTGTACTACAACAACTACTATGGAAGTCTGCTGACAGCAGTTGTTATCATGGCACCCAGGCAGATGGACACTGCACATACATATGCTGACACATACCACAGTGCGCTGCAGTAGCATGTACACAATTGCAGGAATCATGCTATTCGACACAGAGACATGGCGGTACTGACCAGTTCACAGATGCCACTGTGGTGGTCATGTTCCATGCACATATGATGTACAGCCACATGTACAGGCTGTTGCACAGTGGTGTACATTCACATGTGTGGGGTGCATCACCTTTCAGCCATGGCGGGTCCCCGAGGTCCATCATCACATACTCCAAGGCTAGCTACCTAAACATGACTGCCTCACATTGCGGTGTGGGGCCTCAGGCATTGTGGTGGTATGTCAGTATTTTTGGCAACATCCACATCTGATGTCACATACAATAGTCACCCAAGCATTGCAGACCGAGCTAATGTTGGCAACATGCCAGGTGATGGCGTACTTACCGACAATACACCCTCTCACTCACTACAGGGTCGCAATCCGTACATGGACATCATAGTGTCCCTGTGGTCACATACACAGTACTGACATGCACACAATATGTCCTGGTACACTGGCCCAATGTCACCTTCCAATGTCCCTGGCTGTAATGTCCCACAAACCTGTTTGGTATATGTCTCCGCACCAAGCCACTATATTCACTGATAGCCGTTTGTCGGACATTGTGGACCCTGACTGCCACACAGCGGCATTTATCACACTACACACGGGTGGCACTGCATTGCATGAGTGGGACTATAGTCATACACCCATGACTGGACCATTCTGCATAGCAATGGGGCACATCCTCAGGAACGTGATTCCCACACACATTGATGGCCTCCAGTCCTTTCCTAGCACCCGTGTTGGGCTTGTGTATGCCACAGCAAGGCACATACACATACTGGCCACCTGTCATACAGTTGCATGGGCAGTTGAGGATGGTACGGAGGCCGACACATCATACGTTGTCCTCACATTGCCTTTCAGCAACATTCCATATTCTGGTATTGACAACATACACATCCACCTGCACATCATACCCTGTGTCTCAGGATGTTATGCTATGTGGCTCATGGACTGTACACACAGTGGTGCCAGCATACCATAGTACCTACTACATGTCAGGTACATATTGCATTACACAGTCCTCAGTCATAGGGCCACTCATGTTCACTATATGCTTACATACAGAACATGCTGTCACAGAGTACTGTCCATGTCTAGGTTTCCCACACCTACATACCAAGTGCCATTATTGCTACACCAGTTCATACCGATACAACCATACGGGTGTCAGTGTAGCGGATACTTCATATGCGTATCATGGCATCAGGATGCATGACACCTGGTGCATGCACATCACCTTTGCATAACAACATTCACCCACTGACTATCACATGGATAGTGGTCCCGTACATACATATCACATTGTACATGGTTGCAGTACACACATGCCACACACAGTCCTGTGGTTACCATATTCCACTGTGGCATGGATATCCTTCTGCAAGGCCATACCTATCTGTACTGTGTGTGATGCTGGTACATAGGTAGCCATTGTACCTGTGAACTACACACATCTACACACAGTCAAGGGTACAATACCACATTTATGGTGTACCTTCAACAACAGCTACAGCTTTACATGGCACAACATTGACATGCCACAATGTTTACTGGGCTCAGACAGTTCACATATGCGGATGACATACGGACAACACATCTGTACACATCTGCATACCACATACTCAGGGGTGTCTTCTGCTCTGACACGGCCCATGTCCCCTACATTACTGATGCATAGTTATATTATTTTTATTTTATTTTTATTTTACATTTGTTGAGCGGGCTAGTCTAGCTGGATATATGTCCATTTTCAGTAGAGGCCCAAGGAGAGAAGCTCCACACACAAAGGAAAGAAATGCCCAATAGAACAAAGTAAACATCTTTGTAACACATGCCTAAAATAGAAGAATGTCACGGTTACATAAAGACTACGGTAGGCAGAGTAAATACAAATATATATATATATATATATATATATATATATATATATATTATATATATATAAAGCTATACTCCTCATACATGCCATCTGAGGTGGGCAGTGTGAACGGAATGCTCCTGGATATGTGCACACATGCCACACTGCATGGGCTGGGCTTCTGTGTTATTTCCACGAACACAACACACACCATGCTGTGGAACATAGGTCCTGTGTACATCCCGCAGGGACACACGGTAGCACTGTTCATGTGATACCTCCCTTGCTGTTTGAGTGACACGTAGTCCTGGTACCACCACAGCAGCGGTACTGTGTAGTGGTGCAGTTGACACCTGCCTCTGCTGTTCACAGGACACTACCATGGAGAGGTGACACTACTGTGTACACTGCCCATGTGCTTACACATGACCTGCCAGACTGCATTGTTGCCCACTGTGCACCTGTGCAAGTACTACAAGTCCTTTGGGCATGGTTACTTGGTGTCCCTTCCATTTAGACTAGCTATCATGCTACTACTCCGTCCCATACCTACAGGCCATATATATCCTGCTATTGTACATACCAATAGGCGATACCTGTGTTATGCATGATATGCCTGTGATACTGTGTATGATATCTGTCATATCTACCTAGACAACTTTACATTACACATATTTCACATAGTATCCCCTAATGCATGGCATACTTGCACGTCGGCCACATCTTACATATGACATCAATGGTATATGCTCATACACATGCGTGCTGTGACAGTCTACATACATGTACTATCCCCTGCTATGGTGCTTCCTTGTTGGACATCCACTGCCAGCAACAGCGTGTGGTATGGCATTGTTCTCTTTAATGCCCTCCTGTGGCATCCATTGTGGTGTCTCCGCTGTGTACATGATGTCCCACTGCTGTACACACGGTGTCTACAAGCGTTGGTATGCTCAGCAAGATATCACTACATAACTACCTTTCACCACTTTCTGCATTACGGACAAGTGTAATTAATTACAACCACCATTCACATACAGTACAGCTTATTAATACAGATCATGCGTTACACAACCTGACATGTCGTGTGTTCTACATACCTTGTTGGTATGTCGTTCCGTGTATCGTGTATCGATTTTCCGTTTCCTCTCATTTGTGGTAGTACAATGCTGTTTCGGTATGAGCATATGGTTTGAATATCCTGAGAGCCATCCTTATATACGTCGATACCTGCAACATGTGGATTCATCCCACCAATTGCTGTTCCTCGGTGAGTGATTACGTGCATTTCACCTGTGCATCTACTCCATTCGGAAATTACGCGTCGATACAGGGGTATAATTGGATTCTCCACCTGGGTGTTGGCTATTTGCCCTACCTTCGTGGAGATGGTCTGTATTGTGTTATGTTATGTGTAACTGCAACTGCTATGCGTAGCGAAAAGTATATTTTGAAGTCATGTCACCCGTGGATTGTGTGTGACAGGTGTAGTATTTGGTTCGACATGTGGGTGTACCTGTCCTGCCAATGAATGATAATGGGGTATTGCATTCAAAACCGTAACATGGCTGTTGTAGTCCTTTATACAACGCATGCAAGTATGCATCCGCCTGTAATTGTGTCTCCCACGCGATATGTTGTGGTTATGCAGATGTCATTGACTGACTGCATGTTTGTGCTGCTATTACGGTTTGTATTCCTTTAATATCTACGGTGGGGGATATCGGTGGTTGTCCATGATGGATACGGGTTGTGGGCCTTGCATCTCTACATAGACAGCATAGTTGTCTGTGTGCTCCATCCCTACTTGGAGAGGTAACATTTAACAGTCTTTTGTTATGGGAGTGTAGGTTGGGCTGTTGTTAATTGGATCCGATATCGTCTGCACGTGGCCTTGCTGCATGTATACCCACGTAACTTCTGTGGTATATCAGCGGCTATGTGTACGTGAGTAATTACGTGCATATCACCTGTGCATCTACTCGATTCGGTAATTACGCGTCGATACTGGGGTATAATTGGATTCTCCGCCTGGGCGTTGGATATTTGCCCTACCTTCGTGGAGATGGTCTGTATTGTCTTATGTTATGTATAACTGCATCTGCTATGCATAGGGACAAGTATATTTTGCATTCAAGTCACCCACAAATTGTGTGTGACAGGTGTAGCATTTGGTTCGACATGTGGGTGTACCTGTCCTGCCGACGAATGATAACAGGGTATTGCATTCCAAACTGTAACATGGCTCTTGTTTGCATTTATACAACGCATGCAATTATGCATCCGCCTTTAATTGTGTCTCCCACGCGATATGTTGCGGTTATGCAGATGTCATTGACTGACTGTATGTTTGTGCTGCTATTACAGTTTGTATCCCTTTATTATCTACAGTGGGGGATATCAGTGGTTGTATGTCACGGATACGGTTGGTTGGGCTTGCATCTCTACATAACCAGTATGGTTGTCTGTGTGCTCTATTGCTACTTGGAGAGTTAACAGTTAATAGTCTTTTGTTATGGGATTGTAGGTTGGGCTGTTGTCATGTGGTGTCGGTATCACCTGCAGGTGAGCTTGATGCATGTATACCTCCGTAACATCTGTGGTATATCAGCGGTTATGTATACATGACAACTATCCCTTGTCAGTCTGTCCCAGTTATTTGCAGTCATTGTGGTCCTGTTGTTGGGATAGCCTGTTTGCCAGTGTTTGCCACATATTCAGATGGGAATTGATTGTTTGACACTTGTAGAACACACAGCGGTGTTTGCGGGCCAACACGTGGCCACGGTCAGTACTGGGGTAGCACATACATATTTCCGCTATACATACCTATTGCTGTGTGACTTTGCCAACGTATCATATTGCATGTAACATATCAGTGTCGTACATGCAGGCATGACTATTACATACGTCCTTTCCATTTCTTTTGGGGAATATTTCTGTGCTACCATCTGGGACATATTCACTTTGTATCATTCTATGTCACGACACACCTAGCCAGGGTGGGGCTGTCACTACTACTGTGGGACTACTAGTGAACATATGCCTGAGGCTAGTTTACCGTATGCCTACACCTAATATTCTGCTCTGCCTCTGACTTGGCAACAACATATACATGTTGCAGACACACACACATTACACTCACACAGCAACACACACAGCACCCTCAGCGCACATGTACACATACTACGGCACTCACAGGGACGGTTGCACACAGTACCTATGTGGACCGCAACACCGGCGGCGGTGTCTACCTGTCCCTTCATATCATCATACTATTACACGCGCATGTCTGTTACAGTACTGTGTTCTGGCGGTCTTTCAGCCTCGTGGTTATGCATATCGGTATGTTACACATTCCATGGTTGGCAGTATCCTCTTATTTTGAACCTCCCGGATGTTCAGATTGTCGTTGCACCATGTATACTATGTGCAGATATTGCGGGATACGTCTCACTCACCTTATATCCCTCTAATTCCCTGTCTTATCTGTATTATATATATGTATATGTCTACATATTTATCTATATATATATATATATATATATATATATATATATATATATATATATATATATATATATATATATATATATATATATATGTATATATATATATATATATATATATATATTTATATGTATACATCTTGCGGCGACCATGGCAGGCACACAGCAACGCCATATGCTGTAGGACTCACGTACTGTTCAGGTGTTGGCATCACATGTTCCACTGGCTGTTGGGTTTACAGTGTTTGGGCGCTGCCTATGTTGGAGTCACAGATACGGCCACCCATACATTACACTTTACAGGTGGTCATGTTTGTGTGCCATCCATTTCACTGTGTGTGCAGGTGGGGAGGTGTCAGTCCATGGGGCCTACGCTGTCAGAGTATGTGCTATACGTTCCCTCTTTGCCAAGGCATAGGCATATTGGGTATGCCTCCGTCTGCCTACTGGGGCTGGCACAGTGTGTTCCTGGTCTGGAACCCTCTGTGCCTGGACTGGCCTTGGCAATTGTGGTGGGCTTTGTGACCCTTCACCATTATGTCCCTGCAGCAGCTGCTTCCGCAGGATCATATTATGTAGCATGGCACATACTATGAATATGTGGGCACTTGTGCCTGGAGAGTACTGCAAGGCTCCACCAGATGTATCCAAGCACCGGAACCATGATTTCAGCATCCCGAACACACGCTCTATGATTATTCTGGTTTGTGCGTGTGCCTCATTATGGTGTTCTTGCATGTGTGTGTGTGCATTTCTGATGGGAGTCATCATCCACGGCTCCAGTGCATAGCCAGCATCCCCCACGAGATGGCCTTGTGGGATGTCCCCCCTGACAAATACCTGGTACAGCTGTGAGGCATGCCAGATATGGGAGTCGTGGTAACTTCCAGGGCTGCCAGCACACACATCCATGATAGTGCCCTGGGCATTGCACACAACCTGGCAATTGATGGAGTGGAATCCCTTGCAGTTTATGTAGCGTCTACCCTGCTCGCCAGGTGGTGACTTGATCTGTATGTGCGTACAGTCTATCGCACCCAGTACCTCCGGGTATTGTGCCACACGGTGGAAGTGGCGCATATTGCTTGCCAACTCCTCCTGAGATCTGGGGAAGTATATATGCTCATTGGCATGTGGTAACATGGCATCCAGGAACTGGTGTAGTACCCTGGATGCTGATGCCTGTGAGATGCCCATTATATCTCCAGTTGGCCTTTGAAAGGTACCTGTGGCCAGTATTCACAAGCTTACACATACCTTTGTGTCCACTGGGATGGGTTCCCCTCTGTTGTTTCTTGTTCTCAGGCATGGCCGGCACAGCTCCACTATTTGCTGTAACATGTCCCTGTCCACCCTGTAACGCTCTACTATCTCCTGGTCATGTAGCCCCTGGTAGGTTACCCTTGGTCTGAACACTCTCCTTCTCCTCCGAGGCTTGCGGTGGTTGTCGGAATCCTCCTCCACAACACCGTCTGTCTCTAACACATGCTGATGGATCACAGCTACGGCAGCACCCAACATGTACATTTTAAAAGTTCCCCGTGTGTTTACACCTATGGTGCGGCATTTGGGAATACACGGCTGTGTGTTGTGTGCATTCACACTTTATACTATTGTGCTGTGCACACCGATGATGTCACAGGGTGCGTTTCTACGGCCGTATCTAAGGGTTATCTTCCGTGTTTTACCGATGGAACTACTACGGTGTTGCCTTTGGTGTTGCATTACACTTGCCTGCCGTGGATTACCTTTCGACCTTCCCTTACTATTTCTGCACGTTGCACCTACCATTTTCTGGAATGCATCCTGCAGAGCACTGCCATTTCTACTTTCATGGACATGGCATATCATGCATTTTGTGTGCTACTGCCATTGTGCTGCCTGTCTGCTTTGCTCTGCTGTGTCAGGTCTTCTATCTTTGCAGTCTGCTACCTCCCCTACTTTTTTTGCATTCATATGCCTACTCTATCCCGTTTTGCAGGTTTCTGCATGTAGAGTTGTCAGCTGCCGCCGGTTGGCCTTCGTGGGTTGATTAGTGTTGATTGCTCATTAGTACTCCAATTACACTTCTTCCGCATTTCCTTATATTCTTCACATCACCTTCCTGTTTCCGATTTTGTTTGCGGGGCATGCGTCGCATGACTAGGTTCCGGGAACGTTGTCATCCTCGTACACATGCACTTTTGCGTGCATTGTGTGCTCTCAGCTAAACTATTACCCCACACCCCAGTCCTGCAGCTTTGGTTTGCGATGTACAGCCCAGGTTTGCTGTGCTCCAATGTGCTTACTGCTATGGTGGCACACCCCTCTGCAGATGTCATGTATTCCCTCTGAGCCACTCCTCGGTGTATTACCGTTGCGCCGTTTGGTACAACCTTACTCCGGCGGGGGATTTGTGATTCAGTGCTATCTGCCTCATTTGCATGGCATTGACTACTAATTCATAGTTACCACGCCGAAGACTGCCGCGAGTCCTTGGCAACCCTTGCACCGTGGTTGTGGCGTTCCATGCATACCATGGTGTATTATGCTGTAGACCTGATGTCTACTACGATGCTATTTTATAACATTGTTATATTATTTCATTATGTTGCACCTTCCGCACACATGTCCTGCTGTTCTGATGTGAGTTACTGTGGACATGCCATTTAAGTTGTTATTTACGTGTTGTGCATGTTTTCTTTTGCCATTGTCTGTGTATTTCGCCATTGGCATATGTTAACAGTGTGATACCTGGGTCTGACACTCTTCCATTACTCCGATGTTATGTTTGGGAAAATGTAAACCGTTTTTTTTGGTTTACATTGCCGTGGGCTTATGCTATGCCTGCACCACTTCGTGAATCGCTATATGCCTTCATTTGCATGGTGGCACACCACACATGGGGTGTTTAGCATACCTACGCTGGGGGCTACGCAGATCTGGTGCACGTCGGTAGTGCACGTGGAATTGGATCGTACCTGAATCGCTCGGCGGCCATATTTGGCATTGTAACGCCTACGCTATGCGTGCGCCTGGCGCAAGGTTCATGAATCCCAGGGACTATTTATTCTGCCATGCAATGGAGTAAAACCTATACCAGGGATACATTACTGGAATACAAAGAACATCATAGACAGACCAATTATGATACCTGTAGATTTGTCACAACATATGGCAGAAATACTAAGCACCTTCTGGACATCATAGATAAACATTGGAATGTACTGAAGTCTCATACTCTTTTAGAGGATTATTTGGGGGACAGATGTCCGTTCTCATATAGAAAGGGCAAAACATTAGGATCTCATTTCTCTCATTATAAGAAAATTTCAAGGGATGATACTCTATCCCAGAGGACACTAACGGGTGAAAAACTAATTGGAACATACCCCTGTGGACACTGTAGCTTTTGCGGCTACATATTCAAAACTAAAACATTCACTAGTAAGAACACAGGACATCTATATAACATTGCTTGTTTTGGTAATTGCAGTTCGGATTGGATTGTCTATCTTGCAACATGTACCTGTCAAGCCTTTTATGTTGGGCAGACATCTAGACAATTCAGAATTAGAATATCTGAACACCTGGGAGATATCAGGAATGCTAGGATCACCAATGCCCTATATAGACATTCATTGAATCATTACACTGCTAAATTTTCTTTCACCATCATAGATAACATTACAGGCAATCGTGCTTTCAAAACTGGATGGCATGAAATTCTATAATAAAGAAAGGAAATGGATAGTGAAACTAGGGGTTTGTTTTCCCCTGGACTCAATGATAAATTCTAAATATTGTTTTTTTCAGGTCAAATGTTTATGCCTGATCTGTTTAATTTATTTCTTTATTATTTTTTAAAAAAATATATTTTCTTTATATACATGCATTTGGAACTTTATCCAAATATATATATATATATATATATATATATATATATATATATATATATATACATATATATATATATATATATATATATATATATATGTGTGTATATATGTATTAACCATATATATTTTTTAAGACAGGAAATGATGCCATCAAACCTCATTTGTAGAGGTATTTATGGCGGGGCTTTTTCTTCAATGTGTATCAATCTACTGATGAAAGCCATGTGCTGAAACCGGTCTAGTATTTCAGCTTAATAAAGCCATTATTGTCTCAGTCCATCTCTGGTGCTGGCATTTTTTTCATTTGGTCGAACGAATTAACAGTGCCTTAATGAATCAGCCTGCAGTTACCATAGTATTAGTCCACTAAAGGACAGGTGTTCAAATAGGGAAGGAACCCTCACACACACATATCGATTATGTATAAAAGCAGTTCCTACACACCTGCATCTGCTATATACGCCCACCAACATCTCACCCACACCCAAACCAATTACAATACAAACTGTAATAACATCACAAATCATTCACTCACTGTACGACATTTGCAGAAGCCTTAACATACCTTGTCAGAGATACACTAACATGGCCCTATGTGAAATAGTTGCTGTTATACAATGGAACAGCTGCTGATGTTACAGGGTTTGTTTGCACTAATCCCGTTTCAGAGGGTTGTGTGTACACCAGGAAGTGTTACCAATTAGTGATTAACAGCACAGTATGATACACATGTACACCAAACCAAAGATGTCTGGTGAACACACTGTAAACCACCTAACATTTCATGCATAGCCATACAGCCTTGAGCTGCCCAAACATCCTTGCCAGACTGAAACATCTTCAGAAGTATCAGGTACAAACAAACCCTGTATAAGTAGTAATGTTCTGAAATATAACAGCTGTACTCACATGTAGAACAACATCTTCTAGCCATTACACACAATCCATGGGAGTCATGAAGCTAATATATCTCTGTCTGTCTCCATATAGATGTTGCAATACATCACAAACATCGTATCCAGGCCGTCTTCCTCGAAAGTAAGGCAAAGGGACAACACCCAAGTGGAGTACTCAATTATACACCACTGTTGCCATAGTATTGGCTAATGGAGTAGCTGTACAGCTGATGTGCATCTAATTAACTACTTTGGAACACCAATTGGTGGCCAGGATAGCACGTTACCAATATTTAACTATGAAAGGATGGCTTATCACACATTCAAACCATCTGCATATGCCAGCAGAACATTACAAAGAAGTTTGAAACACAAACTGAAAAGGATTGAAGTAACAGTCAATGACACCTTGGGTTATTAATAATGTATGTAGCACACTCAGCATGTCTGTATATGTAGTACCTGTTCTGTAATATTTAAAGTGTATGCAATGCATATAGTGGAAATAGTTATCTTGTAGTGATGTACTGTTGAGCATAGTAACGCTTGTAGTATTTATGTGTGTACTGCTGTAGGTCACAAGGCAAACACCACATACACCACAAGGGATGCTATATAAGGGCTTTGAACCCAACATGTCCTCACCAGCCGCTGTCAGTGGCAGGTCCAACAAGTATGTGCTATAACAGGTGATAGTATATGTTGATATATTGTAACAGTAGGCATATGTATGGGTGTATTACTGAGAATAACATGTCAAAGGTTGGCCTACAGTGCAATTATGATTTGCATTGTGGGATATTGTGCCAATAACTGTGTAATGTACAGTATTGTAAGCAGATATGCATTACATTTTACATAGCATTACTGTTTTGTTAGGCAAACATTAGTTATGTCTATTGGCATTTAAAATACACAATAACAGGATACATATGAGTTGTAGTCACCCAACAGTTTATCAGCATGATAGCAAAGTAAAATAGAAGAGCTAGTTAACTATCCATGCACATAAGACATGTAATAAGTTCAAAGGTAGGTACTAGACTGTCTGCCCAAGGGTATTTATAAGCCTAGCTAGAGTGTGTTGGCTTCCGCCACCCCCTTAGGTTAGCTCCCTGTGCCTCTGAACAGCAGAGCCAATAGTTCCCTGTGCCTCTGTCCAGCAGAGCCACTGCAGTGATCCCCGGTGTACATGTCTGTCTCCCATCCACCCATCAAGGTTTCTCTTGAAGAGTGCTAGTGAGGGGCCCTGCCTGATGTACATTGGAATCATGTTGCAAAGTATGGGGAGTGTCTGGGTCAGGAATCTATCCCTCCAGCATGTCCTAGTTATTGTTGTGGTTAGGTGTATGTCCCTAGAGCATGTGGCTCTCAGGGGGTTTTGTTTAGGTGGAGCATATCCAGCAATACTGGGTTGGACATGGGCCTTGTATGTCAAGCAGAGATCACCTGTGAGTATGCGGTATGCAAACGAGTACAGCTGGAATTTCTTTAGTTGGGCTGCATAGGTCATCTGTTTGAAGTCAGTTATCCTCTTGGTGTGGTACTGCTGTGGTCTTCCAAGTTGTTGCAGTTGTCTTGTAAGGTACATCCCAAATGGGGTGTTGTATCCTTTAATGAGTCCAATAAGTCATGAGTAAAGAGGCACAGTAGCCTCCTTTGTTCTGGATGTGAAATGAGTAGAGATTAGGGGGGCTACATAGAAGGATATTTTAACCACCTTGGCATTATGGTTATACAAAGAGAGATTGTTATCTACTTGGGTTCCCAGATCCCTTATTTTCTTTTCTGTATGTAGGGGTCTAGCACCTATGTGGTAGTCTGTGGGTAATTAGTTTTATCCAAAGGGGATGACTATGCACGTTTTGGCATTCAGCTTGAGGCCATGATATTGACATCAGGTATCCGTCTCAGTGCGACCCTTCTGGAGGGTGTCTATCAGCTGGAGAAACAATTATGGCCCCTAGTTTGCAGTCGTCTGCAAACTTTTTCAGCCAAAGTCCTCCTGTGCTTGCCTGTACCTCAGAAGTATATACCGAACATGAGGGGTCCTAGGACTGAGCCCTGGGGGATGCCACTTGTAACTGGTTTACAGTTAGACCTAGGGTATGCAATCCCCACTGTGTGGGTTCTGTCCGTGAGCAACTTTGCAAACCATCTCATGACGTATGGGTTAATGTTCAGGTGGATGGGTATGTCGATAATACCAGAATGGGGAATGGTGTTGAAAGCCTTTGAGAGATCAAGGTAGGCTGTGTGTACCTCCTTACCCTCATCTAATGCCTTGGTAACTGTCTCAAAGAAGTCCACCAGGTTTAGAAGGCATGGTCTGCCCTAAAGAAAGCCAAACTGGGAGAGGTCAAAGGTTTGGAGGTACCCAATGTCTCTGTGACTGAGATCCATGATGATGTGCTCCATAGCCTTGCAGACCAGGCTAGTCAGGCCTATAAGGCAATAGGTCCCATGGTCTGTTGTGGCGCCACCTTTGTGGAGTGGGATAACTGTGGCTGTGTGCCATTCAGGGGGCACAAAGCCTGATGTGAGGCTATTATTGAACATGGTGTGTATGTGGGGAGCCAGTTCATTCTGAAGTTCATGTAAAATGCAGCCTGGGATGTTGTCCGGTCCCATGGATGCTGTGATATTGGCTTTAGAGAGTGCAGCTTTTACCTGCGTTGTTGTGATTACAGAGACTCTGCATTCTTCCTGTATAGATATGGGCCCTGTAAAGGGTGAGGGGGGGGAGGTAGCACTGAACCTATCTGCCAGGATGTTGGCAATATCAGTTGGTTCTGTAATGTTCGTGCCTTTGTGCTGTAACTCAGAGCAGATCTGGGTGTTGACATTGAGATATTTGACATAGCTATAGAATGCTTTGTGGTTGTTCTTGGAATTAGTGGCAGTCTTCTTTCCGTAGCTAGCTTTGGAGGGTCTTATAAGGGATCTCAGCTTCTTACTGAGGCTGATCAGGGAGCTCCTTCACTCATGGGATTGTACTCTCTTTTGCAACAGTGTCTTCCTTCTGTTGTTCAGTTTGTTTATGGCAGGGGACCACCAGATTGGCTTCCTTAATTTGGAGGATAGCATCTTGATTCTGTTTGGGATAGCACAATCCATGCACTCATGTAAGTACTTATAGAGTGCATTTGTGTAGGATTCAGCAGTTGTAACTGTATTGTCCATCTGCATGGGTGTCATGAAGTTCACCCCTTCTGTCTTAAGAAGCATGAAGTTGGCTTTGTAGAAATATTATACTGTGCTTTCCTTAATGAGGGGTGGGGATGGGATGTGGATATCAAGGGTGTTTAGCTTATGGTCGGATCAGACCAACAAGGAGTTGACGTCAGGTGTGGAACACCAGTCACTCATGTTGGTAATGCCTAGGTCTAGGATATTGCTGTCCCTGGTGGGTGTATGGATAAGTTGATCCATGGCATTGGAGTTTATGAATTCCAGAAAGCGTTGAGCTAATGACTTGGTACACGAGTAGTTTTCCCAGTTAATGATGGGGTAGGTGAAGTCACCCATTAGTAGGGTGTTTGGTTGAACCCTAATAATTTCCAGTACATCCAGAAAAGAGGAGCGGGAATCTTGGGGCATGGTGGGGCATCTGTAGCAAGTTATGAGCTGGATTGCAGTTTAGCCTAGAGGTAGTTGCACTTGGATAACCTCGGATGCATTGTGCTAAGCAACTAGTCTGGAGGGGTGGATATCCTTAATGAATATGGACACACCTCTGCCTTGGGTGTTCCGGCCCAGGTTACATAGCCGAAAAGTGTGCTATGAGTTATAGCCTGGTAGTGCAGGGGTGCTCTTGGGAGCCTTGAACCAGGTCTCAGTCACTGCACAGATATCAATGTTCTCCATTACAAGGAGGGCCTTGAGTGAGTGCATTTTGAGATTTAGACTTCCAGCATTGAGTAGCATTACCCTCAGTTTGTGCTTGCCTGTTCTTATTATGGTGGTTAATATATTATTTGAACCTTGCCTAAAGAAGGCTCTATAGGGACAAGAGCCTTAGCCAGTATCCAGCATCCCAAGGGTGACAGGTGCAGGCCATCTGTGGCAAAGCATCATGGTCTGTCGAAAATGTCATCACAAGCAGACAGATACTGGATCCCATACTGACACCAGAAGCTTAGCCAAATTTTGAAGTCAATAATTTTGTCCTCGTACTGCAGTATAATTCTGGGCGATGACAGAATGCTACTCAGGGCTAGTGTCATACCTGCCTGGGCTGCAAGATCGGAGAGCTCTTTCATGTCTCTTTTCATGTAGTCCAGGGAGGTAAATCTCAGGTCATTCACACCCACATGGACAATGACAGAGTTATATTTGTACTTGTTGGAGTGACCTTAGTGCATAGGTTATGTGGCAAATCCTGGTTCCCGTCAGGCAGCTGACAGTAACCTTCTCCTTGTTTAGCCTGGTGGGTGGGACATCAGTGTGCCTGACTATAGAGTCACCTATGACTAGTGTGTTGGGTACGTTAATTTGCCTTACTGGCTGTGGTTGAGTGGCACACTGAGTCTGTGGGCTATATGCCATTGGGTTTGTGTTAGGGGATGGAGGCTGCTTGCGTTTCTGCTTTGGAGTTCTCTGTTGCTTAGACAGATTATTATTGAGAGCCTCCGCGAATGATTTTGTGTTACTATGTGTGGATTGTGGTGGTGTAGATTTAGTGAGACTATGTGATGAGTTTGGTGTGGTGCAAATGTTTTTCTCCACATGACTGTCAAGGTCAATCTTGGTTGGAGAGAGCTTTACCTCCAGTTTGGCTAGATAAGTGCATCTCTTAAAGGTTGTAGTGTTGGGTGGTAGGTGGAGAGGGTTGTCTGTGTACATGAGGCAATTTCTACATTGCCTCAAGATGTCCAGACTCATCGGATAGACATGAGAGAACACTGGGAGCTGACCCTTGGACATGCCTGAATATAAAACTATTTCCCCTAGATAAGTGAGGAAAGTGAGTACAAGAGCTGTTTTACTCTAAGCAAGTGAGAAAAGTACATACAAAAACTGTTTACCTCTAGGTAATGAGAAAGATTGAGTGCTATAGTAATTAGTAACTTACGTAGTGTTACAAGTTCTGAACAACTGTTGAGCATGAATAAGCAATCCAGATAGGGTCTTGGATAACAAACACACTGTTCCCCCCCAACAGGTACACAATCATATATCTATGTACACTAGAGCCCCTGTAACCACAACCATGCAGGTACAGGTTGTAGTGTTGGGTGGTAGGTGGAGAGGGTTGTCTGTGTACATGAGGCAATTTCTACATTGCCTCAAGATGTCCAGATTCATCAGATAGACAGGAGAGAACACTGGGAGCTGACCCTTGGACATGCCTGAATATAAAACTATTTCCCCTAGATAAGTGAGGAAAGTGAGTACAAGAACTGTTTTACTCTAAGCAAGTGAGAAAAGTACATACAAAAACTGTTTATCTCTAGGTAATGAGGAAGATTGAGTGCTATAGTAATTAGTAGCTTACGTAGTGTTACAAGTTCTGAACAACTGTTGAGCATGAATAAGCAATCCAGATAGGGTCTTGGATAACAAACACACTGTTCCCCCCAACGGGTACACAATCATATATCCATGTACACTAGAGCCCCTGTAACCACAACTATGCAGGTACAAGCTGTACTCAGGCTGCATGGGACCTGTCCACATCCCAGGTTGTATCATACACATATGGCAAAACAAGTTGCTCTCCACATACACATAATGTAAAACATAGCTTTGTTTCAGGCTGTGTACACACTGAATGGTGCACACCAACAGGTATTACAACCCACAAAGGGGGAGACACCACTGATAATGGGAGGTACTGCACTACTACCATGCTGAGTCTGGTCTGAAAGGCCATGAACCTTGATCAATTTATTTGATGTCAGCAGTACAGATGTAGATGACAAAAAGGTTGATTTCACACAGCATATCATAACCTTGCCAGGTCATAGGACATCCTCACCCATTCTGTGCTCCACCTACACTCAGTATACTAGATGAACATTCCTATGTCACAGGAGTGTTTTGCAATGGGACTGCTGGCAGTGGCCAGTGCTGCTCATAGGAGGACCTCTGGCCAACATGCCCCTGCAATACAGAGCGCAGCAGCTGGTGTCACCAGACACATGTTTCAGGCTGTAAGGGAGGCACAGGCACATGCTGAATGGCACAACAGAGAAGATCAGAGGCTTCAGAGGGCTGCTGTCCATTCTTTAAACAGCAACATCCAGGCAATGGTAAATGCTCAACAGCAGATTGCTGAAGCTTTGGATAGATGGTTGGATGACAAGGTTGGAGTCCTTGACCGTGGCATGACAATCCATGAGTGTGAGCTGTCTGTGTTGGAACATCTGGCAGGAGTGAGGCGCCGGGCACGTGGACATAGGCCTGCTACATCACCTGTTTCATGTCTACATGTGCGAGCTACCTCACATGCCCGCTCCCATAGTGGTGGTAGCAGCAGTAGTGCAGCTGGTGCTGTCCACACCACGACAAGGTAGGCCACGTGCATGTGGCCTTGGATGGTCTCAAAAGGGACATGTTTCCAATGGGCATGTGTCATCAGACAGTACCCAATTTGCACCTCTGCCTGGTAGTGCCCATGCAACCCCTTGCAGCACAGGTCACGTGGCTGTGGCCGGACACAGTAAACTGTGAAACCTGGCCTGTACAGTCCACAGCTGTCAATAATACCCCTGTGTAGGCCAGACACATACCAGAACTGTGTGCATACATAAACGCACACACTGGAAACATATGTAGGGCACCGCACCACACACATGCATAATATCCACACATGCCCAATTAGATCATAGGCCCTAACCCACACACATGATGTTATCCAATGGTGCAGCCTAGGCCTCTGGCAAACATTATCACCCTGTGCATATGATGATGCCTGTGCCGCATCCCTGTCATCCACACCATTGATGCAGGGACATGCTCATATGGTCTGATGCACAGGGTGAACAGACTAGGAAGATAAGTGTAGATTACAATTGTAGTGTACTGTTGACAGGCAGCAGACATACCATGTAGTACAGGTGTACAATGCATTTCGTACTGTTAACAGTATGTGTCTTGTGTAACAACAGTAACTGCATGTTGGTCATGATGTTCTGCTTTCCTCTTTCAGGTCTAATTGCATGTGCTGGTGGATGTCAGTATCTGCAGTTAGTGTCCCATATGTAAATGTGGACTACTCACAGGTATGGATGAAAATACCATCATGCACCTTGCAGCTTCCACATCACAGTTAGAATGTCCCACATTCCAAACATGTCTACTGATCCAAGAGCATGATAGCTGTGTATTAAGCTACTATGGCTACAGACCTGACATCCATACTGGGTGACATCACAGGTACAGTTACATGGAGTGGTCAGGTAAGAGAGCGGTCTAGCTGATGACAAGGGTAGAGGCCAGTGGGAAGTGTGATGCCTCATTGGGATGTAGTAATACACGTTCCCATGACAGGATGCAAACATACAACTGCACCCACACACTCAGGTATTGACACACATGTATTCAGTGACACAGTAACACACCCACACACTCACGGATTTACTGACACAGTAACACACACTCACACACACAGTTGCTACTGTTGAGGTGAGGACCCCTGCCTATGTGCAAATCATCATTACAGTACTGTGCACCTACATGATGCACCACAGAGAATACACATGTGCAGGTAGTCAGTATGGCCCATGATTGGGGACATCAACACGGATAGTTGATTCTTATTAGATCACTATGGTAACATACATCCTCACTTCAAGGACCAGACAGCGATACACACATGCACACACACACACACACACACACACACACACACACACACACACACACACACACACACACACACACACACACACGCAGTGGTATTCACTATTGAATACACCTATGTTGCGCACATACAGATACCTCACATGTGTGAGATACACACCCCTGCCTATGTCCTGCTTTCTACATTGCAGTCTGTACAGATGTCTACAACAGTGTACAGGAGAGTGAGTAACAATTGAGATGTATTTTGCACCATACGTGACATATATGGACACACACGCAACCACTCATTCCAGTACTGTGAATCAAATACCTGTCTATCTCGTGATATGTATGACAAACTTACAGCACTATTGCAGGCATTACAAAGTGTACTGATGCTTCCTTTGGCAACTGTGCTGATATATGCACACGGGAGGTCTTAACTGTTACAGGTGTCAAGTGATTTACCTTCGGTGTCACCCTGACCGCTGTCTATGTTGTGTGTGCTGCCCTTCAATTAACGAAACCATTGCTTACCAGTTACACAGGTTATTGTAGGTCTGCTTGTGACACACCTGTGAGCTGTCCTCAGCAGACATCCATCTGCAAAGATGCCCCACTCATGTCCACACATCTATCAATACCTGAGGTACATCTTTCCGTATTTTCAGCATATCACCATATACAGTTGGCGATGTTGAGCCTGCATTGCAACTGCATGATGTACTAAGATACACGTCAACTACATTCATCAGCAACTGCACATGCATGGTATCTAAACGCACACCACTACATGTACATGTGTGTAGGTCCTACAATCCTATCATTTGGGCATGTTTGTAAGCATTGCAATTGGTGGACATGTGTAATGACATACATGACACATGGACTGTTGCATGATATGATAGGTGTAATGGGTGACTAGTACAGAGGGAATGTTGCCTCTGTCAACATTGATATCACACCTTATGTACTGTTAGCATTCGGCAACCATGGACCTACATTACATGTGCATGTGTGTAATGGCTGTAGCCACCTGTCTGCACAAAGGACAACAACAGCTATGCTATTTACATATATGTTGTATGTGTGTGGCATGTACATATCCAGGGCAGGTACATGTATGTCATATCCAAACATGAGGGTGTTTACTGGTGTACAGCAACAGTCATCTGCTAATGCTTTAAATAACCAAGGGTCCCTGGTATGTGCACAGCTGACCTGGTTACAGACAGTGGTATCATTGCATTGCATAACACATGATGCAACTGTGTCAGTACATGGGTACTCTACACAGTTGTAGTGCTTGGTACAGATAACTGGTCAAGAGTCACATGGTGGTGTACTCTTATATGTCCTACAACATGTATGGATGTGTGTTGGTGGTCCGATGGCATAGTGGTGTCTTAGGGTTACATCCTAGAATGCAACATTTGACACTGTCCTGCACCTGACTCATCTGTGATGCCTTTTGTGGGAGTACCGGTCAGTACATGTGAGTGGCCTTTATGCATGTGGGGACACCACCACCTGCGTTATGGCCCACATGTCTGGTTCTGAGGTATGGTGGTAGTGCTATTGTGCACTACAGAGCCTTCAGCCAGGTGTTCCATACTGCACAGATGTGAGTACTCCCCATTGTTGGATATACAGTGAGCAGCTGTGATTACGGATGCTACAGATCTAGCACCTGTTAGCATAAGCATACAATGCAGGTAACTTCTAGGTATCAGGTTGTTATCCTGTGTTTAGGACATTTGCCTTGGAAAGGGCACTATATGGGCGAATGCGACTTAGGTATTATCCCCACTCCCTTGAATCATGGATGCATGTGATATGTGATAAAGGCCTGTCTACTTTCAGTCATGTCATGCCAGAATGAAAAACACAGGACAACCTCGTAATTACAGCAGGACATTGGCTCATTGTGTTCGTCAAGCAGTTGCCACTCCTAGCAAGACATCACTGCAAGTGGTAGTATTGGGCTTGGCGTAGAATGGTACATCTAAGGTGACGGACAGCAGCAGATGTTGTGCATAAGACCAGTGACAGATATATGTAGTGCAACGTTCCTGCTAACAATGACAACTACTAACACCAGAGTCCATTACAATGTGTTCTTTATGTCTAACTGTAATAGCATGGCCACTGTGGCCTTCCATGTTTAGAATCAGAGTGCATCCCAGACAGCCCTGTGCTACTAAGTGTATGAGCATGCCCAGTGTAACCTTGTGTAGATGGACACATAGTGCATTCCCAACAGCCCTGTGCTACTAAGTGTGTGAGCATGCCCAGTGACACCTTGTGTCGGTTATGTGCCTCTATGTGTATGGGCATGGCCATTGTAACCCTGTATAGTGATAGTAGTCATCCATTCCACAGATGGGCATACTCCAGGTCAGGATGGATTCCTACTTTAAGCATACAGGTTCACAGGTATGTACATCTTAACTGCCAGCGTCACTGTTGATGTCCGCATTCCTAGAAGGTCATAATGACAGCCTTGAAATGTGTAGTCTGTGTGGCGTGACTCGTAACTATGTAGTATTGTAATAGTGATCTGTAGATAGGCAGGTGTTCTGTTCCCACCACTGGCGTGTGTGTATGTGTGTGTGTGTGTGTGTGTGTGTGTGTGTGTGTGTGTGTGTGTGTGTGTGTATTTGTGTGTGTGTGTCTCCATCTGCCTGAGGACTGAATACTGCTTTAAGACTGCTCACACTCCATACAATTCCTATACCCACCTTTGGCAAGGCTGATGATGTCACCCACCAAGAAATACAACTCTGGGAGTGCTGTGACCCAGTAATCTCGGTAGCGCATTTTGTAACTGTGTTATGCTGTAGTGTGATAAAGTAGTAAGGTTGGTATTCTAATCCCAGACTTGCCAATTGTGTGTGTGTGTGTGTGTGTGTGTGTGTGTGTGTGTGTGTGTGTGTGTGTGTGTGTGTGTGTGTGTGTGTGTACGTGCGCATGTGTATGTGTGTGTGTGTGTGTGTGTGTGTGTGTGTGTGTGTGTGTGTGTGTGTGTGTGTGTGTGTGTGTGTGTGTGCTTGACCCAGTCTGCCTGAGGACTGAATAATGCTTTTAGACTGCTCACACTCCATACCATTCCTATACCCACCTTTGGCAAGGCTGATGATGTCACCCACCTAGAAATACACCTCTGGGAGTACTGTAACCCAGTAATCTCGGTAGCACGTTCTGTAACTGCCTAATGCTGTAGTGTGATAAAGTAGTTAGGTTGGTGTTCTAATCCCAGACTTGACAACTGTGTGTGTGTGTGTGTGTGTGTGTGTGTGTGTGTGTGTGTGTGTGTGTGTGTGTGTGTGTGTGTGTGTCTGCCTGCGTGAAACAAGTACAGTGCTTTGTAGAGTATGCACTCTCTGTACAAATCACATGACCACTGTTGTCAATCTTGCTGATGTCACCCACCTAGGTATACACCTGTAGGTATGCTGTAACCCAGTATTCACCATAGCGCGTGTAGGTTATGATGCTCCCAACCACAGTCACTACCAGTATAACCCTCATTGGCATACCAACAGATGTCAAACACTTTCACATGCCCTAAAAGCATATTGCTGCAGTGTGATACGGTAGGTAGGGGTTCGTATACAGGACATGGCAAGTGTGTGTTTTTGTCTGTCAGAGCCTGTGTAGAGGTGACTGTGAGTGTCTAACCACTGGACATGCTGGGGAGCGGATTTTGTAGTTTTCCTATATGGTGTCCATCTTATGACACATTGGCCACCTCACAAGGAGTACAGCTGGCAGTCAGCCATGGGACTGTGTTGGCAAGTGAAACCCCTAGATCTGGCAAAAGGCCTGGTGAACAAAGTATGTAACCCTACTAGTACATGGTATATGTCCTGCACCCATGTGCCATGCACAAACACACTTGCCTAGGATATCCTGCTATGTTGCTAGTACCATGCACATTGATGATAGATAGTAGGCATGGTGTGAATGCAGTGGGCTGCAGAGGATATGGCACCCTGTACAGTGGTACAATATGCACATATTTGAAGACAATGTGCCTTCACTATGTTCCCCACTGGATGCCTGCAACATATGTGGTGCCATCAAATGTGATCCCCAGAGGCCATACAATGCCGTACACATGTGCCCTCTATGGAACAATGCCAATGACACCAGGGAATACCTGTATCATACTATCAGTGCAGGTGCTGGGTTGACCTGCTGACTATAAGCAGGTTTAACCACACCAGGCCAGTATTGGCATATCAGGGGATAACAGTCTGTGTACACAACATGTGCCTGCCAAACCAGGTACACCTGTACATGTCACTGTACAGTATTGTGGGACATGCACATCCCAGGCAATGTCCATGTGAAGGACTATCAAACACAGACATGGCATGCATTGCAAAGCTATGGCCATACACATTGATAACCAGGATGTCAGGGCAGATCATGCAGTAACCATCTGTGTGGGACATTGCAGACACTACACCCCTGTACCACACTGCACACCATTGTTGGGTGATGTGATGCCAAGGATTACTCCTCACCCAGCCTTGTACAGCCATCTTGCACAGCCAACCACTACTCACGCATGAAGCAATGCATACATGCATGTCAGTACTGGCACTTTGTGTCTGCATGTAGGTTATGATGCTCCCAACCACAGTCACTCCCAGTATAACCCTCATTGGCATACCAACAGATGTCAAACACTTTCACATGCCCTAGCCCATAGAACCTCCAGATATACCCTGTGGTGCATGTAATCCTGTGCATTACTGCAGTGTGGCAAACTAAGTAGTTAGGTTGTGTATTTGTGGCCCTGGCAAAGAGAGTCAATGTGAGTCCATTAGAGACTGTGGTTGTGGTGACAATGGCATCCATTCATGTCGACAGCCATGTGTGCAACACCTAATGTATGTCTACTATATCTCTGTTGCAGATGTCACTCACCTACACACATATATGTTCTTACAGCACAGCAACATGTCACCTTTGTGGCACATGTAATAATGTCATGCACATGTAATAGTAATGACTAGTCAGTCAGGGGTTTGACCCCTGTACTGTTAGGCATGTGGCAGATGATGCTTAGGGTAAAGTCTCCAAGCCTTTCTCTGGTGTACTTTGCCTGTCCCACCCACACACTCTGGTGGATGTGAAGGTGTACACCTGCTCAGCAGCAGCATGTGTATTGTAAGTGATGGACATGATCAGGTGATGGCCTCTGCACCTATTGCAGTCCTCTTCTAGCTGATTGCATGTGGAACAGCTGTGATGGTGTTCCCATAGCCATTTGCATGATTAACAGTACACTATCTAGGAAAAACATGTTGGTGTTTGGCCATGACAGTCGCTGTGAGTGGTACCTGGATGTGGTGTTCTGAAATGGCATCACAGATGATATCTGGATGTACCTCAAACATCATACACAGTGGGAAATATCCCAAAGACTGGAGGGTGATGTGCCACACATGACTTCAGCATGTAAGTGTAGTTATGCTGCATTGAGACTACTGCCTGTTTAACATGTGTGGTAATGGCTATTCTGCATGTTTTAATACAGACATTACAGTACTCTGTTCATGAGGGACCCCCATCTGTAGGCCATCTGTGAATTGGTCAGTGTGTGGAACCATTTGCTTCCTGTGTTACACACTGAACACACATCTGTGCACAGCAGGAGCATAGTGTGAGGGCTGCAGACAGTACATGATGATAGGGGTGTGTTACAGCCATCACATCCCTGACTGGACATATGTCACATGAAACAGTGGTATGACAGACACTGTCTGGGATTTCCAGTAACAAGCCAATAATGGGCAACTGTTCATAGCTGCAGTCACACGTCTACTACACATTGTACAGATGGCATGCAGTATATATGCATGTGTTGTGCTCCCTCTGCAAATGTATACCATCTGTTGTGTTGGGTTGATGGTGATATATATGCATACTGTTGTAGGTAATCCTATATGCTGTTGTCTATCACTAAGCCATATGTGGGTTTAAACTGCAACACCATAGGCTGAATGGGTTGGGAGGTCCTGGCAGAACCTCCTGTCCCACTTCAGCTGACCATGGCACCGGGCACTAGCACATCTGGGGCCCAGCCTTGAACATCAACCTCTATTGGCTCTGCATCACCTTCTGGTGGTACCACCACTGAGGATGGGGAATGTCCCCCCCTGGGAGCAGGACCAGATGGGTACATGTCTGCTGTTGTGCGGTCCCAGACGTATTGCTTTGGGGGATCACTAAGGGGTTCCAAAGCCAGATACGCAAGCTCAAGGGTGGAGTGTCATATTTACAGGGTGATGATGCCTCTCCTGGACAGTCCCCAGCACTGCCTCCTTTTCAGCTGTTTAGGTGCAGTGGCGGCTGCTCAAGGCTGGGGACCTCTGTCCCACTGTTCCCATGGGCTTGTGAATGCCGAACACCCATCCCCATCCGAGGTGTATCCCCCCACATGTGTCATATAGTAACCCTGTATGCTGTCTTGTCTGTGATACTACCCTACCCATCCTCCACGGCCATACCTACACTCCTTCCCCCACATCCAACCCTCACCCTACGGAAACATAAGGCCAATCAGCTCCTAGGACAACATCTGCCCTATACATAGCTGTCCATTTCACGCATGTGCCCACTGGACACATGTAACCCTTATAATATGCATCACAACATACTCCTGTTATCCTCAACCCTGTCCCTCAGGTGTACAATCCTGGTATGCACATCACTCCTAAATGGTCCAGGTACACGTGATGAGGATGACCCCATTGTACACACAACATGACCGGTCCCTCTATGGTTACCCCATTTACCTTTTTCATGATGATGATGTTGCACAGAGCACCTTGCAAGAGTACTGTTCACACATAATGATTGGACATGTGCTGTTGTGTTAATGTACATTACATGCCCAGAGTGATGTATACGGCCAATGTACAACTGTTTGCGTTTATGAATGGCACATGTCTGTCTGAGGGAGTCTTGAGATTACATAGAACACCGCTAGATAATACAGGCATTGCTGGTGTTTCCCATTTCATTTGTTTGTAATGCTTTGTTTCCACATGGTATGTTCTTGATATATCTCAATATATGTATGTACCTATATGTTAGACATAAACACTCACATATACATCTACATGATGGGATACATTCCTATACTGTTGATTGACTGCGCTGTATAATATTTTTGTGGTACTATCCATTGTCTGTATATCTGCCATGGTGTATTGGTAAATCACATTAGCTGCGTGTGCAGGGTCCTGGTTCTGAGCCTTGTAGAGGACGTTTATTTGGTTGCAGGGCAGAACAAGGCCATTGGATACGGAGGGAGTAATGCACATTAAAGCAGTTGTGAGTGGGTGTGTGTGGGTTTGCATGGTGTTAAGCAATGCTAACCTCTGGTTACAGCTTCTTACACTCGGTTAGCCTCTACATTGCTTTACCAGTGCAATACTCGCATACGGGTAGCCAAACAAGCTTACACCGGCTCGCTCCCGCACTTGCA